>NC_091120.1:102388933-102722058 GCF_040183065.1 Periplaneta americana
AACCAGGATTTGAACCCGGACTCCTCGGTCCACGGTGAGACGTGCTAACCGTTACTCTACAGCGGTGGACTGTATAGTGCTTTAAAATTCTCGTGTAGGAAACGAGTAAGCTGGAATAACCATGCAGATGCCCAAAAGAAAGAAAATAATTACAAACATTGAGGTATACAGATTCTCATAATGACGATATTTTATATTGGGAAGCGGTTCCTTACTAAATTTCTCAATTTGTTTCGAAGTAAACCTTGGATTGTTAATTAGTAGAATTTTCTATTCTCTTAATAACGCATTTCTCCATCCATTTTATACACAAGTTATATAACACGCAGCCAGTAACAGAGTTTTGTGTTAGTAACACGTGTTACAGAATTAACATTTAAAAATACTTCAACTCCATGAGACCTTCACCCAAAAGATGAACATCTGGCTGCAACAAAGATATTCATTCATTCTCCCTTGCTGGTTGATTTTAAATTCTTAGAGTATTTATATAATTTAAAAGAGACGTAGTGGTTTCTGTATTGTATGGAATGAGCAGCGATATAGTGCGGAAGAATTAAGTTGCTCGTCAAGCAGCTTAAATCATAGTGATAATAGGCAAGTGTGTTTACATGGATTTGCTTTTACCTTTAACCATTAAGGAAAAAATGTGACCAACTGTATACATTGTGTTCGCATATATATATATATATATATATAGGTAATATTAATCAGTGATGACAATATAATAATTTCCAAAAACAATAAAATAACCTCAATGAAACTTTTAACTACTTTAACCAAAAAAATTCACTTATATTCATTGTATAACTGCGGATGCTGGCTGCGAATATTTGTATGCGCATATTTACTTATTAGTTTTATATAAAATAACAATGTTAAATTTCAAGGCCATTCCTAAAATGAGAGAAAGTAAGGCGTTAAGAGAAGGAATGCGCTAGAGTTTTGCTGGGAAAGCAATCATAAATTCTGAAAAAATTCAGCCATAATTTTCGTCAGTATCTCAGCACTTTTACCTATAAATAGGAAAAGTTTTATTTATCAAGTCTTCACTTAAGTTAAAGTTATGCTCATGAAAAATAATGGACATTCCTGCGTATGCAAAATATATCTAATTCCTCCTGAAATATGAAATGTAAATTAATCTAATATTTTGTTCCTTGTGCCTTGAACTATTTGTTAATTTTAAGCATTCTTCTATAGCCTACATTTAAGATATAAATAATTCAACTGCTTCCGTTGTTTAAAACTGATATTAATATTATTAATATTACTATAATAATAATAATAATAATAATAATAATAATAAAAATAATAATAATTATTATTATTATTATTTTTTTTTTATTATTATAGTATTTTAAATATATAATTTGACCACCGTCTTTGCTCAAGTCGGCTAAGGCGCTTACCTACCGATCCGGATTTGTGCTGGGGCGTGTGTTCGATTCCCATTTGGACTGATTATATCTCGTTGGGATTTTTCCGAAGTTTCCCCCAGCCGTTAGGCGAATATCAGACAATCTATGGCGAATCCTCGGCCTCATCTCCCCAAAATACCATCTCGCTATCACCAATCCCATGGACGCCAAATAACTTCGTATGTCATACAACGCCTTTAAATAACTAAGTTTTATATATATATATATATATATATATATATATATATATATATATACATACACACACATACAGTTTTTCAATGATTTGAGACATTAACCAACAGCCACCATAACATATCTCACTCATCCACGTTCAAAAAGCCACCGGCGTGGCTCAGTCGGTTAAGGCGCTTGCCTCCGGTCTGATGTTATGCTCGGGTGCGGGTTCGATTCCCGTTTGGGCTGATTACCTGGAGATTTTCCCCAATCGTAATGTAAATGCAAGGTAATCTATGGCGAATCCTCGGCCTCATCTCGCCAAATATCATCTCGCTATCACCAATCTCATCGACGCTAAGTAACCTGGTAGTTGATACGGCGTCGTTAAATAACCAACTAAAATAAAATAGTTCAAAAATGTCTGACAATGTGTATCCTTTTACGCTACAAAAAGATTTATTTTTCACTGAGAGTTGCAAATATTTCTTTTGAGTTTTTGTGTTCGTTTGTAACAAATAGATCACGTAAATAAGTGCAACATTTGCACTGTTTTTAAGGGAAATAGATGTTTATTCTTTTAAGTAACCACCTGGTTTGTGCCTGCTTCATTTTGAGAGTATTTTGCAACTTTGTATAAAGTGTAACCACAGTCTAGTAACTAGACAGTCACGAAGCTCAATGCGTAGTAAATACGCATCCGTAGATAGTTGCTAACCACTAGGATCGCTACTATCGCCTCATTACAGACAATATGGAATAGTACCTGCACAGTATATTGATTTTAGTACCCTCACAACTCAAGTTTCGTGATTGTATATACTAGACTGTGGTGTAACGGCTTCAATTATAATATTATGTCAGTTTTTGAGACTAAAGACAAAATTATTTTCTTCTTTACTATGTCATTTCTATTTGTTTGTTCAGATGTATTTATCCCTATACGTTTTTTGTAGCGTTATTGTTTATTGGGAATGATCATATTTAAAAAGTGACTGCAATTACATACATTATTGGTTTTATTATTATTATTATTATTGTTATTATTATTATTATTATTATTATTATTATTATTATTGCTCCTATCATTACTACATTTTTTATTGTTATCAATATTAATCTAGCAAACCCTCAGACTTTTAAAATGACTCTACGGCAATATATGCAAAATAAGCGTCATACACGTCTTATGCTTTATGAATGGGAGATAAATTAAAATTTCCTAGCGGGGAATCAAAACTCTATGTGATATTTTGGCAGGCGCAATCGCTACCACTTGTACTAATACGAACACAAATTATGAATTTGGATGCAAATGTATACTGTTATGTGGTAAAACATGATTTTCATGTCATGAACGAATACCAAATACATATACATAAATATTCATATTTATAATTTAATATTATCTGTAGTAATCTCAGACCACGTAACATTTATTAGGAATATTTCGTGCATAAAATAAAAATGTAAATAATATAGACCTAAAATTCGCTCACAAAATGTTAATAATTGCATATTTACGAATACTTAATCTATTCAGACATTGCGAAGTTTTAAATAGATGAATACTGATTACTGCAATAAAGAAATTGGATGTTATTCAGTAATGCCAATTGCGAAAAGCGAAATACAGGTTTAACAATGTTAATTACATGTACTGCGCTTTTCTCTTATTATTATAATAGAAATACATTTTCATTATCTGCTGAAATCATAATTTAATTTAAACATTTTATAATATAATTACAAGTAACCTGATTAATACATTAATTAAATAAAAAATTGTTGAAAACACAGTTATCAAACCTGAATGAAGGAGTGTCATTTTCTTCAGATAGCCTACAATGGACATGGAATTAGAAGATGAAGATGTAGATGTAGTTGTGGAAGTAGGACTTCGCACTTTATTTAGTACTTCATCGTTACATTATACACTACACCGAGAATTATTAACTATGTAATATGTGTGGAGACAGCTAGCAATGCCTATGTATTCACATTACAGCGACACATATGTTGGTACACCATCTCTATACAGATAATTAAAACACAAATTTTATTACGCTATACGGAAAGCAGTTTGTATAATAGTATACAAGGTTTTGGGTTTGATATGCACTTATGTTACATAAATTTGAAATGTGACTTTCTGTTAATTGTTTAATTTCATTCACGTAATATAAATTTGATAGGCTAAAATTAGGTTAGGTTACCTGTGGGAGCGGGACCAATGCCAACTATGCCTTATTTCGACCGTTACTCCGTGCTACGGGAAAACATTTTCCATAGCTCGACAAACGCATTCTCGCTATAGTGTGTAAAGGAACTAAAGCTGCATCTACACAGTTCAATTTTCCATGCGCGTATGCATGCAATCTGGGAAGAATATTGAAAGAATCAAGTTTAAAACGTACGTTCAATTAAGATGCATGAAGATTTTGTGTCTACATGGTGCGCCGATTTGAACGTCGTCTTCACTGCGTAAATATATTAATTAATATTAAATATCAATATTGCATTCATTGCTTGGATGAGTAAAGTTGAAAAAAAGGTTTAACCGTATAGATGCATATTGATGGTTTCATTCTCATCAAGTTACGGGGAAACAGTTGGCAACACTGACTAAACAAAAGAACGACCTTGCGATAAATTGATAGCGATAAATGTAGCTGCAAAAATTATCGTCATTTTTTAATGTGATTGGTTGGAATTCAAAATTTCATTAGACTTCATATGTCGAAAATGGAGTCACATCATATAAACGAAATAGTCAATGTAAATATTTACTTCATACCTAGTCTAAATACTTCGTGGAATATCAGTATGTCGTGCACTGCTTTAAGTTATTCTTCCTCCTTTTCTACTAATATTGAATTTTGACGTCCATTCCGAACCAAATTGTTGAATTCATCTTCTCTTTGATTGTTATTCCTTTCTGTCTTCCTTTTGATATTTAATTCGATTTGTATAATGTTTTGTGTTATTTTTAAGCGATTCAATTGTCTATTTTATTCTTTAAATTAATTATTAAATTAATTAATGTGGTTTCGTATAATATCTAAATTTCTTAGTCTGTGATCTTAATACAACTTTTAAAATTCTCATGCCTGCTTTGTATTATCTGCTTTATGTTTTTCTTGTGTTATTAACTTCTCAAAAATTATATTAATCCTGGAAATAATTCTGTCAAAAAATGTGACTAAGTTAGTGTATGAAGGTAAATTATAATGACAACGATAAAAATTCGTTTCGTTGTTGAGTGCATTTTGTTCTTTCAGCATTTGACAGTAATAGCAAATGTGATCAATGTGATGAATTTCTTCTTTTGAATGTGGACAGTGCCGGTAAATAAGCCCTCCATTAGTGATTTGAACGACATAACAATGAATCTTTATCAATTTGTCATTATTTAGCTCGAACACTGATAGTAATGTACGTGGTGTTGTAAGTCAGAATATTTCGTTATTTTACATCACGATACTATTCATATAATCACACGCACAGTAATTAAATTCATTCCATGAGTGTTAAAAGGAACAGTTTCGTTCGTCTGTTAAATGAATTTACGAATTATTGAACGTTCAGCACTATAATTTCCATAAATGGTTAGTTAGTAATGGACTGTAGTTGAGGATAAAAGTCATTAGCAGTCTTGTTTTCCAATAGTTTGATATTATAATGTAATTACTGTATTTATAATTCACATGTCACTAATTGTATTTGTTGCTTTGATTTAAATTGAGTAAGTTTCAAATATTAGTCTAACATTAAAGCAGATGCTTCAATACTGCGTACTTTTTAAACTTTTTGAGTCCGCATATTAATACAAGTAAATTAAAGAAGAGCAGAAAATATAATTATTAAAGCATCAAAATCACTAAATTTCTTAATAAAAAATAAAAATAATTGTTGGCTCCAGGACAGACCTGTTGAATCCATTCGCATTCTATATCTTCAATGGGAAATTGCAAAATACCATGATGTGCAAGAATTTTGAATGATATGTCTATTTCAAATAGATTTCTGCTTATTAACAAGTGTTAAGACTGAATTTTAGCAACCGTTGATTTGATGTCTGTACATTTTAGATAAAATGTTGTAACAATATAGCTATTAACACTTTTAATATTGATTCTATTATTGCTATTGCTACTGGTACTATAACTGCTCCTTGCTATTTTTGATATTGGTACTACTAAAACTGTTACTACTACTTCTGCTATTTTACTGCTATTGCTGCTACTGTTGCTACTGCTAACAATGCTACTACTACTTCTATTACTATTATTACTGCTTCGAATGCTATACTGCCATTATTAATACTGTCACTACTAAAAGGTTCACTATCAATATTACTACTTCTGTCAGACATAAAACATTCCCTCGATGTACTACTATTTGCTCTTTCAAGTTGATCGTCACTTTATCATAACTACCACACATTATGCGAGGAAATAAGGCAAATGTAGGTATATTTTAATACTGTACTATTATAACTAGGGGGCGGATGTTGATTAAAAGTCATCTTCTTATTTTTCACATTAGGACGATTCCTATTAATATAGAAATTCTTTCTATGTTAATATAAACGTAAAAATTTTCTTATATTGCATTTTTTAAATTTTTTTTTTACGTTTTTGAACTACGAAGTCATTTTTATAATTTTTTTCGGCATTTGTGGTCATTTTTAATTTTTTAATACTTTGAAGAACTTTTAGATCATTTGGAATGCATTTTACTTTCTTCTTTACCGTTAGATCTGTTAAATCATTTTCTAAGGAAATAGGTCAGTAGTAATTACCTTCTGATTAAGTGAATAACGGTGAAGTTTGAGTTTTATAGTTTGAAATAGACTCCGAAGTTCATCCCTCATTCCACTGAAGGCTTCATTTCACACAACGAAAGTAATATAAAATGCTTGACAACAGCTTAGTTTAAGTGAAGGCTTTGACCGACCACCCCTGATTGAAACACATTGTAAACCCTCATTAAAACCTATACTTTTTCCTTAAAACCTTCATTTTGTTGCATGTTCTTTTCCTTTATCTTTACTAAATTCCAGGAAGTTGCCTGCTCTCTCCGAGATTTGCAGGGCAGTCATTGAAACAAGGTGACTAATTTTTAAGAAGTTATGATGCGAGTACGGTGAATAATGCTTAAATGTCATTTTCTTTTAATTTAATGTCATTTTTTTCATTAATTTAAGGGCATTTTAATGATCATTTTAAGTAGATTTTTAGGTCTTCAACATCCGCCCCTAATTATAACTATTTCTACTACTATTAATATATTATCACTAACTTACTACTGATAAAGCTAATACTGCGCTGCTACAATAAGGTATGTTGCCAAGGATTAAAAACAAAGAATTGTTTATGTTCAATTGCGTTTATAGAACACCACAAAGATAAAAGTTTGTGATCTAACGTGACATATTATAAAAACATAAAATATATTTTATTCATAACCTAATTCGTAATACAAATAATTATCTAAATAATTGTTTTATTTCATAAAGTTAATGCGTCGTCCAGTTTCGTTATTTAATAATTTTGATATACGGAGTCTGGAAATATTTACTTATCTACATTTTAAGTTTTGTCTTTCTGCCATATCGTATATTCACACTGAATATGAGGTTTACGAAACGTTTACTCGTGTTTGTGTGTAAAATATTACGACGTATTACTACAGCCTTTATACATGTTCACACTTGCTTGTAACATAACATAACCTAGTCACAATAATGAGTTACACTGAACACACAACACAAGCTCGCCCTAATTAGCCTACCTCTGCTGTTGCTGCTGTTTTGACGTCCCATGACCCCAATCACGGCGCTGTGACCCGCAGGAGTGTACCACGCGAGAGCCTGGACCACGTGACCGTGGCGCAGGGACCTGTCTGATCGTATCTACTCGTCTCCAGGCGTCTTGGTTCCCATGGCTTTCGGACCGGCTACCTGGTGACGGTTGCTATGTTACTGCCCACTTGCCTACTGAGCGGACTCACTCCTCTCAGAGCGAGCGAGCTGGTTGACCCACACCGCTCATGCGCCTGCCACTTGGTCGATATCTTAGGCCTCGACATTGAGCATGAACGGTCCGCGCCCTCACGTGCTGTGAACATCACCGCGTCCTTAAATCTTACAGAACCCTAAAATAACTATTTATCACCTCTTTATAGTGCCTACCTCCATTAATTACTATGAAAATCCTCGAATAACCAAGAAGCTCCCATATCGGACATTTCTGAAGGTTTTATACTGTAAAACGAGCACCTGAGCGGCCACGTGCATCCTCGCAGTATTGATGTCTGTTTACTCTCAGTTTCGCTCTGTGGTGGTGTATATTTTTAGCGCACTAAACTTTATGATGACTGGGATTGTAATGTATGCCGTAACGCAGCGACCAAGTGTAATCTTAAAGGCATCGCGATCCTTACCATTTACGCAGATGTTTATTTGGTTATTTAACGGCGCTGTATCAACTACTGGATTATTAATTTACCGTCGATGAAATTAGTGATAGGAAGATGATATTTGGCTAGATGAGGCCGAGGATTCACAATAAATTACCTGAAATTCTCCTTACGATTGAGAAAACCTCGTGAAAACTCCAACCCGGTAATCAGCCAAAGCGGTAAACCGAACCCACGCCCGAGCGCAACTCCTGATCAGCAAACAGTCCGTTACCGTCTGAGGTACGCCATGGTCTCTCTGATATTCGAAGATATTAAATTTATTATTCTAATAAAGACGCTGTATCAGCTGCGAGATTAGACTTATTTAGCATCGATGGAACAAATAATGGATAAATTTTTCTTGATGAGATGAGGCCGATGATTTGATGTGAGATTACCTGATATTTGTCTTACATAATTTCAAAGGAAAAACTGTTCCGGGGCCGGGAATTGAACCCGGGATCTTTGGCTGAGCGCGCCAATTCTCTACCGACTGAGCTATCCAGGAACACCGGCTCAATTTTTCCTCTTTATATCCGCATATCTTAAGTGGGCTGACAAGACGTCAGGAATCCAACATTGAAACCACACAAACTCTGTGTCACTTGAATTGTGGTTTCCTGTTAACGAACAGTGCCATATAGGGCCTACTATGAAAGTCTGGCTTTGAGATATCGCTCTCTATGAAGCTGATTTGAATATTTTCAAGAGACAAATTGTTCCAGGTTCCAGGCCAGAGAGCCAGATTTGCATTTGTCGTATAGTTTTGGGAAACTAAGAAATATTCAAATCAGATAATGAGATCAATGGGGATTCGAACTCACACCCAAGCGCATCCTTGGATCACCGGTCCCATTCGCTATCTTAAAGCTACAGTGGTGGCGTTTACAAATTCTATTATTAGATTTTGACAGAATAGAATATATTTTTAGTACGAACTAAAAGTCTTATATTCGATAACTAGGTACCGGTACTTTTTAGTAGGTTATTTTACGACACTTTATCAACATCTTAGATTATTTAGCATCAGAATTGAATGAAGGTGATAATGCCGGTGAAATCAGTCCGGGGTCCAACACCGATAGTTACCCAGAATTTGCTCATATTGAGTTGAGGGGGGAAAACCCCGGAAAAAATCTTCATACAGGTAACTTGTTCCGACCGGGATTCGAACTCAGGCCACGTGGTTTCGTGGCCAGACACGCTAGCCTTTACTCTACAGGTGTGGACAGTACAGTACTAATAATATGATAAATAGACGATAAATTACAATACTGTATGTGAAACCTAATCAAGTAAGGCAAGTAAACAATAATGCAATTTTATATCATTAAATTCGGAAATAATGGCTTTCAAAGTTGAAGATGCAGGAAGTTCAGATGTTTAATTAATACGAGCAGAATAGTTTAAAAGCAAATATCGTGTATGAATTCCTTGCAATGTAGATAGTTTTTTAATTACAGTTCAGATATAAACATGGAATCAACAAGATTTGAATACGCTGTAAAATCATAATTTAGTATTGGAAAAGAACGAAAAAGAAATCTTAATTGAAATTGGAAGATAAACACATTGGAGGGTGTTCTTTTCTTTATATGTAAATGTTGTATAAGGGTGAGTTCAGATAAAAAATTATACATAATTTCCTGAAGTATGGGTATACCATTTAAATAATTAAAAGTAGGTTGGAAAGAAATCAGAAGACAAGCTAGTAAAAATAACCATAATTTTTTTAGCACTTAACTAATGCAATAATATGGATGAATAAGTATTTTGGAGACAGACGATAAGCTCGGAAATTTTAAAACTGTAGTCAGCTCCATCCTTATTTATGCTGCTGAAACAAGAGTAAATACAAGAAACAGCTTTTGGGAACTTTAGAATTGTGTATATCAAGAATAACAGGAAAATCAAGGTTAGGTGGAATACGAAGGAAATTAGAAACAAATATGTTTGAAATATAAGGAATAGAATAATGGGCAAGACGGAAGAAATGTGATCAAGACGTAACAAGAATTTTTGAGTGTGTTGGATTCTCGCTTGGGCTGATTTCCTTAAAGCAACACAGATGGCTATTACTAATTTGCACTAATGGCTATTATAAATTATGTTTATTCCGAGATTCCATAATAAAGTGAATGTCAGGCAATTCCATGCAATTCGTTTTAATCATCGTAAGAATTGTAATGACGTGAATTCGCTTCTCGTTTTCCACTTGATTGGTCACAAACTAATCCCTCTTACTACTCGTTTTATCCTCAGGCTTAACCATAGACCTTGATAGGGATAATATATTGAGATTTCAACGCCTTCTAGCAATAAAAAGTTATATTTTATTGCTAAATAGAGTAATCGGATACTTTGATTTCATCTATTATCAGTACTAGTATTATTTTCGCTAACATCTGTTGGTATGAAATCTCCTGATTCGCTTTTGTATTTAAAAATTCATATATCAAATTTTTCTTCTAATAATAATTGTGACTTCTATTCTAAATGAATTTTCTCAAGTTAAGTATTTCGGAATAATAATCGACCACACTTGCGTAGGGATAAACAGTTCTTTCTCTTTGCATTACGTACGAGTAGATTAAGGAAAATTATTTACTACTTTATTATGTTACGAAATTACTTGATTATCCATACTTCACGACTGACTTACCTCGCATTAGTATACACCATGGCATGTGCATGTTCTCAATCTTTTTCCACTAGCTATTACTTCATGTGGATTGCAACTTCAGTGGCGGGCGTTTGTTTTGCATTTCTGCACAACCTTACAAGCTAATTCATTAACATTGCATTGTATTGGAATCGGTTGGTACACAGTATGTCACTATGTCACATTGGGTCGTTTATAATCACAATATAGTAACTTCCGTCCAAGGCTTTATAACAAGAGAAAAGTTAAATTCCCAAACATACAATTTGCTAATGCTCCTTAATTAAAAAAAAAACAATTAAAAATTATTGTTTAGAGAGAAAATATAATGTTCCAATTGTTGTGTGTGACATCTGTGTTCTTTCATTTTTGTAGTTCTTATTCTGCAGATTATTAAAATGTTTATGTTAAAATTTTGTGGAATGCCCCCAGAGCACGAGTGTGAACTCTTTCTGAGGGTGCTAGAGAGAATTTTTATATAAAAATATGTATCTTTGTTCTAGCAATACAATTATTATTATTATTATTATTATTATTATTATTATTATTATTATTGTTGTTGTTATTATTATTATTATCAGGCTTAGGATCCGAGAAAACTTAAGAATTAAGTGAAGTTACAGTGCAATGGAGTACAGATGGAGTGATGTGGCGCTTTGAGTTTTGTTTACCTGGGTGTTAATGTACAATCCGGTTCGTGATCAGAGGTACAGTATTCTTCCGTCTCTCCCTACGAAACGAACTCAGGCCATCACAGTGCATCACATTCAATTAATAGTGAACAGTCCACACCTGTGGAGTAACGGTTAGCCCGTCTGGCCGCGAAACCAGGTGGTCCGGGTTAGATTCCCGATTGGGGCAAGTTAAGTGGTTGAGGTTTTTCCGGAGTTTTCCCTCAACCCAATATGAGCAAATGCTGGGTAACTTTCGGTGCTGAACCCCGGACTCATTTCACCGGCATTATCACCTTCATATCATTAGGAAGCTAAATAATCTAAGATGTTGATAAATCGTCGCAAAATAATCTAATAAAAAATAGTGAACAGTTTTTTCGAACTAGTTGCAAGTATGTACATGTTTGTTCATTGTAACGCTAACGCCTTCAATGTCGCCGAGGGACATGAAAGCTCGTGAGATATGTATCCTACTTCATTTTCCACCGTCACTAGACTGTACTATTAACAGTAGAATATAACGCAGCACATTTACGTCGTTGTTTTAATTCACAGTATGTCTGTCTACTATGTTCAAGGAACTCTATAGCCAATTTGTGTGACTTTGGGTGCTAAAGTGTCCTGATTATTATTATTACTTCACCACGAATTTATGTTTCAAATTTTTGCCCCCCTAAAATATTGGGTGAACAATTTATCTCCCTATCAAAAATCGGCAACTTTGGCTAGCGACAGACGGACTCGGATATCTGGTAAAGAAAGAAACATCATACTCCGTTAACTTACATTTTGTCATTAACAGTGCATTAAAAAGTGAGGCGAAATAGTATTCGGCGTTATGATATTTATATTTCATATGAGCCGTTCAGAGCAGAAGTGGTGTAAGTCAACATATGTATTTTTATATTGGTTGACTTGGAGAGAAGGCTTTATGGCCTTAACTCTTCCAGTACCAGTAAAAATAAATCAAATAAATAAATGAACTAATAATTTAAATTGTAGAAAACGTCATCATAATGTCAATCTTTAGCTACCACTAGAATGCATTTCAACAGTCTCCAAGGTGAAGTTTTGAATCATTAATAGAATGTCAACTGCAGAACAAACAAGTTCCCTCGTAGTACCTGTGTCACGCGCCAACTTGATGTCATGCCAACGAACCTTATATCCGTACGCCCTGCGACAGAATACTACGGTCCCTAATAATTATTACCACAAGACCCTACTCATTGTCCACCAACAATTTCTCCACAACAATGACATGTGGTCTCATAGACAGTATCCTTGAACACCTACAGTTGAGTATTGTGAACAGTGGTTTGTCTATTTTAAATAGACACTGTATAATTAAATTCGACACAAGTCAATCATTACGGTAGTAATTTCGGAAATGAGAAAAAAAAAATTGTCTTGATTCCATCTTTCACCTGATGTTCGGTACATATTAGTCTACGACATTCGAAAAGTAATGACAACAAAGTTCTCTTTTACACTACATTTATTTAGGTTACTTTTGGCATTACGTAATTCAAATATAGTTCCCTGCCATGTTAACAATAAGTTCCAAAATCCTTGGAAAATGGCGGACTTCATTTGCAGCATCATTTCTGGATATCTCTGTCAATAATCGAACTTAAACTCGTTGGATGCCAACTCTTGATTGAAAGCGAATGCCTCGCTTCGACCCAACTTGTAATAGTTCGGTATGGTAGGACTTCTCTCCCACAAGCTTCTTGTAATTCCCTAACGCACTGAGTTGCACTTTTTCCTCTTGCATCTTGGATTTTATGAAGCACTTTTGTTTGTACCTACTGAACAATTTTTAGGGCTGTATTACTTACTACAAATCATGAATAGTGACAGTATTTACAAAATATGGTTACTTCGAGGCTTTCATTATTGGAGGTTTATGAAAGAATCGCTGCTCTGTTATTACTCGACCAAGGCCAGTGGAGTCCTGCAGCCCGGAGCCGTGGCGCTACTGCTCCTGCGTTCGTAATACCGCATCGCGATAGTTCACATTACGCCCGCAGCTCCACTCGCCTCGGTCGAGTAATACATACTGCAAGATTCTAATGGTGACCGCTAGAAGCACTGATTAACAGCGTTATTACCATTACTTATCGAATGCCCTGGAATTTATAGACTACTGTATAGCCTATACACATTGTGTACATAAATTATATAGGATGGTTTCTTTTCAATCTCCTCACACTGTCACAATGCTTACGTCAATGAGAATTTATACCACAGTTCAGTTTGAAGTGGGCGTAAAAGCATTCTTATACACCCACTCTGATAGTTAACATTGTCTTCTACAAGCCGTCAGTTATATTATCCGCAGTTTGTGTACCTTTCGAGCGTGCACCGTTGTATTTCTGGCAATTACAATAGAAAATGAAGTTACAGTTTTTTTAATCATACTGAGTCACTGTGGAATTATAAGCGGCTGGTTATTTGTTTAATAAGCTAAATTGTTTGCTAAATAAGTAGCAGTTAAGTCTTGTAAAATTATCCGTTATTTCCTCCTTGCATTTCATCTCAATTTGCAATCTATTACTTCAATGAGCCTTAATGCGACAACAGGACTTGCGATTTCGCTATAAGCCCTATAATGAAGATTCGGAAAATAATGTATGTATTAAGCCTATTTCACTGTAAGGTAAAACAAAACAATTACCTGTGATATATTTTGTTGTTATGCTTAATTATCTACTGTATAGACTACGTACGATTCACTCTACTAGGCCTATTATGTATAATTTTATTACTGTTACATCCATTATTGTGTTGTCTGTAGTGACAGTATTTGCCTATGATACGAGTACATTGTGCTATTACGAGCAATTTTACTTCATTGATTCCAATTATTGTATTATCCATAATGAGATTAATGGTCTATGATCCACTGTACTATTAAGTATATTTATATTTTCTCGTACATTCACTACTATGTTATTTGTAATGAAGATAGGCTATTTGTTGAAGATCCACTGCAGTTACACGTGATTTTAACAGATGTGGTCAAATTATTGAGGGAAGCACTATATTACAATGTTGTATTAGAAATTAAACCAGAAATGTAATTTATACAATCTACTACCTTGCGAGTTTTAAAAACAAAGAGTTTAATCTACTTTCTTCTGTACAATAGGTCATTACTTGAAACTTCTCAATTTCAATTTATTTATTTATTTATTTATTTATTTATTTGTTTATTTGTTTATTTATTTATTTATTCTGACAGGATTAAGGCCATAAGGCCTTCTCTTCCATCCTACCAGATAGCACATATAGATACAAAAAGGAAATAGAAACATTGATGAAAAGAATACAAATTAAATTAAAGCCCTATGGAGGGTCAACAGGGTCAAAAGAACACTATAGAGCTCTCATCGAGTTAATACAAGAAAAAAAAAGAAAGAAAAACAGAGATAACAATGATGATAGTGACAACTGATAATGATGATAGTAAAAACTAATAATAATAATAATAATAATAATAATAATAATAACTACATCACATATTAATTGTAAATTTTACAACTGCATAGTTACAATATTTACTATATATCATGGATTAAGCCGAAGTTGCGCAATCTGACAGGTGTTCAACACGCAATTCCATGAACTAGAATATGAGTTTTAATTTAACTTTGAATTTTTATATTGTCCGACTGTCTCTGACATGGTCAAGGAGAGAATTCCAGAGGCGTGGAATCGATATGCTGAAAGGTGATGAGTAGAAGGATGTTCTGTGCAAAGGAATAGAGAGAAGGTACATGTTTCTGGTTCGAGGTAGTGAAAGGTAAATAAAACGAGATGCTAGGTAAGAGGGTGTGGAGGTGTGGATGATTTTAAATAGTAATAAGAGGGAATTGAGGAATCTTCTTTCTTTCAGTGGATTCCAAGACAACAATTCTAGTGACGGTGTTACATGATCGAATTTTCTAATGTTACATACGAAACGAACGCAGATATTGTGAACACGCTGTAGTCTATGGGCAAGAACAGTATTTAGATTCGTGAATAGAGAATCACAATAATCGAAGTGAGGCATCGCTAAAGTTTTGATCAGATTCTTTTGAGAAGTTGAGAGGTAAAAGGTTGCTTAAGTGTCTGAGGGAATGAATTATGGAAAACGTTTTCTTACATATGTAGGTCACTTAACTTTGAAAATATAAATTTGAATCTAAATATACCCCAAAGTTTTTTACTGTCTTACTATATGTAATTGTGGTATTATTTATTTTTGTATTTGAAACAGTGGCTAGATCTATTTTGTTTAATGCTCGTTGGTGACCCATTATTATGGCTTCTGATTTGTCTGGATTTAGTCTGAGTCCAAATTTTTGCGCCCATTGAGCTACAGATGCTAGATATTAATTAATTATTTCATATTATTTAAATTTCAAAGAAAAGCGTTTCTACTTATTATTTATGTACTAACGAGCTATAGTAATTTAATAGCACGCTCTTTGCAACAATAACAATAAAGGTTATTGATTTTGCATTATTATTATAATATTTTCACAAACAAGCGCTAAATTATAGTGGAGAAGAACAAAAACGACATGTTTCCGCAGCGATAGCAGTCCTGATAGATAAAAAGTGAAGAAAATAGTGATAGTTATACATTTATGTCAGAACGAATAATAAAAATTAGGTTTAGAATAAAAGCAAGATACATGACCTTGATTGAGCTTTACGCATAAGAACAAAAGAAAAAAAATCTATAAGAAATTACATGAAGTTACTAAATAAACAGATAAAAATGACTGCATTATATTAAGACTACCCATTAATGCAAGAATAGGAATTCAATTCCAAAAATAGTGGATACAGAAGGAGGAAGGGTCATGAATGAAAATGGGAAATAACTGAATCAATTTGCCTGATTCAGTAAATTAATAATGGAAAATATTTTCTTCAGAAAGGAGAATCTATAAAAGATGAAAACTAAAATCTTCACACTCTTTAAATTGATGACTAATTAGTAGAAGCACTGAGATGTACAAAGCGTTCGGCCCACATGATAAAAAATCAGAACTCATAAAATATGACAATATATATATATATATATATATATATTTTTTTTTTTCAATTACGCTTCATACATTTTTTGAACATGTGTTTGATGGAACATCACATACCCTTGCCATGGAAACAAGGAAAAGTTGTGCCCATTTGTAAGAAAGAAGACAGAAATTAACCTATCAAATTATAAAGGCTTCAACCTCCTAGTGGTTACAAAATCTATGCAAAGATACTAGCTAAAAGGATAAAGAAAATTGAAGTTGTATTATCTGACGAGTAAAATGGCCTCAAAAAAGGAACATTATACCTATATGGGCGATGTATTTACATTCAAACAAATCATAGAGAAGGGAGTGAAAGAAATTTAGATACGCATGTTCTATTCGTTGACCTTAAAAAGCTTTTTGATGAAGTAAAACGAGAACTCCTTTAGAATGCTTTAGAAAAGAAAGGAATCCGTAAACAATTAATAGAGTGAATCATGGAAGCAAAGTTTTTAATGCACACCAGGGGATATTACAGGGATGTGCGCTTTCACCCGTACTGTTCAATTTGTATACTGACTGAAACTTAATAAATTGGAAAAATATCATAGGGGAGGAAAGGATTTATTTCATAGATATTTTAGATTAAGTATTATATTATTTGCAGATGATATTGTCAGGCTATCAGAAACGAAAGATAAATTTCAACTGCAGTTTCAAAGCTCACGGTGGGATCGATGATAATTGCTGTGTCATTTCCTCTATCAATGACAATGATGTCAACTCGCCGAGAACTTCCATCTTTTACAAAGCAGTGGACTTCTTGGTGAACCTCGTAGAAGGAAGGAAGACTTAGCAATAAGTTCTCGTATTGCATGGTGTCTAGTATCCGGATGAGAGTTCCATGTTGGCAGAATCCCAGGATGTGGGGTAAGGTTTCTATCTCAGTGCAATGTCTGCACTGGGAGCCATCCTGAGACCGACCTGGTATGGCACGCACGTTTGATACTTGTCTTATCATTTTAATTGCCTCCTTCCACTCGGATACAGAGAGACCATCCCTTGTTGTTAGCCAACGGTTAGCTGGCGTGTATTCCTGAAATAATGACACACCTCTGCCTTTCTGCTTGAGTGTGCACCATTTTTTTATATTCCTCATCTCTTAATATATTTCTCAACGTTGTACTAGTTATTTTTTTAGTTTCTGCAAGCAATTGTTTTCTTTTTATGCCCAATTTATTAAGACAGTTATTAGCCTCGGCTTCTAGATTTCTTGATGCATTAGCATGAGAGTTATTAATGGTTTGCAACGTAAGACAATTATTATACAGTTGAATGTATGCTTCCCACGTAGCTCGAAATAATCCCAAGTCTTTAATTTTAGAGCAACTATATACCATATGAACTGGTGTGTCATGCGACAAATCTAAAAGTTGTTTCAAATAAGATTTCAGGAGCATATCAGTATCCTTTAAAAATACTTTAGGCAACTTATCCAAGAGCGTCGATTGCATTAAATAAATAAGCGAGGTCCATATTGAATAATTAATTATGTTTAATTTTTGATCTGCTCGAATTAAAGGGGAAGAAACTAATCTCTGTAATCGTTTTGAACAATTTTTATTATCGAATTTGTATCTAAAATTATTTCATCATTCTAAGTAATTCCTAAATATTTAATATTTTCATTTTCGTCTATCGACTCAATATTGAAGTCAGGGTCCAAGTGTACTTTTGTTAGTTTCCCATTACAAGTATTTCATACTTTAAGTTCTTTGAACATTTAAATTTAAGCCAATTTCCTGTAATTTAGTTCTTGCCATAGGAAATAGGGCTAAAGCACTTTTAAGTTTTTAGCAATTAAAACTGTGTTCATCTGTAATACACTGAGTTTAGGCAAATTTTCTTGTAACTTATACCCATATTGGTCACTTATTGTGTGCTCCGACAACACATTTCAAATACGATCCATTGCCAAGTTGTACAGCACAGGAGAAAGTGGAGCTCCCTGAATCAGCCCTCTTCTTCAATGGATCGTCTTAATTTTCTGGTTATTTAATTATAGGCCTACTTGCATTTTATTTACATTGTAATAACAATTAGACGGCTCAGAAGCCAATCAGTGTAAGTCACTATATGACGAATTCTGAGATATTGGGCTTGAGGGATTCTTTAAGATACATTTCTTCTGGAGAATAATATTCAATTCAATCAGTAGTATGATTTTTAACGAGAAGAGAGCAGTATATAATAGTGCTTCTGAAAAAATCACGTACCATTTCAGTGATCATTCAAAGTAAGTAAAGAAAATTTTACATTCTGGTGTTGTGATTCATATATTTGATTCAGATGTTTCTGCAGTCATCGTAACCCAGGGGTTCCCAACCGGTGTGTCGCGCAGCTCCATGGACTGTGTCACGAAATTTTGGAATTGAAAAATAATTTTTTTGCCATCCAGAAAGTCTCTTTACAACGCATTTTTTTACAACGAAGTCTTTGATATGGTACATTTTATTTTGAGACAGACTTTACCAACGAAACGTGAACATCTGCAACAATGCTCAGTTCAGTTTTTCGACCATAAGGCCGCGTATAGAGAAACTCTATGCAACCCAGCAAGCGCAGACTTTACATTAATTTAAATAAGCGAGTTTTCGAAAACGATAGTAAAAATCTTTTATCGGACATCCAACATAGATAGATTGAGATTTTTGATACGTACCTTTCTTTTTATTTAATGCCACTCAAGTTGCTGCTTGTTCTTTTAGAATTTTCGATTGCGTTTTAACATCGACTTATCTAGCACTGGATATCCGACACTACTTAGGAGCTGTTATCAGTGCTCTTTTTCTGCATTTTTTATTGCATTTTTCATCATGGAACCGATATATGTGTGAATAACTATGTTTTTAATATAATTCTTCTTTGAATTCTGCTTAGATCTTGGAAATCTTAGTTGGACGAAAAGGAGGTTAAAAACGAAAAAATTCCCAAGCAGTCAACAGTAATCTGTTTTGATCCTAAAATTAGAGCAGAAGTTTAATAATTATTTTTCATACAGTTCAGGACTATTTTTGAAAATTTTGACACCCTGTCTCCCCGTCCGCTGTAAAATATTTTACACAGAGTTCGACCACCTTTTCCTCCAGAAGAAAAGTTGTGGTTATAATAATAATAAAATCAAATAAGTGTGTCGTGATGTCATGGGAGTTAAGTAAATTGTATCGTGAGTCTGGGAAGCACTGTCGTAACCTATAACTTCAGCCGAGTTTCATGTGAACGAAAACACAGTCAAATCACTTCAAAGTTTTTATTGGTATTTATTTTATTATTTATTCAGTTCACCCGAATTTTAAAATAACAAAGCAAAGTAAAATATCGCTAATACCAAGAAACGTACACTACTTAGTTCGTTAGAAACTATCTAGAGGGCACCACAGGTGATAGGTCTACATTGAACTCGGACTGAATGAATGAATGAATGAATGAATGAATGAATGAATGAATGAATGAATGAATGAATGAATGAATGAATGAATGGTGATTATTTTGTTGAAAAGTTGTTGGAATGTTACAGACGAGTCGGAGCACTCGGAAATGAACCACGATCTTGTCCGAAAAGAATTAAAAGTTCAGGTCAACCGAGATTTTTAGCTGAAATCCAGGCATATACAGAGTGAAAGTGATATAACTGTGTAAATTGAATTATGCAATAGAACATATGAGGTGATCCATTTCAAAACTAGCTATGTGCACTTTAAACAAATTGAGTTTCTGTAATAATAGATTACTTAAAGGATTAACGCATCACGTGGCACACTGTTCATTAGTCTAAACTGTCTATTTACCTGTTATTTTTAATGTTAAAAACTGAGTGTCATTCCAAAACTTTCTATTGTTTGGAGTCCTGTCATACAAAACTAGCATTTTGCACCAATGAGAGTTTAGTGTAAATTCAGTTAGTAACCATTTTGCTTCTTACATGACAATCCTCTAACCTTGTGGCCAATGAAACACCTCCTTCTATTATTTTAAGTAATATGTTTTTCGCTTTGCTGAACAATTTGTGAAAGTGCACATAGTCAGTTTTGGAATGGACCGTCTCATATGAAAATAAATAAAAACCTATTATGCGATTTGCAATTAAATGAATGGTTGCTTAGATAATTAGGCGTAGTTTGGCAACAGCGCATCACTGGCTCACCTACGAATACTCTCACGAACTCTCGTCTTAAGAAAAGCATTCTGTCCCATAGTCACATCAGTAGAGTTGCGAGACTTTCTATTGACAGGAAATAACGATACGTATTAATAATTTTATTTAATTTGCAAGGAAATCCTTCATTTTATTGAAAACCTGAGAAGGCATCAATAATTCCTTAACAGTTCCTCTATTGATAAGAATAAAAATTAGAATCGTATTGATAGTACCGGTACTTAGCCTATCGAGTCAAATACTGTTAACAGTTGTGGGATTATTTTTTCTGAGAAACGTTTTTACTCGAGACTAATATGATATAATAATTTCTTATTTTACTCTATCCAAGGAATAAGTTGTCAAAATCTGCACAGTTATGTTACTTCCGCCCTACATACACAGCGCGCTAGCACTGAGCGATCGTGGCGGTTGGTAATGTAATGATTAGGCTAGGGGTGGGTTTAGAGACAATCCTTCAGAACGTCGGCTCGACAGTAGCCTATTGTGCACCCCGAATTATGTGATGAATGAGAATGAGGTGTACCAGCCCACCGGACGCATGCGACCCCTCACACACTCACATACACCTCTCGCCCATAAGTTCATACCGCCAAGGTGACCAAGCAGCACAAGATCCATTCCGACAGAGTGTCGAAGCGCCGTCGGAAGTCCTTTTAAGGAATGAATTCTGGCAGAGATATTGCGAAAGATTTGGAACCCACAGACGGCTTCGGAGTGGACGCTCTTCCTCCAAGCGGACGAAAATACCAGTCATGACCTTAATATGCCTATGAAATGAGTTGATGAAGATGAATGATATCATATGAAGTCTAAATTCTTTTTCTACGGGGAAGAAGAAGGGAAATGGACCGTGGCATTGAAAATTCAAATCCGGCATTTGCGTAAGTAACTTTGAAAAACCAGGGAAAAACTACAGTCAGTTTGGTCGGTCCGGGAATTTGACCCACGGATCTCCCGAATGCAAGTTCCTTGCGGAACGCATGATTGGATATTAGCTATGTATATTTTCATATGAATTTAGTTAAATTCTGATTACAAATATGTTTACTTTTTATTTTAATTAAGGAAGAATAGCTGTTCAAAATTACTTTTTATTAATGAATTCTATTTTACAAATTTATTATTATAAATCTAGTAACTTTTGTTCTAAAATTGATCCCCTGAAGTTACTAAATTAATGCAATGGAGGAGAACTGTAATAGGTATATGTTACATAATTATTCATTTTACTTTCAAATCTATTTTTCCGCAAGTTTATTTTTCTTGATTCGACACCAACTTCTATCAAATATTAATCAGTACGGATTAAATTTATACTGCAAGTATTTGTGATGTAGCTACATGTTTGTATGCATTTATTTTGTAAGAAATTCTGCTAGTTTATTTTATTAATAGGCTATTTTTTCGTCATGAATTATAAAAAAACAACATTTTTCAAAAGTTCGAATAATTTTTGAATGCGAATAAATGAGATATCTCATGAAATGAATGCATAGAAATGTTTCTCTATGTCTTGTGAATATAAGCAAAAAAAAAAAAAGCTTTAAAATTAATATCTTCTACTAAACAGTTGGATTTGAAAATATTTATAAAAAAGAATAGAATAAAAATAAAAAATTAAAAGCCAAAAACATTTGGAAGTTCAAAATTTGGATTTTGTTAGTCCTTTACATAGTAAACATGGTCTCAAAATTTGGCTGGAAAAAAAATTACTAGGAAAAAAGTTGTAATTTTTAGTGGAGTGACCCCTTAACAACACATTTCAAGCAGCGACATAAAATTAATTTGCATTTTAATATATCATTCTTTATTGATTGTACCTCTGATCGGGCTTCTGGCTAATATGTACGAGGACATTTATTATTATTATTATTATTATTATTATTATTATTATTATTATTATTATTATCATTATGATTATGATTATTATGACTATGGTTATTATTATTATTATTATTACTATTATGACTATATTATGATTATGATGATGATGATGATGATTATTATTATTATTATTATTATTATTATTATTATTATTATTATTATTATTATTATTATTATTATTATTAAGGAGTACACCTCACTTGACGATTTGTGGCAGGGTAAGAAAAATTGTTGCTTACATCTCAAGTGTGATTAGTGAAATAAGTTACTAGTCGGTAGTCAGTGATGCATTCAATGCAGGAGGAAAGCAACTGGCCACACTACTCCATTATCTCCTTGCTTAGTTGCCTCATGATTGATGCCTTATTGTTGTAACTTATGAGGTTCCAACCTGTTTTCGGCCTGTTGACAATATATACACGTATAAATTAGTTCTTTATTGGAAAGATGTGTTCAGGAAATGGAAAAGGGCAATCAACTCCAGAAGCCTGAAATTACTATTGCGCCGGATGAATGTTGCAGGAAATGAACTCACAGTGTATTCTGCACTAGGCGCAAGTGAATAGTGTGAAGTATACTTATTCAATTTTTTTTTCCATGAACATATTACTGACTTTAAGATGCAGAAGTCTGTATTTTTCCATTCGGGAGTCCTGATTGTCTTTTCTTAATTGTGTAAATAAAAATGTATTACTTTATTGTGCACTGAGGCAGAAGCTTGATCAGTTTCTAACATGATTAGTTAACCTATGATAGCATTGAAACATAAATACGAAACCCTGTCTCTTCGACATGTTTCAAGACCCCACACTACACTTAAAATAAAATTGTTCAAACATTTTGCACAAAAAATAAGCAATTCTTTTTTTAGAATATTGTTTTCTGAATTCCAAATGTTAATAGATATTTTTAAAAAATGTTAATGATTTTTCATTAATATTTTAGATTATCTAGTATAATACATCACTCCTGTGTCAATACCCTAGTACAGTGAATAGGAATTTCTGACGTCCTATTTGTTGTAGGTGTGATCGGCTTTAAACGTCCATGCGGTAGTTAAATGTTTTCAACTCAAAACCACAAATTATTGATCTATTCTCGCCCATGTCCGACATGTATGTATAGTAACTAGAGACCTGTAGTCAAAAATAGGTCAAACATCACCACCAGTGACGTCGCTTACCACAGCACGCCAAAATCCTGAATTAATTCTATTTTTTACGGGAGAAGAAATCGATTCCTATATGTGTGCATTCCTGTCTGGTCGTTCCATTTCCCAAACATCCACCAGTACTGTTCATAATTGCTTCATTAATAATATGATACAGCGAGCAATACCACAGAAAACAAGTTGATTAGTACATAGTGACAAATTTAATGATGTTCCAGCATCAATTCATAATAGGCATACAGATCATCAATATCTAACTAGCGTTTATTGCGAGAAACATAAACAGCAATTATTCTGGTTATGGTCTATTAGTTTGTACAGGACGCTCGAAAAATATAGTCCAAGAAACGTGTCATGATAGATGAGATAAAAACATAAATATAACCCCTATTTGACTTTACTATTTGGGGGATCAATAAGATCCAGTACTACGGCCTCGTAGATCTTATCTCCAGCTAGGAGCATTCCCAACACACAGGGGCTGACTACACTAAGGTTCGCTGCGGATCCAGGTTTTGAGAAGGCAAACTCACTCGTCCCAAAGCCAGCCCCTTCCGTGCGTTGCCAGTCGGAATTTTCTGATGTTCATTTCATTTATAATGCCATACAAGCATTTTTCGTGACTTTTTTCACGTAGAACTTACAAAATATAGTTTGACCAAGTATGCTTTCTCCAGTATATTTTTGCAGAAAACTGCAACATTTGATATATTTGTTAATTTATTGAATGTAATTTTCGCTGAGAGAAGTGCTTAGCATAAATTAATCTTCGTAAAAAGGTGTTGGAGTGGGTTGTCTAAGGAACATTTCTTTAAAAATAATAAAACAATTTTGCATTATGATATTGTATATTTCTGTTTTTACACCTCTCTTTCGTATTACCGTTTCTCTCACTCATCATTTCTTCTGCTCCTTCACCCCACTTTTCTGTGCATTCCTTTACTGTTGTTCTCATTCATTATATAATGAAATATATCTCCAATGTTGCCAATTAAATTTTACCGCTGAATCCAACTGTTTGGAAGTTAATTCCGCTTAAAGGAAATTCCAGCACTTTACCTCCTCATAGCAGTATAGGAAAGATTTCATATTAAGCAAAATTATCATTAATTTAAAATGGACATCAGGAATTAATTATGTAGACATTTTATTATTATTATTATTATTATTATTATTATTATTATTATTATTATTATTATTATTATTATTATTATTATCAATTTTAAGTTTTATTATTATTAGTAGTATTTAATAATAATAATAATATATATATATATATATATATATATATATATATATATGCATTCAGGATTCTACAGCTACTGCCGTCTTCCTATGCCAATCCTCCAAAGTCTTCTGTCTTGTGCGACTTCAGTCCTCAACCCCCTCTTGTGCATGACCTCAATTACTTCGTTGTCCCAAGTTCTTTTTGGACTACCTCTTCCTCTTCTTCCTGGAGGTTTCCACTAGTAAATTTGTTTAGGCCATCTGTCTTCGCCCATTCTCATCACATGACCAAACCACTTCAAACTCTTATTTTATATTCTATTTAACACTGTCTCTTCAGCATCCATTCTATGCCTAATTTCTTCATTTTTAATGTGGTCTCAAATAATCCATTTCTACGGCCAAAATTCTTTTTCTATAATATGCATTCGTTACCCATATTTCACTTCCGTAGTTTAATACAGATTAATAATAATAATAATAATAATAATAATAATAATAATAATAATAATAATAATAATAATAATAATAATTTCTCTGAACAAGGATTACCTAGAAGATAAGTATAGCATTTGCAAAAGAACAGAATTTTGAATAACACATATTACATGGGTAATCTGTTATGAATAGTAAACCAATGCAAGAAAGAGAAAAAGAAATTACAGTGCAATGTCTTATCTGAGATGATTTCTTAACAATACAATTGAACCTTTCAGCGCAAATAAACAAATACTGTTAATTATAGGTGATGGCAAATGAAAAGTCTTACAAAAATCAACGAACTGTTTCGGGATGTGACTTACGTGCACATCCATGTAAACATAGCGTAATTCGCCACATTATATCTATAAGTCTCTGAAGTACCCTTTCCATGCACAAACCAATTCACACAAGTGGTCTATGCGAATGCACAGACACATTAAGATGTTTGTACAAGCCACATTTGGTTTCTGATACTGGTTTTTTTCCAACTCTCGCATACTCATTATGTCTATTACAAAAGCATCGATCATATGACACTGTACAACCTCCTCAACCAAGGCTACTGGACAGATTAGCCAATAAGTGGCTAGAGATCGATAGTATAGTCATCTGGGTATATATGTTCTATCACACAAAATATATTTCTCACCATAGGTCTCCGCAATATAGTTAAAATATTCTAATTTCATGTGAGAATAAATTGTTTGTGTATGTAAACGGTAATTTACGCATGTAACCGACACATAAATGCTGCGTATTCCTTGAGCAAAACTTTGCAGAATCACTGACATTTCCCATCCTTTATTAATCGCTATTTCGCGATTATATAAGTTTTTCTTGGCGAGTATGAATTAGAGATGAACAACGATCGAGAAAGCGAGACTAACAGCATCCGCAAAGCTGAAAACCCGCATGACAATGTTGTATTACGTCGCGTCCTTGACGTAAAAACTGGTTGTGATGTTCCAAGACTCGAGATTGATCACTCCCGAAATCCCGAAATCAAGCAGCCTTGAATCGCCACAGTTGTTTATATCTGACTGAACTTTTATCTACTTTGGCAACTGTTATGTATGTATAAACAATCAACTAGTATATTTGAAACATTTTTACTTTTCAGTGTATAATAATCCGTTCCCCAGTCTTTATTTAATTACTAGGCCCTTATTAAAAGGCTATAAATTTTCTTTTCTTCAGTTTAAGATCAAGTGTGCAATCTCAAGTAGAAAGATATTTATGTTAGCCTATGTTTTGTGTTTCTTAGAAATGCAAATTTATTTGAGAATTGTTTTCTTTTATATTTATGTAAGCATAGGTAATAAATAGAACCAGAATATTTTGATAACTAAGATACTGTTCTCTTTTGTCCTTTTGTCTCATTTAAATATTTATAATATTATTTATTTCAATGATATATGTTATTCGAAGTTTCGAAATATTTCCACTCCGACCAAATGCTATTTCGAGAGTGATGAGCGAGACTTTAAGAGCACGAGAATGACGAGACGAGACTCGAAAGACAAATGCAACGAACACAGCGAGCGAGAGCGGCAGTTAGTTTTGTTCATCTTTAGTATGAATTTAATATGGGTAATACGAATTAGTGCTTGAAATTAGGTACTTACGTACTATCATTTCTTAATTATAACAGAAAGAAATATAGCTTATTTTGCAATGGAAAATGCTGAATTTCGATAGTAATTTAATGGGATCGATCTAAAACTCTTTGGCAACACTATATATTTGAATTATTAGGTTTGATACAAATCAATATACAACATGTAGCCTATACATACAAACTCACCTATTTTAATTGTTCGCTGTGAAGGCCCTACTGATTACAGAATATTGCTGTTTGGTTTATTAGATACAAAACTCACTAAGATTTGTGTCCCCATAAAGAATAGGTCTAGAATTATCACATCTGGTGAACATGGAGGCCACTTCTAATATGTTCAACAAAGGCATGGGGATTGCCATAACCCAAAATTCAAGCATTATTGCTACTGTTAACTCTACCTTATAAATGAGAAGTAGCTTCTTCTGAAGAAGTGCAGAAGCTAGAAAATTTGGATTTTCGTCGATTGTATGTAGCATATCTGCCGATTGATTTTCATTTCTTACACTATTTGAATTTCTGATATGCACAGAATTGAAGACGCTTGTGAAGCACTTTGTGAATATGGAACGTGGCATTCGTAGTTC
Source organism: Periplaneta americana (assembly GCF_040183065.1). Lineage (NCBI taxonomy): Eukaryota > Metazoa > Arthropoda > Insecta > Blattodea > Blattidae > Periplaneta > Periplaneta americana. The sequence continues at coordinate 102,416,543 of NC_091120.1, forward strand.
TTTTGATGTCTGTCTGATGGACTTCCTTGGACTTCATGAAAATATTTGCCCAATTTTCTCAATTCATTCATAAGATACTCTCTGTTTTCCACCTTAGCGTCTCATTTTGACATTTTAAGTGAAAAGAAATTTGTTGTGCTGTGACTATCAAGTGTTTTATCAGGTGCTTTCTTTCCGGACAGGACATTACGAAATTATTTGCAACTTCCGATCAGAACTTAAATGTGACAGCTGTGAGCAGTTTGGAATGAAGATAAATGAAAACAGGGGGAAGACCATGGTCATAGGAAGGAAAGTAAAGAAGGTAAACTTGCAAATTCTAAATAAGGCAGTAGAGCAAATGGATAGCGCCAGATACTTGGGGTGTAATATAAGCAATAACATGAGCTGCTTCCAAGAAGTCAAAAGAAGAATGTCAATGGCAAAGGAAGCTTTTAATAGAAAAGGAAGCATCTTCTGCGGATCTCTTGAGAAAGAACTAAGGAAGAGACTAGTGAAGTGCTTTGTGCGGAGTGTAGCATTTATGATGCAGAAACATGGACATTACTAAGAAGTGAAGAGAAGCGAATAGAAGCATTTCAAATGTGAATATGGGAAAGGATGGAACGTGTGAAATGGACAGAGTAAGAAACGAAGCTGTGTTGGAAAGAGTGGATGATGTTGCAACTGATCAGAAAGAAGGAAAAATAGTTGGCTGGGTCACACTGGTTGAGAATTCACTGGTTGAGAATTCACTGGAAGGAATGGTGAACGGGAGAAGAGTTCGAGATAGAAGAAGTTATCAGATGATAGACGACATTAAGATATATGGATCATATGCGGAGACAAAGAGGAATGCAGAAAATAGGATAGACTGGAGAGTGCTGGGTTTGCAGTGAAAGACCTGCCCTTGGGCAGAACACTATGAATGAATGAATGAATGATCAAAACTTGAACAGTTTTACTATCTTATATATTATGGTGTCTGACCCAAACCGTTTATAAATTGTTTTAGGAATCACGCACAACATAACTAGAGGTGTATACACAATAATTTTCGTCTTTGAAATTCTCTAACTCGCAGCGTTTGTATTTTAGTTTAAGTAACAGATATAGGTTCTGGGGACTAATTGATACATTAATCCGTACGATGCACAAACATTTGTAACAGGATCTCTCAAGGTTCAAAGCTATTAGCTAGAGTAATGTGTTCGTATGAATGTTTCGATTGCCTGAGAGGGTTCGATATTCGGTCCTTCCTTTTGTACTCTTTAATTTCGAACTTCGATTCCAGGTGATTATAGAATATTCTAATTAATACTACTTTATAATAGAAATACACAATCCATCGTAACATCATTTGAACTATAATGTTCCACTGTAATAACTATACAAACTCGAATTACACGTCGGTAACCATTCACAGTTCGAATCTTTGAAGCTCGTAACAATAAAAGTGAAAGATACTGAGAGAAGGATTAAATATAAGATACTGTATTCTAACTACGTCGACATCGTCCAACTCCATTGTTCTCGATCTCGTATATCTTAGACCATATGGTCTGTCACAGTCTGAATCCAACTTTTTCTTTGGTCCACCCAGGTTTTCACGTTCTCATGGTAGTGTCACTATGAATGATATTTTCAAACTATATTGAAATTAATCGATAATTTGTGTTAACATTCTGCGCTGTCTGTTGTTTAAAGATTAGTTGTTTATTCCGAATGAAACAAAACAAATTAATTTGGAGGATTGCATATAACTTGCGTATTAATAAAACAATGATATAGAAACCACAAGAAGAGAAAATAACTGAATAAAAATTATTCAAGATTGGAATAAATATTGGAAAGGAGAAAGAAAATAAATAATTAACATAACAGATTGATAACACGTGTTTAACGTAATAATTATCATACGAAGACTAAAATTTGTAACATTCACGTGATGATGCCAGTGAATGTTATATCCACCCCTGATTCCGCCTAAGAAACAGTTAAATACCTTGCGCATGTCTCGACTGTTATTTGTTTTGTCTAAACAAAAATGAACGGCTTAAATCAGACACTCTGTATAGTATTGGATTAAAGCCTCTACTTTATTTTCAGCCAGTTAAAAAAATTAAAATTCCCGGACACAATGTACAAGTTTTACATTGAGAAGAAGATTATCCAAATCATTACATGATATAAATTGCCGTTCCAATTATTTGCATTTTATTCAGTACTGTATAAAGTAATGATGTATTAATCTTGATTCGTTTAAACCTTGGTTTTTCTGAACCGATGCACTTCACATGCATCGGACTACACGAGAGATAGTGAGTGGTTTCTATAGTTGCGAGGTGCGCAGATCTCGCATCTCGTAGTTATATAAACTACTCAATATCTCTCGTGTAGTCCGGATTTGTGCGAGCCCGCCTCGCACCTCGCACATCGCATGCGTCGGTTCAGAAAAACCAAGGCTTAACTGTTAATATTGCATCGTTTCGTAATGTTGCGTTGTGGAATTATCTTACTACTATGAAACAATCGCAGATTTGTAACAATGCGTCACTGTTGATGTGGATATTTTTATTAAATTTGTAGAATTCTCTAGTTCTGTTTCGTAAAACACTACCACTCTCATCATTCTTCAACATACTGCATAAATAAGTATATATAGATCAGTTACATCAAGTAATTGCTTGATCCTTCCACCCAGTAATGTGACGTGTTTTACGGATGACTTCTCCATCCATTCTGTTCACATGCGAAACAACCTGTATGCGAAATGCAGGCCTATTATCGCCTCTCTTCGTTCATGAAATTGTAAAAATGTGCGGAATTCACAAGGCAATGTTCAATTATTTGCAATCGATTAATGTTCTTATTTGTACGTGTTAAACCATGTCGCATATCCAGTTCGTTGAATTTTTTGGTGCTCGCATGTATACGGTTCCGTTATGAAAACGATCTCTCCTGATAGAGGTAATAGACAACGCAGGTGCTACATGATTAATACTACATACCAAACTTTGAACGCAGTACAGTGGAGCTGGCCCTACATAAAATAAAATATAACTGCTTATTTAAATACCTATAGATTAAAAACTATATCGATATAAGCACAAAAATGCTAGATGGGAAATCAAAAGATTAAAGAGATAAAGTTAAGGGAGATATGTTATGTAAATGAGTTGCAACGAGACAGTCATTGGGATAGATAAAAGCATATAAAATAATGAAAGAATTAAACAAGAAAGAAAGAGATACTTTGACGTTTGAGAATATATCAGAAGAAGAATTTCATCCAAAATCATAAAAATCTATTATAGAATCCAAAAGAGGAAGATATAAATTCTCGTAGACAAGATTTCATAATAGAATGAAAGGATTAAGTGAGTAATTATACTTATCTATAAAAATAATAAGACTTCAGAAGTCATAGCTTAAAGGCAGAATTAATTAACTTACTTATTGAATAAAGAAAATGCAAAATTTCTAGATCTTAAAAATTTGTTGCAAGCTGCATGTTATACTAACAGAATGGGCAATAGAAAATATTATAAACTTTATATTATATTCTTTAAGAAATTAAGCGTATATGATTGCAATAATTACAGGGTATAAGTGTATTATCTCTGATTGAGGTTTTGGCTGGTATGTACAGATATGGAAATAATATTTTGAGCCCCTTATTGTAGCCTTCCTGTAAGTTTGGCTTACAACATACTGCGCGTGTACAGTAAACAAGAGCCCTGTATATATGCTACTTGTGGACAGTCGTGCGAAATTATTGCCTACATACAGGTGAACTCCCATTAAAACTCTGTCCAAATTTTATTTCCGTATCGTACATCTATTACACTGAACAACAAATTTTTACTTTGTGTCTTGCTCGGAAATATAAATAGATCAGTATTACTAACATGTGTGTTCTAAATCTGAATTTAAAATCCATATTGTCCCATTACGTACCATTTTCCGGGGAAAATAAATTGAATTTTTTAATGAAAAAACTTTTTTAATTTTTTCACTGCTACTGATAAAATTACAACACACTAGAGATTCAAAATGCCTCATAATGCTTTAAAAATGTGTACTGGATACAAAAATGATGTTACATAGTTGAAAACACAAAAACAATAAAAATATTCCAGGCGTATAGGCTAATGAGAAAAATCTCGGAATTTGAACTTACCATTTAAATGAATTTTCTGGATGACTTCTGTTTATAACTAGACCCCAAGACTGTCTTTTACATGGAACCAACTGTAGTCTCCAAGCATGCTGGGTGATTATCTTACTTTATATCGCCTTTCCATTTCAGATATTTCTTGATGAAATCTTTCCCCATGCTAGTCGATTACCGCTCAGAGGTTATGAGGAAATAAATCCAAATGGGAATGTAAAAAGTGTATTTTAAGACGCATATTACACCCCATTTTCTCATATGCACTTAATATGGTTTCCACAACAAGTTCTATGTGTTGTCTGCCCTAGAATTTCAAAGGAAATTTGAGCAAACATCTTTGAAAGCGCGCTATGCCATTTTTTCTGTAATGGAAAGTTTTTCTTCAAACAAAGTGTCAGCCATAACTTTGTGAATTTGTGGACCGATGAAAATGTCCTCTTTTAATTTGCTTTCACTCAAAATGGTAAACTTTTCTTTTAAACACTGAAAACCACATCATTTTGTGTTCATTGCTTCTCACTTTGAACTGACATGATATTTACTGAATAGACGGAACGAATATCTGTTTATTTATTACAAACGAACATGCCAACAACCATAAGAAACCGGAAATAAGTATAAACTCATAAATGCAATAGTTTTAGTTTTGATTTGCAATCCCCAACCTCGCGTCAGATGTTTACTGGCGAAGCGTTTAGCGAAAAGTGAAATCATAGTATATCTTAAAACCCTTACGTGATACGAAAAAAAGGGATCCATTTTCGGATTCAGCACACATCAAACCATAAGGGACACGTTATTTTAAGTTGGAGAAAAATTGTTATTTTTCAGTGTATCAGACAGTACATATTACTTGAAAATTTATGTCAAGAGGAAGAGCAATATTGTTTGTATGCATCTGAAATCTGATTAGTGTAATATGTTACTAGTCAGCAATGAATGCAATGGAGTGGGGGATGGAAGTGACACCTTACCCCATTATTTCCTGGCTTAGTTGCCGCATGAGTTACTGATGTGACTTATGAAGTTCAAACGTGTCCTTAGACAGTTGACTAAACAATAAAACAACAAGTCTATTAAACACTGCAAACAAAAATATGTAAAAATTATCAACTAGGGCGTTAGTATGATTAATGCTAATGGATCGAGAAATAATGTCGATTCGGAAAAATGTAGATTTAGTGTAGATATCTTCTCCATCCTGAAACAATAACCGGTGAAGATATTTGAATTTAAAATTGAAACATATTTATTTAATTAAATCGTAATTAATTGTGGGATGTAATAAAAATAAAATCGTTTTAGATAATCTAATGGAATTATTCAAAGTCCATATTAAATATGGAAAAAGAGAACGCACTAATTATTTAAAAATATTATCTAAGATGTAAGACGACTGTTAATAAATATTATATTTAGTGGAACGTTATACTTAATGGAATTATACTTGCCGATAAGATTATGATATATGCTCACAATAAAGTTACAGATTATGACATAAAAACTCGAATAAAATAATAGAATCAGTAAATGTAACATTCAGTACAATGAAGATGAAATCAATGGCTTTTACTGCAAAATAACCGGACAAAACCAAAATAATGTTCAGTAACAAATTAATGATATGAGAGGTTAATACGTGTAATTGCTTATATTGCTACATTTCTGACCTAAGGAAGATTACATAGAAGGAAAGCTTAATAAAGTGAGATTAATGTACAGAAAAATAAGGAGAAAGTTAAGGCAAAATTTTATGAAGGAAATAAAGTTAAATTATAAAGTAATGGTCACATCAGTTTTGATTGGTGGTAGCGAAAATTGGGCACTAAATCAATCTAACAAACTGAAACTAGATTCAGATCAAATTAAATTTTTAAGAGGATTTGTGAGATTTAAATTTAAAGATGAAGAAACTTTATCATCCTTATATAATTAAATAGATTTAATCTCAAAGAAAAATTGAATGACAAAACCAGATGATTACAACGTGTTGAAAGAATACGCAACACAAAACTCCCTAGATCAATATAAAAATACAAACCATGATGAAAGAGAAGCATTGAAGGATTCCATAGAAGATGGAAAGATTGTTTTCCAACAGATGGTACTGATAATAAGAGAGGGCATTTGACCTATTCCACGTGGTTGATGGTAATGATGTCATTGGAGAGAGATATAGCAACATGGTTTTAGCACAAGCTTTTCTAAACTAGTAGCCTTTATATTGTGTTCAGCTACACAAAAGCTAAACCCATTGAATAAGTTCTGTGCAAGCTTGTAGAACGATGTTACTACCTCAACTGTTATTCAGGAAATTTTAGATGGCCAAACTGCTGCTGTGCAGTTTGGAGGTGGTTGTAATTTTGAAACTTGCGGATTAGCGTTAGCTAATTCTCGTATCTCACCATCTGTGTGGGAGTAAGAACTGTCACATATTAATATATCCGTAATCTTCATCTTGCGATGTTTGGTGACATATACACGTCTTAATATATCCATTAAATAGTTGAGACATTAAAAAGAAAAACTTACAAATCCTTAAAAATTTCTTAGACAATAATTTTTTACAATATACGAGTATGACCCGACTTGAATTTCAGCGTTATGTATAAAATGTCTTAAAATGTTGACATTCTCGAACCCAAAACATGTGTTTATGTCTGTAGCCTACTAGAAGATGAAATGTCATAACTTCGATCTGTTATTATAAATATGTGTTCGAAAATTGTATATATACATATTTATATCAAAAAGGAGGGAAGAGACTTGAATAAAGGTCGTTTTCACAGATATCCTCTGAATATGTTTGATGTTATAGTTAAATGAAAATATCACATATTTCATTGAAGTTTCTTTTCAATACTTAGTAAGCAATAGTAGGCAGCATAGGTAATGAAGAACAATAATAAACTAAATTTATGTTAAGATGAATACACCTCACTTGACATATAAATATGTATAATTTTTTATGTAGTTAATAAATTTGCTTGAAGTATCAGAACGAGTAATTGTACTGTAAATTACTTGGGTACAAAGGAAAAAAATAGAAAGGCTGATATGAAATTTCTAAAATGTGTAGCTGGATATAATAAAATAGATGCAGCAAGCGCACAATACGAAAGCAACTGCTGACAGGTGGCCCATCCTGCCTCAGCCCCTGATAGATCCAGGTCCCGCTTTGCGTACAATTAACCTGATAAGCTTCAGGAGCACCAAGCCCTTCCTGATCAGCCGACACTGATAGATGTGACCCCAGGCTGAGAGAGCCCACAAATGTGTCGATATCTAGTGTGTGTCAATAGATTTGTCTCCTTCTCTACAGACATTGGCATGTAAGACCTATGACAAGGGACGTTAAAGGAATAATTAAGTAAAGTTGAAATTCACTCCAGAGAATAGATGAGCCGATGTCAAGAGGAGAGTTATTTTATGGGGACAGAAATGGATGATGACACTGAACACACTGATAGGTGATTTCGACACGAAGTAATTGTACACGCATTATTTCCAGAAAACTTCAATATTTTTAAATGAAATAATTTTGACTTATTCACACTCCGTATATAACAAGTGTAGATATTTGATTATTTAACAAATATGTAGATATTTAACATAAGATACACTAGCGACGTCTCTGCTTGAGAAACTGGTTTCGTATTGTTCATGTAGATACAAATTTAGAAGAAGTACTGAAGTTAAAGGAAGACATTTTAAAATTTTCCCTTTTTCTTTCACAATCTACACTTAATACTGTTATCTTAATCACCATCTTCCTCACCATCATTATATTTGTCTTATCAATTTTCTGCTACGTTTTATTTTTCTAATTTTTTTTGCGAATTTATTTTTTCTCTTTGAACCGCTATGTGTCCAAAGTAGACTGAATATTGTATTATCTATATTTTTTATTTTTATTATATGAGTGATCCACTCATGAGTGTTATTACAGCTGTTACTTATTTTAATGTATTCGTATATTTGTTTTTACTCTCTTATCTCCTTATTTCTTTTACTACTGGTTCATTTGTATTCTGATTCATTTAGAGGAACATTATATGAATATTATCGAAGATTAACTTTCTTGATTATACTCCGTATGATAAGGAAGATATAAGTGCATTGGCTTTCCAGGAATGATAATCATTTATAAATTTTGTTGATTTTATGTTTGAAGAGCACGTTCCTTTTCGTCTACTCTACTGTCCTTGGCATAATGTTACATCTCGCCGTTAATTGTTTCTCATAAAATGAGATAGAGGGACATTGACATGCTAAAATACTGGTTAAAGATTATATTTGGGGATCAGTCGCTTTTACGGTAGATTTGTTACAAAGTTCAACAAAGATAGGGGTGGGAGAGGACTGCATCATATAGGAATGGAATGGGTGTAGAAAAGAGGAGATGATAATAGAAGGAATGTATTGCGTAATGTGAAGATGCGTTTAATTGACATCGAGAGGCAAGAGATTGAGCTCCAATGTTCGAAAAAAGTCCTCACTACATTTACAATCAGATCTCATACTAACTGGGGAAGGCCTGACTACATAAATTCTTGTAACAAAGACAGCAGAGCAGGTTTGGCGTGGCTGGGATTGGGGGCATGGAAGGGTAATAAAATTGTCAACGAAGAAGGAGAGCGCCTTTGTCCACCGTGGGAGAAAAATACTCCTGGAGACATATTTTATTGCAGTGTGTCGAATCGGAACATATCCGGAGAAGTTCACACCTGTGGAGTAACGGTCAGCGCGTCTGGCCGCGAAACCAGGTGGCCCGGGTTCGAATCCCTGTCGGGGCAAGTTACCTAGTTGAGGTTTTTTCTGGGGTTTTCCCTCAAGCCAATACGAGCAAATGCTGGGTAATTTTCGGTGCCGGACCCCGGACTCATTTCACTGGCATTATCACCTTCATTTCATTCAGACGCTAAATAACCTAGATGTTGATAAAGCGTCGTAAAATAACTCAATAAAATAAAAAAAAAATCCGGAGAAAATACCTAACACTATCGATGCTAAGTCAGAATAGAAGTTCGCCTGCATGTCTTGACCTCATGGGGAATAGAGAATGCGAAGAAAAGACTGGATTGTTCCTCTTGAAGGCGAGAAGATTAGAACGTCAGCTGTTGAAGTCTGTGATGCGAACTGATGAAGCGATAGTCAATTATACGCTTTTATGCCTATTTAGGTTAGGATATATTATATAATGTGTTTTGTTTGTGCCATTTTCATTTTAATCTGTGTGTTCTTTTGGAGAGTGGTTGGATCTAATTATAGGTGGGGGGGGGGGGTGAAACCTACAAAGTAGTACTTGTTTTACACAGCACGTACGGTCAGAAGACCCGTGAATTGCATTTAAGAGAAAATTCTGATAATATAGTACATCTGTATGTATTATATTGCTCAATAAATCCATCTGTCTATCTACTGTCGCTGTAATGATCGACGACAGACACAAATGGGAAGTTAATCTTGATTATAGTGTGATGCACTTCGAGATAAATCTCACGTCTATAATTAGGCTTTAACATGATCTGCAGCTTTCCACCAATCTCTTCACGTTGCAGGCTTATCAAGATAACAATTTACAACTTCCTAGGCTACTAAAATTGTAGTTTTTAAAAATGCCAGTTCATAAAACATTTAAGAAACCGTTCTGAATGTGCATGATTTGGAGTAAATAATAGTAAATTCTGTTGCGTTTGTTTATGATCATAATTTATCCAAAGTCTGTTTTCATATCAAAAATCTTCTGTATTCCAGCTCACATTACGAATTGTAAGAAACAACCGAATTTTCTTTCATATTGTCTAGGTCCAAGTTACACCGGAATGACCGTTATTCTATTTTAACTACGGAGGAAATACTAAATGCGTATCTCGCCCTTACAGAGCCTATGAAAGGCAGTCTCTACAAGAGAAAAGCCGTTGGTCTCTACTTATTTCATTTCCAAATCGAAGAAAAGGCAAGAGAATCCTGGGAAGTATTTTTATTCGACGGGATTAAATATTTCTGAAATCTCTTTCTGCTTCTCCTTCTTCTTCTTTTCCTTCTTCTTCTTCTTCTTCTTCTTCTTCTTATGATGATGATGATAAAGAAGTGAAAATGTTAATAATTTAGCTTATTTTTGAATATGTAAAGATTAATGTTACAGCTACAGAAGGTACCGTAGAAGAGGGTAAATTCGATCAAAATTTTGCAATTTTTTAAATGATATTGAGGTTATGTAATGGAACGAAGATCCTCAGAAAAGAGCATTTTATCGTCATATCCTTCACTTATGAAGGCACGTTACAAGAATTGAATTACAATCTATAAAAAACTGTTTTTTATTTGACTTGTGATCGACGTTACCTGCTTAAACAGGGTAAAGTCGATCACCATTGAATTTATAGTTTAAGATTGATTTTAAAATAATGCGGAGTGAAGTCGATCACTGTGTATGTTTTTAAAAAACAAATTAGTGTATTACATATATTTTAATTGTTATAAGGGGTGTAAAAACAATAATAATCTTCAATATATGCCTATAGCATTATATAGTGTATCTTTTGTTACTGTGATCATAGGCCTACTATTCGATACAATTAGGACTATAGATCTCCACTATACAATTGTGACTATGATTGCCAACTTATAAAGCTTAAAAACACATTTTAATACTTCACATACCGACAAACAAAGATTTAAGAATTCAAAATTTACATTGAAATACCACCCTTCAATTCTGATCTAAAATGCAATTCAACATTGCTTAGGTTTATATCAGATGTTATTTTAAATCTTCTCCTCCTCATGTCACTTTAGAAAGTACGTTGTTCCCATAGTCAGGTACAGAGGGGTGTACAAAATATGTTCCTTTGGCAGTGCTTCTCTTACGCAAGAAATTCACCATAATTTCGTCTTCCTCTTTCCCCACTATCCCATCAATATAAGCTATACTATGACACTTTTCTGTTTATAAGTGTTAGTTGGATGTATTTCGGTGAACAATTTATTCTTCCTGCTGATCCTATCTGTTTCGAGTAGGTCGATGGCATGATCGACTTAACCCTACAAAGGTACAAGTTTTCTTAAAATAATAAGTTTCAATACTAACATTTACGAACTGAAAAACTATTATTTCAGGATAGAATCTCAACGAAAAGTACTTGCGTATACTTCCTATCTCCTTTCATTTCTGACTATAATTTAGAGTTTGTAAGACTTTGTTTTCGTTTAAGAGAAAAAATTGAAAATAACAATTTTCACTTCAACGGTAATTACACAGTGTTCCCATTGCTGGCATTCACAGGCTTCTTGTTGTCCCTCTCGCTTACATTTACAATGTAAGGCAATGAAGTCAGCATAATAAAATTGTAACAAGTAAATGAGAAAATATATAATTTTCAATAAAAATCGCAAATGATCGATTTTACACCCACTGATTGACTTTGCTCACTTCTACGGTAGTATCTTCGTGTACCCATTTATAGCATTTCGCAAAATGTTGTGTTGTGAAAATTTGGAAATTTTACTGGTTCTAAGGTATTGCTTCTTATTCTACACTGTAGCATTTGTTAGTTCTTATTCTATAGGTAAACTATAGCCACTTTTCCTTCTCTGTGTTCCATAACGAAAGTTTATGTCGATTTATTACAATATGAAAAAATTATTTTGTTTTGAAGAGATACCAGGTAATTTTCTTCGCACTAAAACCTAACTGTTAAATTATTTTCTTAAACTATAATAATAATTCATTTTTATATAATTTCGACTTAATAATTAACTGAAGTTGCATGCATTTCCACTGAATATTGTAATGCTTCAAATTGATTAGATATTCTGAGACATTTGAATATTTGTTGCTAGACCTAATGAAGTAGCATAAATAAAGCGGATCTAAATCTATATGTTTTGAAATAATACTGTGTTTAGCTTTTAATACGAATGGGTAAAATTTAGGGGAATTAGTAAAGCCGATTTGAAATCCGTTTACGTTTAAACACGTGCGTAATTTCCTTTTCCTTATGAAAATATGTGTATTGAAATCTAATACCAATTAAATTTATTCCAACTGTAAACCGGCACTACATTCTTCCATATACAACAGAGCCAACTGCCTTCCTTCCGATGTAGTTTTCACTCTCATGTACTCGCACTCGTGACCAGCTCAAGACCCCTCGTCCTCTCTCCAACCCTGCTCTCTTGCACTAACCTCCCCAACAAGGATAAAAAAATACCGTTAATTTTAAACTGATGAGTCAGATACTTAGTCTTAAACACCAGCTTAAAAGTAGTTAATCTCGGACCCAGTACGCAAGAAGATTAATCCGCCACGTGGCGGGAATAAATACGAAACGCATGTACAATATGACTAACCCGCCACCTAGCGAATATGCATACGAAAGTTATAAGCAAACCGCCACCTAGCGGGAATGAATACCAAACCGGTGAAAACACAAAGTGACGGAATGAACCGTCACAATATAATATTAAGAAAAACGAATATAAATGACAAGAACGAATTCCTAATAACGGCCGATATGCACAGAAACTTCATGAAACACTATTCAACTGTGGCATATACAAAACAAAATATACTATCGGCTTGTGATTAAGAAAAGATATAGTAACCCTGTACAGTATTACAATATTTTTAATTAAGTAGGCAAACGAGAGAAAGGGAGTTCCTATCAAATTTTCACACGCATGTCTATACATTACTACTAGCTGAATCTCAAGCTACGATACCCCATACTTATTTTCCTAATTCGGAACATTATAAGTGACCAACTCGCTATTTCCTTACGAGTATCTGTCTCCCTAGCTGTCGAACTTCCGAGAGACTGTAGCTTAGAATTTAGCTATCCAAGAAGACTCTGTTAACCTTCTCTCCTCGCTTACCTATGTACTTGTGCTGCTGTGACGTAACGGATATGAGAGGAAGGCCCGTTGAAAAAGATGGTGTTGATAGATGTGGGCCGGCCTCGCTAACTGAGCCAGCATACATGGCTCAGTCTCTGAAGAATGCACTACAAAATGTTTGTATTACTTCTTCTGGCATCACAATTTCATATACATACTAAAGATGGCGACGCTACACCCGTTTATAATCACAGAACTTTTCTCTGGACACTCTGTATATCGCAATGGAAATGCTGCATATTTGGACAGATGATCTTACGTCTACAGAAATATTAGTTTAGATTCATTGGTCATTTTTAGTATTCCTGCAAAAATTCGCATTATATTCACTGGAACATAGTGAAATTAAATCCACAGCTATGTGAATCTTTCCATTTCTGAAGAATATAAATTGTTTCTTTAAATGCTGCCCTCATATTCCGTTAAATAATACACGTTCCCGGACATTATGCTTGTCTATTTGCTTTAGTTTTATAATGTAATACTAGCATTAGAAAAAAATTAGAAATCAAATATTGATATTGATAAATAATAGTAATACAAACCTGTATATGTATGTACTGTGTTAAAACGAAAAAGGTACAGGAACCATTTCTACAGTCGTAAAATTTAAATTGGCGAGCACGGACTAACAAGTTTACGTGTATATTTACAATTACCTGAGCTGAACGTACATCTGTTTGCAATGCCTCACAAACTGCAGCTAGGCGTTTGCTCCACGTTATGATTCAGTAAGGTAAACCACCCACACTGAGATTGTTGTTTGAACTTAATGATGCCGCTACCAACTCAGGCCGGATATCCACTGACCTTTCAAAGCTCGTTACAGCGTCGTACTTGGTAATTGATTTGATGCGCATATCTGGCTGTACATCTGATCCCAGTGTGTTATGGGGTGGATTCATTTCCCACACGTAAATCCTCACAATGTTTGTTGTCGCGTGTGGGAACATACTATGTCCGTCGAGTTGGTAATGAGATGATCCTCATATTGGGATTCCTTGAATTAGCTTGTTTGCAGTTCCAGGTGCTCCTTAACGTGTCAGTGCTATGAACAATAATATTTTTAATTATTTACTAATCAGACCTTTGTCTGGTTAGGGCTGATTACATGCATTCCAGTTCCAAACCGCCATTACCAATTAGTTAATGCAGAACATAAGATATAATTTCACTAGTTATGTGAACTACTTCCTAACTTACCTACTGTGATAATAACACTTTAAAACATTTCAATGTCATGCATATGCAATGCCATAAAATACAATATAACACGAATACAATAGGTAACATTATCATTGCGAACGCTCCCACTACTATAAATCCTCTAATACTAATGCTCAATACTGCTCCTTCGCTCTTTATCACATTTTAAAGACACTTCTCCCCGCTCCGCTTATTAACTCTTTTACTCTATTTCCATATTCCCTGTCCTTAATTATTTATTTGAAGTATTATTTCTTCATTATGTCGATAAGTACCTAAATATCACACTTTAATTAATGTTGTGATTCTGTTCTTATATTTTCCTATAAACAAGTATAATGCTATATATAATCATAATAAACGCATAATTCAATACTGTTACTATTCCTAAATTTTTAACACCTGTATTCTAAACCATTATTTCACTTCTTTCCTCAACTACTTACAGATTACAAGTTAGACTACTTCTTTTATTACTAATAGCTTTTCTAGAGTGAAAGACCGAGATGGGCAGGGCATGTAGTACGCATGGATGAATCCAGGAATGCATATAGGCTAGTGTTAGTTGGGGGACCTGAGGGAAAAAATACCTTTGGGGAAGCCGAGACGTAGATGGGAGGATAATATTAAAATGGACTTGAGGGAGGTGGGATATGATGGTAGGGGCTGGATTAATCTTGCTCAGGATAGGGACCGATGGCGGGCTTATGTGTGGGCGGCAATGAACCTCCGGGTCGTCTAAAAGCCATAAGTAGGAGTGAAGGATTCTCTCTCATTATACTCGGGTCTTCACATTGTTCCGTTATGTTATTTTCGTATGTAATTCTAACTCTGAAAATAAACTTTCCTAAATTATTTTGCTTGTTAATACTAAAAGGTCTACTTAGTTTTTTGAACGCTATCTCAGTTTTTTGAACGCTATATCAGTTTTTTAAAGCTATCTCCTTATTCATTTTCAAAAACATAATTTCTATTCCCGTAATTCTCAGGTTATTTGTTGCTATGCATTTTAGGAGTATATGCATTGCGTCCTTAAACACCCGCGTAGGGAACAAATATCCTAACCCACATTATTACCGCTTCTATTTTTGAGTCTCCAAATTATTAATTTCCATCAGGTTAGTCCTACTCTCACTTCTCTTGTGTTTAATCTGTTATACTCTTCCCGTTCCTAGAAAGTTTTAAAACAATGATATTACATTAATCAAAGTGTGGGTCACACCCACGAAAGATGTTGTCTAGTGTTTTACTCTATTAGCATTGGCTATTAATTCACTTAATTAGATAATATTATTTATGGCATTATGGTCTTTGATGTCACTTGTAAACTGTTTTCTGTAACAATTTTATATCTATATATAGTTTTATAAATTATTAGTACATTCTCATGTTGTGTTTCCACCATGCACGGTCTCTGGTTAGTGTTCACCTTTTCTCACTGCGATCACAAAGTTGTCTGACCATCTTCTATGAGGACGCCTTCTTCCTCTCTTCCCCAGTCGGATGTCTCAAATTTTTTAAGCGTATACCCATCGTTCTTTGTCCATTCGTGCTAGATTCCCTCCTCATTTCGACTTCAGCTGACTTGCTCGTGCCGCTACGTCCTTCATGCCCGTTTTTCTTATGATGTCCTCATTCTTCATTCTATTTCTTAATCTGATGTTCAAGATCTTTCTCTCGATTTTTCTCGGAATGTTCATATGGATTTTGTCTATCTTGCTGTGGGACGCCATGTATGGGATCCATAAAATAAGACTGGCATGACACGTCCTTCTGTTACTTGAGGTTTCAATTTGAAGCAGAGTCCTCTATTTTGCCAAATTTCCTTTAGGCTCCAGAATTTTCTTAAGACAAGTCCAACTATTCTTTTTATCTCGGTGTCGGATTTTCTTGTTCAGGGTTGGCTGGTTTGAACCACATAAGTATCTAACCATTTTGGTTTAAATAATGATTTAAAGGAAATTATTGAAGAACGCTTCGTTTATTATTTTTTAATCTTGCTATTTTTACTACATTCTACGAGTAATTCTATTACTAGAACAACAATGAACGTTTAAATTTAAACATTTTAGCAGTTTATTGAGTGGCACTTGTCCGTTGTTATACCAGTATCCAGCCAGTTTCAGTGTTGTATTAGGTAGTTCACATCCTTGTTGCTTGTGTTGTGTTTGGCAATATTTCCTTGTAGTGCGAAGAGATTCTAGAAAGGGAATGCGTGTCAAGTGCAAAAAATTTGGACATTGAAGTTGAAGCTGGAATTGCAAGAATGAAGAAGCATTTCTCTGAGTATTCCTCTTCCTTCACAACCTTCACAAATGAAAATGACAGTGAACTATTACCAGGTATTCTCTCTGTTCTCTGTATATTACTTACATAAATTACATTCAATAAACTGGATCAAATGAATTTTAAAACTAGGCCCAGAAATATTTTTGTGTTTGTATTTTATTTTCTTTCTGCTATTGAATTCCTGTATAGCCAAAATAATCCAATGAAAATCTAATGTGGTATTATGGTAATTTTCTTCTATTAATCGTTTTACTTACTTTTAGTCTTAATTTTAGAAATAAAAATAAAAATAATATCTATTGGTTGTTTTTAAGTATCGTTGTATGATCGAGGTCGTTACAGCTACCAACTCAGCAGTTGTTGTGTATAATGTCAGGAACAGGAACAGCAGAAAAAATGTTGATTCCTATTTAAACAAAACACACATTCATAAGTCATCTGGATCTGGACGTGACAAATCTTTAGATACCTACATTACTAAAACTATCCCAACAGTAAAAAAGATTTTTGAAAGTGAAGTGGCCTGCTTCAGATATGTCTATAATTCTGCGTTTAGAAGTGTAGAACACCCTAGTTTCTTAAATTAATGCAGGATGTTTGTCCAGGTTACTTCCATCCAACTAGAAAGGAAATGGATGGTTCTCTACCAAATTACACTTTTGAAGACAAAAAGTCAAAACTTTGTAATATACTGTAATTGAAAGTGAGATTGTGTGTCTTTGATTTTGACGGACGTTTAAATATGGAGAACGAGACTGATGTTTATATAACAATAACATCAAAAGGTGACATTTATTAAATCGACACATTTCCATCCATCTTCAGGTTAGATATTTATTGCCGAAGCTTCTGCACAAATCACTTATCAGATTTTATTACCAATATTTACAATGAAGAATAAACAATCAATAAATACACAGAACACAAAAACTCCAATATTAACACTCAGAATCTAATAAATTAAAACATTTAACCAATTGAAAAATAAAGCAATATGCTTCCTAGCCAAGGCCTCCTCGATCTTTTTTTTTCCATCCGTGTACTCTTCAAATGATTACAAAACAAGAGTAAATATAAAGGCTCTGGTACGACCTTTGAAAAACAAACTAAAAGATGAAGTTGCAAACGGCAGAATGGCATATCAATAGAGTGAAATAAGAAATAAGTATTCGGACTAGGAAAGACCGTCTTCGTGTTGTATTTCTTTCTCCTAGCACGTTGCAGGCGATACTTCATGCATTACAGAATGACATATTAGCGCTTGATCAAACGGAGGTGGAACTGGGGTGGAAATAGGTTGAGGGTAAATAATTATATGATGTTGCTTGTAACTTAGGAAGGATCAGGAGGTGGGAGGTACTTGTAAATAGGATAGCAAGTTTATGTAAACTTGTGACGATACTAACCCCTGCTTCACAAGGCATTCCTCAGGAGATGTGTACAGTCCTGTCTACCTGGTAGTCTGCCTCCTCCCTGATTTCCCCTGTGGTTTGAAAGTTTGTTCAGTGTTCCCTACCTTTATGTGCCCCTAGAGATCGGGTTTGAGGATCCTAAAATCAATGTCACCCCGACCCGATGCGACGCTCCGGACGTCACACCTGTTTCTTCATTCTATAATGACATCCTCGTTACGTCACAACAGGTTGCTATTTAGTGAGACGCAGATTCTGCATTTGATTATATTTAATAAAAACTTAGTTTCTACTTATTAATTATATTTGGAAATAAATAATAATATTTGAATATTTATTTTTGTCTTGAAGCTCCAAGTAAAATGTCATTATTTTCCGAGTAATCGTTTCATAACAACACTTTCATTACACAACTCGTAAATACGGAATTGGAATAAAAGTCTTTGAATATACTGGCAGAAGGATAGATTTTTGTCTTGAAACGTCTATGTTCGAACTACAAGAGATAAAAAATTGTAACGTGCTACTATAGAGGCAGAAGTATAATATGTACTTGTTGTTTAGTCAACTGTATGAAGACAGGTCTAAACGTCACAAGTGATACCAAGAAGGCACCACTTATGAGACAACTACTTGTGCCACTTTATTCTTTTTCCTCTTACTATCACTTCTCACATGATCTGAAAACAGTTCTTCACTAAATTCTCCAAGTAGATTTTGAACAGGATAGGTGATAAAGGGTATTTTTGACTACTCTTCTCCTTATTTCACTTCCTTCTGACATTTCTCCTTCTATCCTGAATTTGACTCGTTTCAAATTAAGGTTACAGAACACCCTTCTCTCTTTCCAATCCACACCAATTTTCTTCAGGATCTCCATCAGTTTTTTAGAATCTACTCTGTCAAATGCTTTTCCCAGGTTCACAAATAGTATATACACTTTTTTTATTCTTTTTTAGGCATTTTTCGCCGATTGTTCTCAGCAGTCCAATTGAATCTCTCGTACTTTTTATCCTTCAGAAGCCAAATTGTTCTTCTTCTAGTTCTCCATCCATCTTATAATAATATTAACATCGATTTAGTATTCGCAAGATAATCTTCTCTGAGTGCGATATCAGGCTGATTGTCCTGAACTTGTTATATTTCTTGACATTATTTTTCTTCGATTGCAGCGATTTTTTAGTACTTAATTAACTTATTATTCCCAGAACACGAATTTTACCGGCAACCGAAAAGTATTGGGAAAAAATTTGAATAAGGAACAAAAAAAAAAAAAAAAAGTTTCCTTCCCAGGCAGGATTTGAACCACGAAAGTCTTAGTTGCCAGTCTATCGTGCTATGGAGTGAAGAAGGTTCTGAAATCAGCTACAAGGGTCGGTCCGGTTTTTTTTTTTGCCACTACTGTACATGTTAGTTTCAACATGAAATTTTGCAATTTTTTTATTTTCATTTAAACAAATAGCTTTCCTTCATCATTCATACGAGCAGTATTATTATCATTCCCTACAGATTCCTTCAGTGCTTGTTCATAAAATTGTTTGGATTTACTATTTTCCTCGGGTATGTATTTCATCGGCTTAAGAACGTCATTCCTTTTTCTTTAAAAGCTAATGATATTTTTAATGGTACATCAGTAATATTTGTAGCGAACTGCACCGTGCAACTACAGTAGATGGACTGAAATAAAACGCGCCAAACACTGCTAAGTCAGCTGTGTCAATAGTCAGTGCACATGCGCACTGACTTAGTTGGGTCTGGAATAAAACAACAGTTGACTTAGTTCGATTTGGAAAACACAGTCAATTTTGACATTTAAAATCGACGTGCCTTAGATGGATTTGACTTATATACCGTTATTAGAATTGTGTAACACGTATAGGAGAACACACTAAGCAGCATAGCTAAAAATCACCAAAAATTGACTTAGTTGGTTTTGGAATCCACCTCTTCAAATATATTTTACTCGTACAAAAATTATGAGTAATAAAAGGAAATTAATTTTTACGGAAAGCAAATTTTGCAGCCTCAAAGCATTTTGGTCTATTATGCAGATTTACGCTAAAAGAATACAGTTGCTATGACGTTGCGAATTATTTTTAGTATCTGTGAACCTTGACATTAGATTGCTCTTGGCGTTAATGAGCACTAAGCATGCGCAGGTGGTTAAATTAATAGGCATTATACGTCTTATGTCAGTTACAAAGGGCTTTCAGCCCCTTGTTCTAGGCTATTGTGGACGTCATATTTCCTTTCGCGTGTGCAACAAAGACAGTTTACCATCTCGGAAACAACTTTGATGAAGTGGCTGATGCCATGCATTGTGCATCGTGAAATAAAATAATGTCTGCAACAATCCCCCGGGAAGATACATTGCGACAAATTAGAACCATACAAAACGAATTAGATTAAGTGTGCGACGGAGAAAACAATAACAGTAAAAACTATTGTCTGCAGAGATTGCAAGACTGGCGAGCTACTTAATGAGAATTGAGATGCAGTGACACATTAAACTTCACAGTTTGTGTTTTTGTTTAATTAGTAGGTTTATTAAGTCTTAATTACTTTCCTACTTTAGTATAATTCAGTATACAGCAATCGAAATTGAAGTGAACTGTTAAGAAATATTTCCTTTACATTCACCTTGAAAGACATAATTACAGAGGGTTGTTTCCGATCTGTGATAACGAATTTGAATGACGTCATGTGCGTCAGGAATCAAACCGACAGCTGAATTGTGGCGAGAGGTGACAGATCAGTAGTGAGTGATTTCATAATCAGAGTGCACGGTGTATCACGGTAGCAATGCCCAAGAAAATCGAGCATTTTGGGGAGAGGTACATAACAACCCTTTCCGATGCCAAGTACCGTTACGTGAAAATCATAGGAGTCTACAAAAAACGTGGTTTCATTATTTCCAAGAAAGGCATCTTGTGTGTACCTACATAATAAGACTGGCAAAGCTCGGATGGGATTAATTCCAGAGTTGAAAAAGCAAGCAAATCCACCCCCCGTCACAAGTCGCCGCACCCTACGAGATGATACAAATTAATTCCCTTCGAGCTTTACCAATATTATTAAGCACACAGGAGATTCCATTCTTGGAAATAACGAACCTCGTTTATTGCAGGCTTCTTTTATTTTCACTTAACTGTTGGCATTGGAAAGGGTCGTAATGTACCCCTCCCAAAAAGGCTCGATTTTCTTGGGAATTTCTGCTGAGAGTCGCGTGCACTCTGACTATGTCACCTCGCGCCACAGTTCAGCTGTCGTGTGACTCCTGACGCACATGATGTCATTCAAATTCTTTATCAGAGATCGGAAACAACCGTGTATACTAATATGCTTATTATATAAACGCAATGGCAATCTGCTCGGTGTATTAATGAAAAAATTCAGCTACAAAAATTATATTCAGCAAATGATTATTATTATTCGCACATGATCTAGTGAAAGACGAACGTTAACAATCACGATAAGTTTGAAGCGATTAATTTTCATCCATAAATTAAGTCAGACCACGAGCTCTTCAAACAGTACTCGTACAGCTTACAAGCTGTCAATTGACTAGTAGTGAGTTAATGACAACAGTTTGATTATTACGCCTTTGGCAGAGATAAACATTCCACCTACACCACCTTTGTTCCTTAACCAGTACTCTTCCATCTCTCAAGAATTAATAAAATCACAGTTTTAATAAGTTTATATCGGACTATACCATACTTCCAACGGAACTTTGTGGGTTCCATTACTTGTTTCCAGTCGTATTTTAATTCTCCTTGCGCCATGATAATCACATGACTAGGAAGTACAGGTAATTGTACATGTAGTTTTGATTTGAATCTCTACGAAAGTGAAGACAAAGCGGGCCAAAGACTGTAGTCTCTGAAGTTAGAGAATGGAAATAAGAATGATGATGCTATGTTTTTACTTTAATTTACGAGAATGGAGCTAGTATACTTCTGCACCTCCACATGTCCTGTGAGGTAGTTATAAAATTAAAAATTTATTCATTATTTAGGCCTGTATTCAAATGTATGCAAAGATCATATTACTTTTTAATTCAATCACGTACACTGAATGAAAAACTAGCTTGAGCGGATAAATGGCATATTGAAAACATTGTGGTACTCATGAAAAGGAATCATTTAACACAACAGACCGACGTAATAAGCGTTTTGTCTGAATGCCTGCCAGGGGCTCACTTTCTGTTTTTAATAAATATGGGAATTGTAAGGTTATACAGCCAAACTTGCAGTCATGTATAATTGATTGTACCATTGCAATTCAAACTTACTGTCTTTAAATATTTCTAAAACAATGGTTATATCCTTTTCAATAACTTCACACATTGTCATACATCTTCAAATATTCGCAATATTAAAATTCACAATCCTAATTGTACAATTTTTCTAAATTGTAACTCTCCATGTTTAACCAGTTCTACTGAAGTTAAATATCTGGGAAGGAATAATAATTGACCAGCATATTAGATGGGACACACTTACTGCATTTTTATGTCATAAATTACGAAAAATTATACAAGGTGTTAAAAAAAAAAGTATCCAATATTTTAGGAGGTGATAGTATGCATCAAAACAAGGAAAAAATATCTAATACAAATGGGTCCTACAACACATACTTTCAGAGATCAGAATGCTTGTTCATAGGAGATGCTCAATGTGACGTCCATTCATAGCAATGCATTTTTCTGACCTACAATACAGCAGACTACCAGATAATCATACCGTAGTCTTATACCCCTGGCATGGAATAATGATAAGTACGTCGCAAGGAATACTGAAAACAAAAGTTTGGTTGCTGATATGAGCGGGATTCAGCAGAGTTGGTGTTGTGAATTTTCTTAATCACCATGTTTGGGCATGATGATAATTCCCATGCTGTTTAAGAAATAAGGCAAAAGCACCGATTCTCAATCAACGTATGGGCAGGCGTTCTTGGCGATAGATACAGGCCCACACCTGCTACCACAGAGATTAACTGGGGCTCGTTATCAGATCTTTCTTATTGACGTATTGCGTACCTTTCTGGAGTATGTGCCATGTCAGCAAAAATTACAGATGTGATTCACGCATGATGGCACACCAGCACATTTTTTTTTTTCGCAATAAGCGTGAACACATGACGCTGACACTTCAGGACCGCTGGATTGATTGGGGAGGCTCCACATCTTGGCCTGCTCGTTCCCCAAACCTAAATCCCCTAGACTTTTGGTTATCAAGAACAACCAGGTCAATTTCAAAGCGTGCGTGATCCCTTACATCGAAGGGCAGAGAATTGCCATAAATGGACGTCACATAGAACACCTCCTACGAACAAGTGTTCAGATTGCTGAAAGTATGTGTTGTAGGATCCATGATTATTCGACATTTTTTCTTGTTTTGATGCATACTAGCATCTCCTAAAATGTTGGATACTTTTTTAACACCCTGTGTTTATATTTTTTATACTTCGTTCTTACCTCCCTATTAACATTTCAAGATTAATTTATTTATCCTTGGTGCAATCTGTATTACGTTATGGCATTGTTGGTTGGAGCAGTGTTTCTAAATATATAAGAAAGCCACTGGATTTACTACAAAAGAGAATAATAAAAATTTATCTGTAAAAGTATATTGATTACTCTACTAAACTTCTTTATTTGGATTTTAACGTTTTCAAATTGGAGTAGATATATAAATATACATGATTAACTTCCTTTCATAAGAACAAGAAAATTTCAAAACATAATGGAATAATTATAATACGAGAAAAAAACATAATATTATTTCATTCCACAGAATTCAAAAGTTCAACGATTACTGGTATGAAACATGGCTTCAACTATGACTTAAAACTATACAACAAATTAATTTCTCAGTACATGTTTTAGTTAACGTAAGTACAATGAAATTTAAACTGAAAATTAAAGAAATTATCAAGGGAACTTAATATAAGGTTATGTAATTAATAATAAAATTAATGCTAATAATTATTGCTAAATATTAGTCTTATAAGTTACTTGTGAGTATTGGTTATAAACGTTTTCAATTTCGATTGTTTTTTTTTCATACAGGCTCTTGTTTTTGTTATCTTTGCTATTTTATTGCTTATATTAATTGTTTATTTTGTCTTTTTCTTCTTTCTCCTTGTCTACAGCGCTGTTTTGAAGTCCCGATCACGAGAGTTTGCTCATACGGCAGTAAATTCTTTAATTTATATTTCTCTTTTATTTAAATATTTGATATGTTCATTCTTGTTTTATGTACTATATAATAGTTTTTTATGCATTTTTGTTTCTATTACATTTAATACGTATTTTTGTGGTTTCCTGATTGTAATACTTGTAATAAGTAAATGTATATTTAAACATTTTAAACAATAAGTTATTAATAGTAGTATGTCAGATCATACTATTGTCCTTTCTGTCTGAGTCGTTAACGTTTCCAGTACACTCGTATGTAATGTATTCCGAACACACAGAGTGTAACCTGCCCTGCAGTTGATTCCATTTTACTTTCGGTTCCGCTTCTACAGGGTGATTCAGACCACCCGTAACAGTCATTTATTTCGGAAACTAGTGCATTAAAATTTTCGAGACAAAAATATTTATTACTAAAGCACATATTAACTTTCACTTGAGCTTGATTTCATCAATGAATCTTAACAGGAAGTAGGGTCAGTGGCGTATCACTTCAAATTTCAAATTGGAGCAGTGGTCAAATATGGTACTATTTGATAGAGCTCTTCAAAGCAAACAACTTTCAAAGGAAACGTTTCTATTAATTTCTACTCTTTCAATGAGAAAACGTAAAAAAAGCAATGGGTGATTCGGACCACCGTTAAGTCATTTATTTCGGAAACTAGTGCATTAAAATTTTCGAGACAAAAATATTTTTAACTAAAGCATATGTGAACTTTCACTTGAGCTTGATTTCATCAATCAATCTTAACAGGAAGTAGGGTCAGTGGCGTATCACTTTAAAATTTCAAATGGGAGTCCGGTCAAATTTGGTACTATTTGATAGAGATCTTCTAAAGAAACAACTTTCATAGGAATTTTTTTTATTAATTCCTACTCTTTCAATGAGAAAACGTACGAGAGACCTGCCAGTCACTTGACCACGCCGAAGTATTAGGAGTCACTGACAGTATTAGAACAAGAGTACGGGTGTGTGCTGCTCAGAACGGCAGACAGTTTGAACATTTGTAAAAATTAATGACATTTTCCAGTTTTCAGTAACATCTGTCAACATTGTCTTGTTTACATTTTCGTATTGTAACATTTCTCAAAGTTGATGGCATTGTCTTTTCGTACGTTTCCTATGAAAGTTGTTTGTTTTGAAGAGCTTTATCAGATGGTATCATATTTGACCACTACTCCCATTTGAAATTTTAAAGTGATACGCCACTGACCCTACTTCCTGTTAAGATTCATTGATGAAATCAAGCTCAAGTGAAAGTTCACATTTGGTTTAGTACTAAATATTTTTGTCTCGAAAATTTTAATGCACTAGTTTCCGAAATAAATGGCTGTTACGGGTGGTCTGAATCACTCTGTATAGACTGTCCCATTGTTGACTGCGTTTACATTTGTTATAGATTATTGATGTGATGATAATTAAGTATTTCGTAGCCACTAGTCGAACTATGGAAAATTGCCAGATAATACATTATTGGAGAAAAACGTTTGATAAAATATCACAAAACAAACCAACATCTTTATTGTCAGATCTTGTGAATTATAATAATGACAGCGGTTGAGACAAAAGTTATACTCCAGGATGAGAAAGTGGACGTAGTCTGGAGGAATTAATATATAAGACAAGAAAAAGACTGCTAGTATTAAAGTTTCCCATAATGGTTCAGATCTGTAATAAGAGTAGGCCTATATTTTGAAAACTATTCCCTCAAATTGTAGAGAACACATCTCCTTCAAAAGATGAAGTTGGGCTTTCTTCTATGAGTAATGACAATGCTAATGCCAGTTCTTTGCAATATCTTATAGCAAAAGCAGTGCGTATAGAATGAACACTTCTTTCAAATACGGGGCAATCAAACGTCTATGTTAATGGAAAGAAAATACCTGCAAGAAAAATGAAACCATTAATCCATTCTTCTTTTGAAAAATTATATTAGAAAAATATTTTTTTTTTCAGAATAATGGATTTTGATACTCATGATAAATGGATTGCATTTGACGCAAAATATGTTGCCAGTAAAAAGTAAAAATCATCACACATAGAAAGAAAAATGGTTTAAAAATATATTTTGTACCTTTTATTTTACATTCCTGTCATCTCTTGGAAATTATAAATAATAAGTACTCCGTTTATTTTTTCTGTCAATAACAAGAAATCGTAGCAGTCTCCATCAAGCGACGAACTGTAAACATGCCTATGTTAGAAAGAAAATAAGATAATCGAAAGGAACCCCTCTGCGACTCGGTTAAAAATGCTTCTAGGAAGCCCAAATTTTTGTGAGAAACGTTAGCACCATTATGACAACTTTTGGGAATTCTTAAATTTATTAATTCGGAAAAAATTGTTTCGGCCTTTTTCGATACGCCTATTATATATCGTTGTCAAATTGAGTAAAAATGTAACTTTTGACTGGAGTCTATAATGCACAAATTTGTCTGCTAGCGACAAACTGGCAATACAAAGCCAAACCGACCGCGGTGCGATGTTCTCTTGTTCGCAGGGATAATGTTGCCAAAATTACGGCCTCAGGCAACGCGCATTATGATGTAGTTGTTTTCGTGTGCTGTATCATTGCCCCTGTTATTGCGAATGTAAAAATGTAAATCGTAAGCATATTAAATACTCCGTCTTACGCGTATTCTGGTGAAAACTGTACAACGCTTAACTAAATTTGAAACCGCGCCACGACTTTGTGGCAACCGAGCCTCTACTGATAGCAACATGTCACTTTTTGTTTAGTCAAAAAGTGGAAACTAGCATAGAAGGCAACTCATCCCCACCACTACGTTCTGCACAGTAGGGATAAGTGGTCTATGGCGCAGGTTGATTTTTATCTTGTAAGGCCTATGCCTCTTGCGTCAGAATGCAAAAGGAAGTAAGCGCCAACACATGGATTTTCAGATTATGGTTGATTCATGTATAGTACTTTATGCTTGTTTTGATGTTGGTACTCCCGAATTCCAGGGATGGATAGTTGCATATATAGGAAGTAAGTCCTATGACCTTAACTCTGCCAGTAGAAATAAATCTAATAAATAAATAAAATAAGTAAATAAAGCTGTAGGGCCTATGCAAAATGGAACGTTAAACTCACCGTATTTCAAAATCAAGATTTTGGACTTACTTCTTTCTAGCTTCTGAGATAATACCTATATAACAATTAAATAATAAAATATAATTTTCTAGTTTTCTAGTTTTAGTAATTTACTCGTATTTTACTCCATAATGAATATTTTACACATTGTTACAGAATTACTGAAATATGCAACGATTTTCACACTCTCCCCATCTTCAATCGCTGACCATGTCTGAAGTTGGGTCCATATATATTGCGGTTCAAATAGCTACGTAAGTAAATACAACCTTTTCAATTGTGTATTCAAATTGTAACCAGCTTTTATGGTTAAAGATTTCTGGAAGAATTTGTGAATTAGTCTTTGTTATATTGAAGAAGACTGTTAAATAGTCCGTTGTGATGTAATCTGTACATAAGATACTTAGGAGCGAAGCAAGTGTAACGATTACATGCGCGGATATTGTAATATATAATTAGATTCAAGATAATGTAAATGCAAAAATACTTTACAGTTTTACGCAACGTTGTTCAGCGGTTACTTGGGAACTTAAGTTCCATTCTTTACTTTTCACTCGTACATGATAGGTAAATGTGGTGACACTTTCACAAGATATATTCAACATGTCGACGGTCATCTATCTAATGCAACGCAGGATATCATATTGACAATAAACATTCTTTCACTATACGTGGTTCGAACTCATAACTGTGGCCTACATGTAACCTTTAATGTTGCGCTTCTTAACCATGCGTACATAGTTCATTGACCAGTCCGTATTTTCATTTTTATGTGAGAATTAATTACAATATTTTAAATTTTATTTTATTGTTATTTGTAATACTTTTATCTTAGTTTCCGTGTTTCAGTACCATACGTCTTTTCTAATTTGTTTAATATTAAAAATTATTTCTTTTACTTACATTGCAAGGTACGAAAGTAGGCGTAGTGAAGTCTACATTATGCAATTTTGACACGTTTTGAAGTATTTTGTACTCAGCCCTTATTTTATAATCTTTTATTAGAACGCCTTAATACTAAAATGTAGCCTTCATATTCTTCTTCTTTTTATGCCATTTCGTCTACCACTTCTCACAAATTCTATACTTAAACTTTATCTATTGTTATATAGAAACAATATTATTAACAGGATTATAAACTACGCATAGGACTACGAAAGACAGTAGCTCTGGTCAACAGGTACTATTCTTTAGTTTGTTTATTAATAGTAGATTGTAAAAAAGAACACGAAATGGTTAAATAAACTACATATAAATTAAAATTACATAAAATAATCCATTCATTCATTCATTCATTCATTCATTCATTCATTCATTCATTCATTCATTCATTCATTCATTCATTCATTCATTCATTCATTCATTCATTCATTCATTAATTCATAGTTTTTCTTCCAATAACCATGGTCTTCGTCTTGTTAGGATTTATCTTCAACCCATACTGCTCACAGCTGTCATGCTTGCAGTTTTTCTTAGAAAAGATAAATGCGGTAGCTTCCCATTGCTTTCCGTACACCATTCTCTCTTTCGCGTCTTAAGGGGAGAGGATGGTATTTTTTAAACTTTTTTCATATTTGGTGTAAAATATTAATTTTTTGTATGTAGAGAGTTCATAGCTGTGGCAACTCAACAAAAGAAAACTATTTTGAAAAAAATTATTTGGGGACCCAAATTTAAAAAATATACCCAATGCAGGATTGTACTAAAACCGATATATCTAAACCGTTTTTAAAGATAGATTCAAACAGTTTTTTGAAATGTATTTGCAAAAGCATATTCTACAAACTGTCTGTAACAGAATTTTGATATTAGTCCCTACGTTTGTAAAATAAACAATTAAAATTTAATAACAATTTTCTGATTTCCTTTCTTACAAACAAACGGACGTATTTTTAAAATGAAATCAACTAACAAAATTCTGTTACAGAGAAAAGTTTCCTAATAGTCTAAAGAATGTGTGTTCTAAATTTCATGCATGTATCTTTAATAGTTCAGAAAGTATATCCAATGTAGCAAAAAAAAAAAAAAAAAAAAAAAATGAAGTTACTGGAAACCGATAAAAAGCGGGCGTGTGATTTAAAAATCCATAGCGCAGGAAGTTTAAAAATGACGTCTCAACATCCGTCAAGGGCACAAATACCCACAAAATATTATGCAATGCATTCCACACATATCAAAGGGTATTTTAAAGAAAAAAAATTTTTTTTGAAAATTTAATTTACCGGAAACAACAATAAAAGTGGGCGAGTGATTTAAAAATCCATAACGCAGGAAGTTTAAAAATGGCGACTCAACATCCAATAAGGGCAAAAATACCAACAAAGTGTTATGCTATGCACTCCATACATATCACAGAGTATTTTAAAGATTTTTTTTTTAATTTACTAATTTTTCACCAAAAAATACCATCCTCTCCCCTTAATAGGATTCAGGGCGCTCCAGCGAGGAGGTGAGGAGAGTGGATGCAGGTGTTAAATATCAGTTCCACCAGGGTTTTTGACCCGATCAGGTACCGGGAAATACCAATTAACCTCTATCCTCCCTTAAAATCTTATAGATTTTTTAAATCAGATATTTGATTTTGTTTTCAGCGTCGCAAACAGTATCACTGCTTATTTCTTTTTATTTCCACGTCTGCTCATGTTAACCTTTGGTAAATTATTTGAACCATCAGACTCCTGGCAGCCATAAATTCAAACAGAATGAGTTTATTTTCTTCGCAGCACCGAACAACTATGTTATTGTGCTTGCATGAGGTGTAGCAGTAAACCTGTTACATTGTGCTGTTTATATTGCTAGATTTTAGGATTCCCTTGTGGCTGATTCACAAGCAGTTATTGTCGTCCGACTTTGCATGACCTTTCAAAATACGACGACTGATTTAATGTCCTTGGCGGTTATAACATGCTCGTACATTATTTTCGTTGTTATATAATGTAAATCAAAGGAAAGTCTTCGTTACAAATCATTGCAGTTAGCTTCTATTGCTTGCAAAATATGTATAGGAGATTATACTGTAATATATCGTACTTTTATTCGTGCTAAATTTACTATTTAAGTAGAAAATATTTAAACTTGGTTATAGCGACCACGGTTAGTAAAACACCTCGGCTACAGCTAGTTATTAAGAAGTGGAGTTTTTACGTATAACAAAAAATGTGTTTTTATTCATTTATAATGGAAAATTTTAATTAACAATTCAGTTACAGCGAACTTTAACAACAGTGCAAATTCTCTAAGAATTCATGTTATACATCCATTAAAACAATATTATCGTTGAGAGTGAATGTCATTAGTGGCGAATGCCGTTTTCAGTTACTGTAATAAAAGAACTTTAAGAACTAAAAACTGGGATTTTAAGAAAACAGCGTGGATTTTTCGGTATATCAAACTCTTGCTTCTGCCGTGGCAATAATTCTTAAAAACAGTAGGGTACTAGTTGTGTGCTGTACCGTAATCCAAACTTTAATTTCAGACTGTATCTTCAGACATTGTTTGCAAACATGTGTTACATGACAATGCAGCAAGGTGCAAAAAATAAAATAAAAGTTCCATGTGTGGAAGATTTCACAAAAAATCAATAAAGTCGAAAGAAATTTAATGTGTGCCGTGAATTTGGTTTGATTAAAGAAGAATTATTTACAATGTAGTATTTTGCAAAACTGAGGCTAAAAGAATTACACATTTCTTCAATCTGCTTTCTTATGTGTATGTATCTTAATTAGCTTACTTTATAAAATTTGCTAGGTATTTCACTATTTGATTTAATTCAGTACATGGAAAGCATGGGGCTCTACCTCCATGTCCCCCAAGTGCCTTCATGGCATGTTTCGGGGATACCTTTACCTTTTTACCTTTTATATTTTTAAATAATGAAAGAAACACACAGCATAAAGTAGGCCTACTTAAAAAGGTGTACTATAGGAATATATAGGGTGTTTTAAAAATACGGGGCATAATTTCAGGTATGTATTTCCCACATGTAGACAGTCAAAATAATTCATTACAACATGTCCGGAAATGCTTCATTTCCGAGTTATGGCCTTCACAACATTGAAATTCACCGGAACGTTTTTCTTTCCGCAGGTCATTGTCATTACAGAAGATGTTCAAAATGTCCACCTCCTGCTTGAATACAGACCTCACATCGATGTCTCATTGACCTGCGAACACGATCCCAAACTCCAGGAGTATTGCGTATGTCCTCAGAACATGCCACAATTCGATTCCGAAGGGATTCCAAATCAGACACCGGAGACGAATAAACCAATGATTTTAAATGGCCCCACAAGTAGAAATCGAGAGGGTTCAGATCAGGTGAGCGTGGAGGCCAAGCAATTGGGCCACCTCTACCTATCCATCGATCAGGAAACCTTCGATCCAAGTACCGGCGAGCCGTACGACTGAAGTGTGCAGGAGCGCCAGCATGCAAGAAGTGAATTTGTTGACGATTGATCAGTGGAGTGTCTTCTAAAACATGAGGTATGGTGTTTTCCAGGAAGTTTGTCTACGCCTGCGCCGTAAGTCTGTTTACAAGCACATGGGGTCCAACTAATCGATCACCAATGATACCGGCCCACATGTTGAGGGAGAACCGCACCTGATGATGAGATGGAACAGTTGCACGTGGGTTTTCATACGCCCATACATGCTGATTGTGGAAATTTGTTATGCCATCTCAGGTGAACTGTGCTTCGTCTGTAAATAATACTAAGGCAGGAAAGTTCGGATTTATACCACACTGCTGCAAGAACCACTGACAGAACCTAACTCTGCTGGTGACAGGGCCTGTACACGTTGCAAATGATAAGGATACAATTGATACTCTTTCAACAGTCTCCAGACAGTCGTATGAGGAATATTGACTTGCAACGCTACTCTTCGTGTGCTGATAGAAGGAGTCATGTTCACAGCCTCCAGAATCTCCTCCTGTACTTCTGGAGTTGTAGATCTTGGTCGTCCCCTCCCCAAACCAGGAGAGTTAAATTTTCCATACTCGCACAGACGTTAATGGAGACGTACAAATGTCTTCCGATCTGGACATTGTCGCTGTGGGTACCTCTCCTGGTACAAACGACGAGCCAGCGCAGCATTGCCGTCCGCCTTACCGTACATGAAGTGTATCTCTGCCAGCTCTTGATTTGAATACATGTCGCACAGTCTAACGCCTACACAACACTGAATGTAACCTTCGCCTCGGAATGAACTGTCAGAGTGCCCTCTTAATGTCTCCTTTGACGGCAACGACCTGCGGAAAGAAAAACGTTCCGGTGAATTTCAATGTTGTGAAGGCCATAACTCGGAAATAAAGCATTTCCGGACACATGTTGTAATGAACTATTTTGATTGTCTACATGTGGGAAATACATACCTGAAATTATGCCCCGTATTTTTAAACACCCTGTATAAATAATTGTAAATTAAATCATAGTGATATAGAAAGTGCGTAGTATTGTGAATGTACTTCTTCTTAGAATTTTATTTACCTACTCCATTTGTTTGTTTATTTCTTATAGCGACACTCGTTTCTTCCGATATAATTTCTTTAGTCTCTTTAATGATGTTATATCCGAGTTCAATTGTATATTTTTTAAACTGGAAATGAATTACTTGTGAAGAAATGTAAGAATTTTTACATTGAAACACGTTAGAAATGCAAATATTAGGAGAGGAAATGAATGTCAAGGAAAACATAATAGTAAGTAGAATTAAAAGAAAATGGTTCAATTGGTTTGGCTACCGTTTGAAAATACAAGAGGAAAGATAGCTAAAAAATTAAATAATTGGAAACCACCAGGGAAAAGGAGAGAAGAAACAAAAAAAAAAAAAAAGAAAAACATGGAGGGAAGAAACTAGAGATCTGAAAATTCAAGATGCGTAAGACATAAAGCCATTGATGTTGCAAAGGGAAAAATTTAAAAGAAATTAGTTAAACAATGGCATGTCAATAGAGATGGTTAAAGAATGTTGATTAACATAGCGTGTATTGATTATGAGAAATGGTTTAAACTAGTGCTGTAGATCGATCAAAATATTAACGATTTGAATTTAATCGATTAATCTGTAGATTAATCGAGTATTGATCAATTTTTAAAAAGGATTTACTATACTATACTATACACAACTATTGTTACATTTAATTTGTTTTCGGTGATAAGCATAAGCATTAAATGTTGTATATCTGTAATATATCATTATATTACAAAACAATTATTTTACTTATTTATTAATACATTTATTATATAGGTTTATAATTTATTGTGTCAATTTCTCTGAGAATTTTTGAGGAAACACTAATAAAAAACGTATGAAGACTCACCTAGTTAAAACTGCTCCAGCCATGATTTTAAACATGTGAATGCATTCACATGCTCCGAATTAAGTGCCGCTCTACGTTTAGTAACATTGTTTCCTGCATCACTAAAAACGAAAAAAACTTTTTTTTTTCTGCCAAGCACTTCTCCACGATCGTTCAATTTAAATCCAAAGGTTTCACAGAGTTTATCTCTCAAATTCTCATATGACATAATGGAGTTTTCACTTTTAACGGACTATAGAAATCTGATTTTTTTTCTTTAGCAAACTAAACACACAAGGTTCATCTACAAACTCAGTAAAGAAACTGCAACAAAACAGGCGTATCCCAGAAAAGCATATATTTCATATGATATAGGAAGACGAGCTGACAACAAGCTTAAAATTTTCTTGAAAAACCATAAAACTTAATAAGGGTTTCGCATTGTGTTTCAACTTTCAATAGGAGTAGACCAGGTTACCGTCCTCAAATCTCCATCTTTTTCTGAAGGGTATGTGCAAAGATTTGCCCTTTGCTACCTGCTACGCAGTTACAAAATAACGGTACTCTTGTGCTTTGAAGTAAGCAATTTCTGAGATGAATATTGTCGAGTTTTTAGTCTGAGTTTGCATTAACAAAATAATAATTAATATAAGTACAGTACAGCAGATTAATTTTAATCGACTTGATTATTCGATTAATCGATCAGATTAATCGATTAAATTTCACAACAGTAGTTTTAACATTGATGTGAATGCACATTAAAGTTTTAAACATTGCCATATTGCGCATACTTTACTTATGAATTGACTCGTAAATCTTCAGTACAAAGAACGCACGTCCAGTGCTATAGAAGGATAAACTGTACACACAATGATCGACACATTACATGTCAAAAACATTTTCCTTTATCATGCATAGGCCTACTTAAACATACTTTCGTAAAAATCTCGAAGTAGACTATTTCAGCTGAGTGCTATCTAAATACCATCCGTATGACGAAACACGTGAAATGGTTTTGGCTACCACTGTTTGAAATCCGACTAGGAAATGCGATCGATACGGCATTGAGCCCAGGTTCTTATATTCCACTTTGGGTCCGATCTGTTGCTTGAACCCTAGACGTTCGGATGTCGTTCCTACACGTTTACATTGTGTGACGAAAAAGACTCTGCGGAGCTTTCAAAGTCTTTACGGTGCTATTTTTTGCTACTTGCATGAAGGAAAGGAAGAGGGTTACTTAGTATGGCTATTCACCCACACGACTGTGTCCACAAAAGTGTCCTCTTCCTGTGCCTTATCTTTTCCAACTTGTAACCCAAGAAGCTTGCTTGATATTGTAAGAGCTGCCATTCTTGTTCAGTTGCTAACATCTAGACCTCTCTGAGAGACTGGATCACGACTTCTATTCAAAGCACTTTGAAAAAGCGTAAAACGATACTTTCGTATAATTCTAGCAAGATCACAAACTTGAACGTATGTTGTGATAGTGTAACTCTGTTAACACACAAGAATAGTGTGTGGACACAGTTAAATCAATATATGAACTTCACCATTGTATATAAATACTATTACTGAAAAGAATTACATAAACTATGCAAATATTGAATCATACTTAAACACTGTAGATTTCTAGAATCTAGGTAGAATAGAATAAATAACTGAGCCATTATATGAAGCCTGCCCTGTTATGTTAGAGCGCCTGGACAAAATCCTGGAGGGAAACACGGATCGTTAGCAGTCTCATTGCCCTTTACAATCTCATAAAGAAAAGTCATCATCATATGAACAATTTAATAGACTATAGAAAACAATAACAGAACAGAGAGTATTATTAAGTAACAAAAATCATAAATCTTACAAATAGAATAACAAATGGTAAAAAAGTACACAGAAAATAAGGAAAAATGTTAAACAAGAATCTAGTGCTGATGGCATACAAAATATATAACCTGGTGACCAAAAAATATAAAAAAAAACAGATTGAGGTAAAAAATAGATATTTCTCTGAAGAATAAAGTATGTAATTAACCGTAGGATAAGAATAAAAACAAAATAACGATATCTACGCCGGGAACGCAAATGACATGAGAATTTAGTGGAAAAATTCCACACTGCCCAAACACTGGGTCAAACGAAGGTAACTAAATGTACGACTCCACCTTGAAACGATGCATATTTCCATCAATAAGGAAACGACGACACACGTCGTACAACTATCAAACCACACCAGGATTCGGAGTAAAGAATCTTCTTTCACGTTCAACGATGATGAACACCAACATCACAGCATATAATGAATTATGGAGAGCTGCAAGCTGGTATGCTTCCCAAGCAGATATGTCGTAGCTGGCCCTTAATATCGAAGGAAATCAGGAAAAATGCCGCAGTGCAGTCGAATTCGTTTCTGTACAGTTAACAGGGAAATCGTGGACTTTGCTATGTACAGGCTGCGTGCACCCAGCGAGTCCAATGCTGAGGTGAGCAACTGTTACTTCACCTC
Source organism: Periplaneta americana (assembly GCF_040183065.1). Taxonomy (NCBI): domain Eukaryota; kingdom Metazoa; phylum Arthropoda; class Insecta; order Blattodea; family Blattidae; genus Periplaneta; species Periplaneta americana. Next base: position 102,452,599 of record NC_091120.1, read on the forward strand.
GTTGTATCCGTGGGACGACTGGCACTCCTCCCAGCTAAGCAGGCGGTTCGCTTCGCGCTGATGTCCGTCAACCGTCGATGGTTAAAAGCTCCAGAGACCAGGAAAAAAGGGTGCATTCATATAAAGAATAATACAAGATAAATACACCAGAGTCAAAGATAGGCCTATAACCCCGCAGCATACAAATATACCACACCGCAAAGAACGTTGTACATCACATTTGGCAACTTCACAGGAGTGAAAAAAAAAAATAGTTTTTTCTTTATGTAACGTTAATCTTGGTTTAACTCGTTTTGTAAATAAAACTTACATTTCTCCTCCATAGTTACAAGAATATTTTACGGTTAAATGGTACTATGCAGGGATTATAATGAGAAAGCGGAAACCTCTGTGGAAGAAAGTTGTATATCAGCACAGAATTAAAACGTTCTATATCATATCACAAGTTCTGGTACACTTTTATTTGTTGTAAATACAGGAATCCTCTAAATACATACAGTACATTACTTTATTAGAAATACATAAAGGAAGGAACACGAGTACTTTTGTAGCAAACGAGGTCTCTAAACATAGTACACAATACTTCATTTATTACAATGAGGAAGCCATGAGATATTTTACTTATGTAACAAATTCTGAAGAAATAAAACAGAATGTGTCCTATGTAAGTAAAACACAATTGTGTTTTATGTATCACAACATACTTGCATCCTATGTTTTAAATATAATACATAATAAACTTCAAACATACCAGTACAATCTGCAAACCTCACTCTCCACATCTTATAGAGGATAATTCCATATAAATTGCTTGTCCCGTGACTGCTGATATTGACACATGTCAACCAAATCTCTCTTTTTCTCAGGTGTGAGTGAAATGAAAACAGGATACAACTGAGGGAATTGAATTTTCGGTACAGGCAAATTAATTCTTTGGCTGATTACCTGTTCTTCTCTTCATTACAGAGTATTTTACCCATGGTTGTAATGCATTATGACTTTTTCTGACAGTGATTGCCTGGGGATCATCTGCCAAAAATTTTATCCACAGAACTTGTGTGATTTTTAATTCAGGATCATGTTTCAAGGTTTTATCTATCACAGAAATGCCTACAAAATCTGCCTGCTCCATCAATGAATCGTCTCTTGATACATGGCTCGGCTAATGCATCCTTCCACTGAGATGGTACCATTGCATTCGCTACAGTAATCTTTGCACAGTCTTTCTTAAAACAACCTTTGAAATTGCAAACCCTGGCCTAAACGTAACAAATGTTACAATAATACATTAGTATGCTACATTTAGTGAATGTAAATGTGGTGCACTGGTATGCAAATACGAAAGTATTACTTAAATAACAGCCAACAGCCTATGTGACTCCTCTAGATTCGAAACCCCCTAAAGACCATTTTGTTCAGAACTGAGTTATGCCCACATACTGCTTGCTAAGAATGAATTCTAATCATTTATATAGTTTGAATTAAAATATCCACTAAATTTAAAGCAAAAGGTTTGTTAAAAGTCATTGTTTGGTTGAAAATCTCCTCTATTTGCCACCAGTTACTGTCAAAATCCTTTAATCTGTGAAAGTGGATATAGGGGATTTTGAATCTATGTGATCTACAACGTTCTGCCCTTACCTTAGTTGGACGCTGTTTTTCTTTGACTACATGCCCTGATGTTGATGTATAGTTTTTTCCGCTATTCTTCAATCATTTGCGTATATTGTCCTTCCAATAAGTTGACTAATCTTTCTCTTTCTGCTGTTATTCAACGTTAACATTGCGCTTTGACACACTCAGATTGCCAACATTAGCCATCTTTGTTGATATACAACTTTCTTGCAAGGAAGGCAACTTTCAACTAAAAAAATCTGCCTCATTTTTGTGGGAAAAGATTTACTTTCTGGTGCTAATATATATATATATACTGTGAACGACCTACAACCTTCTCCTATGAAAATCTCAGCATGTCCAAATACTGATATACAACGTTCGAGGGCAGGCTTAATATCAGTGACTCTTTGCGAAAAATAATGCCTTAACTGCTCCATTACATGAATCATACTAGGTGACAATTTTGAACGTGGAACGTAAACAGCGGCGCTGCGATCGTATGTTGTTACTCTTTGCGAGAGAGAGAAAGACATTAGCTATGACTAGAATAAGAGAGCGATCGTACTGAACACGTGACGGACGTAACAACGGCGCGCTGTGTAGTTCAAGAGACTGCCGTTGGCAAACAGACTGCACCTCCGTCTCATAAACAATGTGACGGAGTTGTGAATGATGGATGGAGGTGACATGAAACAAGTATTATATATGTTTCAGTTATTTGCTTTCTGAGTTAAAATGTTATTTTTTATCAAACGAAATGAAGTATTAATCACCGTTAATATATTGTAGATTGACGGATAAAGACACGTGCTTTATATCAAGCATGTCAATTGCGGTGTTCTTTACACAGATATTGTATTAACACAGATTTTTTCTCTTTTCTACTTAGTTCTTTGCTTACATAATTTTGTGCGTTGATGATTTTTCCTCCAATACTTACCTAAACTGTTATTAATTTTCTGCCTTAGATCTCTCTGATCCAGCAAACATGTTGATAATATCTGTTAAATATGAACATATAAAGACATGAAATCTATTTGACTTGTAGGTCATAGGCAAGATAAAGTAGACATATCAATCCCGAATAGAGAATTACAAAACCTGGACAGGCCAGTAAGTTGAAATTTACATACTCTTAGTATGTGCGAAATTTTCTATCTAACATTTCAGAAAGTGTTCATTATTGTCCTTATTTAATGCTATAACAGCAAGTGATGCATATATCAATGATTATTAGAGGAGAGAAATTAGCTCCGGCGCCGGGGATCGAACCCGGGTCCATGATTCTACATACCAAGTGCTCTAACCACTGAGCTACGAAGTTTAATCCACAGCACTGGATCGAATCCTTCTGCTCTAGTGCTTTTCCCTTTGTGGCCTGACTCCAAGTTAGACATAAATGTTGATATATTAAGTCAACTGTCATTATACTGTGCTGTGGATTGAACTTCGGCGTAGCTCAGTGGTTAGAGCACTTGGTACGTAGAACCAAGGACCCGTGTTAGACCCCCGGCGACGGACCGAATTTTTGTCTTCTAATAATCATTGTTACCATTACAGATACATTCTGCAGGGCCAAAAACTAATCTTTACGTAGATTCTTCGCCCAATAGTGCATATTTTACTGTGAAATCCCAGCCACCAAGTCACTCATTGAGTGCGCTCCTTGTATAATGACAGTTGACAATACTATTCTACGTCAACATAGCCTATATGTCGAACTTGGAGTCAGGCCACAAAGGGAAAAACACTAGAGGAGAGGGATTCGATTCGATGCTGTGGATTTAACTTCGGCGTAGCCAGTGGTTAGAGCACTTGGTACGTAAAACCAAGAACCAAGCCGGGTTCGAATCCCGGCACCGAAGCGAATTTTCTCCTCTAATAATCACTGTTGCCATAACAGATATATTTTGTAAGATTAACAATTAATCTTTACGTTGATGGATATATATTTTTCAAAGTACGTAAAACAAATAACTTATCTGAATAATGATAATAACTTATCTATTTATTTTTCTATAGATTAATTTGCACATAACTCTTTTAACACATTTTTACTATTAGTTTGACATTCAATTGTAAAACAAGATTATACGATGTGTGAAGTCCCACGGATTGTCCGCACGTCTAGGCAGACATTCATAGGCGAAATAACGGTGTGTTAATGTGATAGTCACTAACCATGTAAAGTGCGGAATATATTTTTTATGACTGTGTATGTATACAATTCTACAGGATAAACTCGTGGGTATATTTGTTCCTGAACGTGTGAGACAATAATCTAGCTTCTGTTCCGTAAAATAAAGTGAAACATGTTTTGTAACTGGAATGACTGGTATTAAACAGTCCATTCAAGATGATGCTGTGATACATCAAGGTAATTTAGTTATAAATTGATGTAAGTTAAGGGGCCGAAATAAATTTCTGCAATCATTTCCGATTAGAATGATTAGATTAGAAATAAATTCGTACTCACGACACACCCGAGATCCCATGAAACTGACTAGGGTAGCTGTGGTCGATGTCTATCATTGCATTTAATCTTTCAATTTAAAGAACACGTCCTCGAAAGTTCTCCCTAGCGGTTTGGTAGAACAGATGGAGATCGTGAGCAGAAAGACATATCGCGTAGGCTACTACCACAACAAGGACTCCTCATCAATCTAAGCGACTCTTTCGTTACAGATTATATAGTTCAAACCAACAAAGATGGTCTTATTTCACAGATTAAACAATCACGGCCTATTATGATATAAATAATTTCGAAGCTTGAATATTTCTCTGTTTTCCATTCTTTAATTGATTTAAATTATTATCTCTAAGTAAAGTGTGGGCTTCGGCTTTTCCACGAACTAGTGTTCAGTTCTCGTTCTTAGTTGGAATGGTATTTGTGGAGGACAATAATGAACAATCCCATTTTTATCATGTTAGTTTGCAAGTTAAATTCAACAAGATTTCTTAATTTTACCCATATGTCATTAATTTCGTATCTTCTGATCAAAAAGAACAATCCAGTGTGATGTGAGAGCCCCGATAACATTAGGTAGTTACTGCTAGATAGATAAAACTCGTTACTTACGATGGGGAAGACGTTTCGACATGAAGAGGTTACGTCCCATTGTAATAACAGTGAACCATTTAATCAGCCGTCATAGTAGGGAACGTTGGTTTGAGTAAATAAGTAAATAAATAAATAAATAAATAAATAAATAAATAAATAAATAAATAAATAAATAAATATAAATTAATATGCAGGAAATGAACGAGCGAACGCGCAAGCAAACAAACAAACAAACAAACAAACAGCAATGAAAAAACAATACCTACCTTTCGAAACTTTTTCCGCATTATTAATTCTTTCCCAGACATCGTAGAACAGCAATCAAAGCCCAAATCCACGCATTTATTGGAATCCTGTTCTTCGCTTGTGACAAAATTGACACTGGCTTTCGCAATGTTTTTGCGTCAAGTGCTTCCAGTTCAAGAAAGCCACCATATTCCTCTTTAATTTCAGAGGTCTCTTTGTCGAAATCTATGGATAACTGTTCTTTTCCAGAAATATCGGCCGTTTCCTGCTAGTAAACTACACGCGCACCCTTCTTTCATCTTATTGACAATACTCTCTCTCCTTTACACTCGTAGTATCACATAAAGAAATGGTCTCATTATGAATCTGAACTGGTTCATATGTAGCATTTTTTTCCCCATGTTCAACATGTTTTTTAATGATTGGTCTCCCGCGACTATTCGTAAACTGCATAAACCCTTCAGAACTCCGTCATCATGCTTACCCTGAAGCGGTAAATCGTGCATACCAGCAAATGTCACAAATGATATGGAAGATACATACATACATACATACATACATACATACATACATACATACATACATACATACATACATACATACATACATACATACATACATACATACATACATACATACATACATAAGTGTTCTGCTCCAGGGCAGGTCTTTCACTGACAACCCACCATTCTAAAATATTTTCCATTTTCTGCCTTCCTCTTAGTCTCCTCATATGAGCCACATATCTTAATATTGCCTATCATCTGATATCTTCTTCTGGCACGAACTCTTCTCCCGTTCACCATTCCTTTCAGTGCATCCTTCAAAAGGTAGTTTCTTCTCAACCAGTAACCCAGCCAATTCCTTTTCCTCTTCCTGATCAGTTTCAGCATCATTCTTTCTTCATCCACTCTTTCCAAAATAGCTTCGTTCGCTTATTCTCTCTGTCCATTTCACACGCTCCATTCTTCTCCATACCCACATTTCAAATGCTTTTAGTCGCTTCTCTTCACTTCGTCGTAATGTCCATATTTCTTCCCCATACAGTGCCACACTCCAAATATAGAACTTCAGTAGTTTCTCCCTTAGTTCATTTTCCAGAGGTCCGCAGAAGATACTCCTTTCCTATTCAAAGCTTCCTTTGTCATTGCTATCCTCCTTTCACTTCCTGGCAGCAGCTCATGTTAGTGCTTGTAGTATAGCCCAAGTATTTGAAGCTGTTATTTGCTCTAGTGTCTCATTTAGTATTCGCAAGTCTATCGTCTTTGTTTTTCTTTCGACAATCATGGTCTTCGTCTTGTTTGCATTTATTTTCATCCCATATTACTCACAGCTGTCATTTAGCTTCAGTATCATCTCCTCTTCTGCTAACAACGCCATATCATCAGAAAATCTTATACACTTTATTCTTCTTCCTCCTACTATCAGCCCTCCCATATTCTGAAAACAGTTCTTCACCAATATCGTTTTCTGGCTGTCATCCGTTGAAACTCCAACTTCGATGTCTAGCTCAATATCTTGACTCATGTAACAGCTGGGTCTGGGTCCCACATCTTCCGAAGTAGGAGGTACTGCCTCTTGGGTAGCCTTAAGCCGCGTTTCCACTTTTGCAACTGCGCAGGAATAATGAAAGGCAAACAACAGTTGCCAGTTAGGCAGATATGCTCATGGCGAGATACAGGAATAAATTTTGTGCGCACAAGCCTTGGATAAGTATGCGCGAGTCTCCCGCTCTGGGACCGGGAGACATTGGCAACTATCTGCTTCTTCACCAGCTGCTTTCATGTCTTCCGTAGGAGCTGCTGTTTTCATTCCAAACATTTGTATATGTTCGGTACATTCGACTAGTTTGTCGAGTATTTTTTCATAGGTTATCTGTATGTGAGAGTGTGATGAACTGGTCTAATGAGAAAAGCGTAGAGTTTACTGAAGAATACAGGTATTATCCTCGTCTTTGGCGAGCCTCAGATCCGAATTATAAGGACCGTCAGAAAAGGGGGAATGCCCATCAATTTTTAGCAGAAATGTAAGAGCTGGGATTTAGAAAAGCAGTCAACAACAAAATTAAAAGTTTCAAATGCTACTTTCAACACTATATCACTTCGGAATATAAAGTATATACAGAATGAGTAAAAAGTATGGAACTTTCTTGTTTCTAATTTTATGTAGAAAATATTTATACAAAAGTTGTAGAGTATCAAAGAAGTAATATTTTGAATATATTTTCAAATACTATGCGTTTCATTTATAAAAGGTGTACCAATGAGTCTGTTTTTTATGTTACACCTTGTACTTATTTTCCCATTTTCGGATTCTTCGGGTCTCAGTACGTACAGTGTCTTTTTTTTTTTTGCCTTTTATAAACTATTGTTTTGTAAAAATACCTCTTTTGATGACAATTTATGTGCACTGAACAAAGGGTAATTTTAATGCTTCAGTACATCAATTTGAGGAGGCTTTGGACTAAACAGTTGCAGACGAAAGCTAATAGAAACAAGTGAATAAAGCTAATAAAACATTGAATAACAATGGTTCCTTCATTCCTGAAAGTAATTAATCATAACAAATCTTACAGAATGATATCGAATTGAAATACTAATGATGATCGGCTATGGTGATAGGAGGAGGAACCAAAAAGAGGTATGTGTCTTATTTAATGAAACACATCCAGAAAGAAATATTACTAATTCTACGGTATGTAACATTTTAAGAAAGTTCAATGAAACTAAAAGTGTTAAAAATAAGCTAAAGTCTACAAGGCCAAAACAAATAACAGTTGGTGAAAATGCTCGATATTGTATTAGCAGTAGAAGAAAACCCACATTTATCGATTCGCAGCTTGCGGTCAGCCAAGGTCCCCTGATCTGAACCAATTAGATTTTTTCTTATGGAGATATTTGAAGTGGAGGGTCAACCAAGACTGACCACGAGAACCGGAACACTTCAAACGATGAATTAGGGATGAAATACAGCAGGTCAGTCGAATAGTGTTGCTAAGAACATTAAACAATTTCAAAAACAGAGTTATGCATTGTTTGGCAGCAAATGGGGGCCATTTAGAGCACATTTTGTGAATTGAAATAAACACGTGTTACAAAACAACAATGCTAATTTTGGTTTTAATGAGTTTTCTTGCTTTAAAATCCATGTATTGCATTACTATTGCATTTAAATTTCAATGGTGCATATCCTACAACGTGTCCTTTTTAAATTATAAATTTAAATAATATTAATATTGTTATTAAATTCTTTCATTACCTTTATTCACTTGTTTCTATTAGCTTTTGTCTGCAATTGTTTAATCCAAAGCCTCCTCAAATTGGTGTACTGAAGCATTCAAATTCCCTTTATCGGTACACATACATTTTCATCAAAAGAGGTAATTTTTACAAAACAATAGATTATAAATGGTAAAAAAGAAGATTTTGTACGTACTGAAACCTGAAGAATCCAAAAATGGGGAAATAAGTACATGGTGCCATTAAAAAAACAGGCTCTTGGCACACTCATTATTAATGAAAAGTATAGTATTTAAGAATATGTTTGAAATATTCCTTCTTTGATACTCCACAACTTTTATACACTTAGTTCCTTCATAAAATTAGAAATAAGAAATTTATAAGCATTGTTCCACACTTTTCACTTATCCTGTATATGCTTTCACTTGTTAATTAACTAGGTTACCTTGTTGACAAGTTTCAGCCTGCTGTAGGCTATCCTCAGAACTGGGTGGTCTTCTCGTTTTCTGACTGCGTTTTCTGTGGGGGTGTGTTTGTGTAGTATAATATGGAGTCAAAAAGTGTGTTCTGAAATTGAGTTGTGTGTTGAGGATTTGACGCGGGTGTGTTTTTATGTCTGTATATTTCGTATTCTTCTAGTGTGTTTAGCTTTCGTTTGGAAATGTAGAATTTCCATATCTGTGTTTATGTTGCTGTAGGTGTGGTTGGCATTTGTGATGTGTTCTGCGCATGTGGAAGTGTTTTGTGATTTGGTTATGGCTGTGATGTGTTTGAAATGATCAGCCTATCTCTTCTATGTAGAAGTTGTTGCAAGTATTGCATTTGAGTTTGTATACACTTGTCCGGTTGTTAATTTATTTACGTATTTATTTATGAACGTATTTATTATTTATTTATTCACTTATTTAATTATTTATTTATTTATTTACTTGTGTACTTATTGATTCACGTATTTATTTATTCATATATATATATTACCTTATCTATTTATTTGATCACTTATTTATTTGTTTATTTATTGAATTATTTATTTATTCACAAATTTATTCGCTTGTATATTTATTATTTATTTATTTAATCACTTAATCACTTATTTATTTATTTATTTATTTATTTATTTATTTATTTATTTATTTATTTATTCATTCATTCATTCATTCATTCATTCATTTATTCATTCATTTATTCATTCATTCACTTAATTATTCGCTTATTTATTCAATCACATTTACTTATTTAATTATTTATTTAATTATTTATTTACCTACTTATTCACTCAATTATTCATTCTCCTACATATTCATTCACTTATTCACTCATTAATTTTTAATTTTATTTGAAGCAAGTACAGAGATAGGTTTGGAAGTAAATCTCGCGAAAAGACAATGAATATGATTCTGTCTCGTGACCAGAACATTCTACGAAATATAAATATAAATATTGAAATATATCCTTCGGAAAGGTTGAAAAATTCAAATATCTTGGAGCAAGAGTAACAAATATAAATGGCACTCGGGAGGAAATTAAACGCAGAATAAATATAGGAAATGTCTGTAATTATTTGGTTGAGAAGGTTTTGTTATTCAGTCGGATTTCAAAAAGCTGAAAGTTACAACTTAAAAAATAGTTATATTATCGGTTGTTCTGTATGGTTGTGAAACTTGGACTCTTACTTTTAGAGAGGAACAGAGGTTAAGAGTGTTTGAGAATAAAGTGCTTAGGAAAATATTTGGGACTAAGAGGGATGAAATTACAGGAGAATGGAGAAAGTTACACAACGCAGAACTGCACGCATTGTATTCTTCACCTGACATAATTAGGAACATTAAATCCAGACATTTGAGATGGACAGGGCATGTAGCACATATGGGCTAATCGAGAAACGCATATAAAATGTTAGTTGGAAGACCGGAGGGAAGAAGACCTTTGGGGAGGACGAGATGTAGATAGGAAGTAATATTAAAATGGATTTGAAGTAGGTGGGATATGATTGTAAAGATTGGATTAATCTTTCTCAGGATAGGGACCGATGGCGGGCTTATGTGAGGGCGGCAATGAACCTCCGGGTTCCTTAAAAACGTAAGTAAGTATGTAATGGATTATTTGCTCTACTGTCCCTACCGTTAGTTATTATACTCCGTCCCGATAATCCAATTCATCATAAATAATTTTAACTATATAATTATTGGGCTTCCTCTGAAAAAAAGAGCTTAATTGCAGGAAAAAGACTTTTATTTTACTATCTTCTTTATTTTTGTTTATTGGTATGGTTCACAATATATTAATTTCGTAACATAATAATTAAAAAATCATACTATTACATGAGTTTAGAGAGCCTTGACAATCGTCGGAAAAACTTCTTTCATAGCGTGAAATAGTAGGCCCTGACAACTTGAAAGTGAATCTTAAATTTGGAACGCTGTCACCAGTGGCTGAAAACCTTACACACATGACCAGTCTGGTAACTGCTGAAATTGCTTCACGGAAAAATAAAATTCTTTCTGGTCCAATCAATTCTAATTTAATTTCAAAATTTTTACATCCGCGTAAATTTAAAAAAGTGATTTTCCTGTCAGCTCACGTCCTCAATCTTGATTCTAGTTTAATCCCTTCCTTTGTGACATTTGTTTATCCAAAATGAATATGTGCGCAAATAGAAACGAGATGTGCGCAAATAGAAACGAGATGTGCGCAAGAGAATCTACAGTTTTAACTGGTAGCTGTTGTTTGCCTCTCATTATTCCTGCGCAGTTGCAATAGTGGAAACGTGGTATCTTGTTCTTCATCATAGCTACTACTCCTGTTCCCATCTGGCTTTTTCCTTTTCAAAGTTAAGAAAACATATTGCAACGACTAGTATATTCCATGAGGATATATGAAAACATTACTCCTAACTAGTTTCATTAACCGCAATAGCTTGTTTGCTTCGATCCTCAAATTTTAATCTTATATATGAAAGTCAATGTGGCTGTGTATGTAGGTACGTACGTACGTACGTATGTATGTATGTATGTATGTATGTATGTATGTATGTATGTATGTATGTATGTATGTGTGTGTGTATGTGTGTATGTGTGTATGTGTGTATGTATGTATGTATGTATGTACTCTATGCGAATCTACAGACTTTGATCGATATTTGCCAAAGTTTGCACATTTAAACTTCATAACCCGGAGAAGAACATAGGCTACATTAAAATTGGATAGATGGACGTTAAATTATTGAAAACAATAAAAATTAGAAAGAAATACGGCATGTGTGATATTAAAATGGTCTATTCTACAGTCAGTTGTCTTTTATTGACGTCATCCAGTCACCTCTTCTTCCGTTGTTAAAGCGGCCATATTGTTATTGAAATAATAATTAAAATAACATTAAATTAAAACTACGCAAATGAGGGACGATCTCTTGATTGAATGTGTCATGTGGCAATAATATACAATATAATATGGCATAAAACAAATTTTTGTTCAATTTTTTAAAATTCAAAATCAATAGACAGCAAATATGAAAGCCTTCATAAGAAATAAATTCAAGCACATAGGCTCACTGAAAATAACAGTGTATTAATTATAAAATATGTCTTTCACATTATTGTTGTTCATGTGTGAATATGTGTTAGTGCTAAATTATATCTACATTATCATGTCGTGAACGTATAGTAGTATGTTTGTTAAGCCTACTGGAAATAAAAATCTGTTAATTTTAAAAATAAGCTTATCTCAAAGTATTATTCTTTAAGTTCAAAAATGATTTATTGCAAGATTATACTGTGTTCTTTACATAAAATAACAATGAAATAATTAATATACAACATTATTTTAGATATGTTATTTTATTTTAAACCGATATAAAGTGGAGTTTAGAACGTAAATAACATCCGTAATATTTTATTTACTCTGTCTCAAACAAAGTTACCATACAATTATACTGAAATATTAAATAAAATAACATTAAATTAAAATTACGTAAATGAGAAACGATCTTTTGATTGAATGTGTCATGTGGCATGAATATACAGTATAATATGGTATAGAACACATTTTTGTTTAATATTTAAGAATTCAAAATCAAACATAATAGTCAGCAAATATGAAACAATTCATAACACGTAAATTCAATTGCTTTAGCTAGATAGCTTTGTAACATAATGGTAAGGAGAATTACTTTGGTGTAGAGGAACCCAGGTTCGAACCTGAGGTCAATTCACTGTTTTTATTGTTTTGATAATTTGTTTTCATTATTTTAGATACGTTATTTTATTTTAACCCGACATAAAGAGAATTTTACTACATAATTATATCTGTAGTATTTTATTTATGCTGCATCAAACAAAGTTACCATACAATTATGTGAATGTGCTGTACGTACGTAAGCTTACTGAAAATAACATTGTATTAATGCTAATATGCATGTCTTTCAAAACATTGTTGTTCATGTCCGAATATGTGTTGTTGCTAAATTATATCTATATTATCATGTCGTGAATGTACAGTAGTATGTATGTTAAGCCCACTGGAAATAACAATTTGTTAATTTTTTTTAATAAACTTCTCTCAAAATATTATTCTTCAAGTCCAAAAATGTTTAATTGCGAGATTATACTGTAGGGCCTGTTCTGTACATGAAATAAAAATGACATAATTAATATGTAGTATTATGTACGATTATTTGTAAGACGTCATTTTTCAAGCCATATTTAAAAAACCGGGTATGACATAAGCAGGCATAAAGCGGACAAGGGTACAAAATTCTCCAATCCTATTATATAATATTTTTTATTTCCATATTGATTCTTTGATACGAGCGATAAAGAGGTATATTGTAACTCACCAGAGACCCCCAAGAGTTCAGACTGGGAACAAGAGAATTTCCTATTTATCGTCAACTGTTTTAAACGTCAAGCGAAAGCACATGTAGGCAAGGAATTACACTAAATTTGTGTCGGAACAGCTTTAGATCAATGTAGAACATAGAATCTATGCTGCACGAATGTAAAGGGACCGAGGGGATGTTTTTGTTTAGCTAAACTACAAGAAAAGCTAATTAAAAACAAAAATGGTGAGGTACATGATGACATATTTTCTTTTCTGTGGCTGATTTTGAGCGGTTTTAAATTGTGCTAATCTTGGCAGATATTTTGGCTGAGAAAGTCATTAGTTTAAGTGACGCTATGTAAATATTAATCTCTAGGAACGAGGAAAGCTTAGTAAAGACAGTAATTCTTTTCTTCTATAGTTGAGTTGCCGAGATCTCCTTAAGTCTGAAGCAAAAGGAAAACCCGAGCAATTCCGGGTGCTTTTAGCTAGTGGGTAAATAAATAAACAAGAAATCAATATCAACTGAATTTAACAAGGCAGCTTCGAGAGTAACAAACTGCTCATTATGTAGGCCTACTCTTGGAATCTAAGCCGTTATATGTTATAATATAATTACAATGGATCCAAAATATTCAAGTTTTATGATGCCTGCAACACAGACAAAAAAAATATGGTTTATTTAACGACACTCGCAACTGCAGAGGTTGTATCAGCGTCGCGGGTGTGCCGGAATTTTGTCCCGCTGGAGTTATTTTATACGACAGTAAATCTACTGACATGAGCCTGTCACATTTAAACACACTTAAATGCCATCTAGCTGGGCCGGGATCGAACCCGTAACCTCTAGCACACAAGGCCAGCACTATACCTAGACCGACCATAGGACTATATCAACACTAAAATGAATATTATAAAAAAGAGGAAGGGTTTACATCTCCATGAATGTTACTAGAGAAACAACAATCGAAATCTCTATAGCCATTCTCTATCGAGAGAGAGAAGACATGACAACAATAGCAATTCCGTTGCTGTGTTACATGCCTTTTGAATTAGACACGGAAAAATGTTTGAACGCGTTAGAGGTTTGTTAAGGCAAGTGAAGGAACACCGAAAAATAAGAGAGTCAAGACCAGAGAGACTCGTCAATGGAGTGAGAATCTTAGGGATAGTGAGCTTGGCGGGAGCTGCATACGCGGCATACCGCTACAACAACTCCAGCGACTACTACGTCAGTCCGCCAGAAGATCCGGAAGAAGAAGAACATGCCACTCCAAAAAACATACTACTGAAAAAGAGCAAGAAATTTATGAAATTAAGGGAGGAACATCTTAACACTCCATCAGAAGAATTGATAGAAGTGACCGACTACACCAAATACAAGCAGTTAGAGCCAACTGAGCCCAACACCGTTGTGGAGGGAGGGGAGCCGAAGACAATGGGGGAAAGTCCCGATCAACAGGGGCAACAGTCATCCCAAGGGGAGGACCAGCCGTCCTCGCCACCTCCTCCACCCCCTCTTCAATAAAGGTATGAGCTTACACATTCAACTTACTGTAAATAATAATGAATTCTTGTCTTCTCTGTACTCTGTTACTAGACCAGTGGCTCCTGCCTTTTGAGTGTCACGGACACTGTAAGTTTCATATTTCATTTTGACGGACCGTCTAAAATGTTTTGCATAATTTAGGTCCACAAACGTGTTCTACTCATTCAATTTTTGCATAATTTAGTGAAGTAAGCATCCTTAATAAATCTCTAGCAAAATTAAATTTTAGTTTTAGCTTTTGAATATGATGTGAAATTGTATAGGTAAATATAAATCTAATATACTTTACATACTTTAAACTGATCAGAAAGAGAAAAAGGAATTGGCTGGGTCACTGGCTCAGAAGAAACTGCCTACTGAAGGATGCACTGGAAGGAATGGTGAACGAGAGAAGAGTTCGGGGCAGAAGAAGGTATCAGACGATAGACGACATTAAGATATATAGATCATATCGTCGCCTGAATGCAAGAACTAGGTAACTCGAAATTTGCTTTTTTTAGTTATCTCTTTTACAGCATAGCAAAAATCGCACAAAATGTAATCCAGGATCTAGGTAACTGATCGAACGATACCGGCGACATCTATTTTTCAATATAACAAATAGGTAAAAGAAAACGAGACATATTCCTTAGTGCAATAAATAAGTAAATAGGCAATGTCACAAAATATGAAAAATCAAGTTACCTAGTTCTTGCATTCAGGCGACGACATGCGGAGACTGAGAGGAAGGCAGAAAATATTGAGAATGCTGGGTTTGCAGTGAAAGACCTTACATTTAGCAGAATACTATGTAGGCCTATGTATTTTCGATAGCTTCTGGAATTCATTGACGTACAAGATCAATGACTCTGAAGGGGAATTCTGAGATTTCTCTTGCAGATGGGAATCCCATAATGGTGGTGGAATGGCTTCCTTGTATTTTTGAAGCGTTTTCTGAAAAGCATTTCTATTGTTTCCTTATAATGTCTGAAAAGACCGGTTCAGTTACAGTTACAAAAATGTTAACGAAAGGGAAAAATGGTGCAGAGTATGAAAAATGAAAAAATAACATGTCAGCGTTAATTGCATTCTGCACAGTGTGAATCGGTCCGGCGCCGTGTCGTCGTGGTCTGAAGGCATTCTGTCCAGGATTCGCGTTACGGAATGCACACTGGTTCATGTCCTAAAAAAAGTTATCGAAAGTTCGAACTCTTAAAATAAATACGTTGTAGAAGTCTATCCACATAGTAACCTATTTAAAATTTAACATAAAAACATACTTCTCATAAGAATAGATACAGACACCTCAAAGCATTAAAAATCCTTCCATTTCTTCCTTCCTTTCTCGTTTTTCAGTTTCTGTTTATTTGGGGGGGGGGGTGGAGCCGGCATAATGTAACGCTGGGTGCACCACTGTTTGTTTCTAAACGTTTTCGTTTTGTCAAATGTCGTCGTTACTATTACGCAAGATAAACGTCTTATCAGAATACATCTCTGCGTTAGGCCAACGCTAACTCTCACTTTACCTATTTAATAACAGACAACACAAGTTTCTCAGTCTTGCTCAAGTTTATTCCTTATTAAAATATGTTGTGACCTTATATCATCTAATGTAGATTTCTGAAAAGTATAGCTAAGCGTTATGAGATCGCTGAGATTGACGAAGTTATCAGAATAGTATACTTATCTTCATAATTGTTATCTTGCCAATTTTATGTATGAAGCAGAGTTTAAGCATCAGTCGCATTTGTCCCATTTTGCTACTGGACTACTGAAAATATGGTGGACTTAAAATGTAATATGAAAAAATGTGGCAACCACAATGGACTTCAGAAAAACTTCAGAAAACAAGGATGATTATGGAGCAAATGAAATCAAAGACATATATGAACTAATTAGTGCTGGAGAGTCTAAACTAAAGTCAAATGTTAATGGAATGGCCAATGTTTAAGAAAGATTTCAAAGAGTTACTACAATTCACCTATAGTTTGCATATAAACTATAGTAACATTCTCGTAAACCTATAAGCCTGTGTTATTGTTTAGCACCGTAATAATTGGAAAGCAAACACACGTGTAGATTCGCGGATTTAATAATCGATTCCTATTTCGTTAGTTCTCGAACGTTTTGTTCGTGTATAATTCAGCGTTTCTCAAACTATGGTCCGCGGACCATCTGTGGTCCTCGAGTTCTGTCCTTGTGGTCCTTCAAAATACAGAAAAAATAAAGTTCAAACGAATTGCGTATCACATTATAGCTGAAAATCTCAGACTTTGGAAATTACACATGGCAATCTCCTTTCACTTTTTCTACTAATATGTTATGAAATTTCTTACGCTACGCTATCCGACTACCCACTTCCCACTCTACTCTCAACAACAAAAGAGGGATTTAAAACACTATGAACGTGGCGTTTCCCGCCATCTTTTCCCAGCATATCTGGTGCCGAGGCTGTAACCCAGCCAGGGACCACCCGAATTCATAACAGAGGACCAAAGTACCGAAACTTTTCATGTATTTATGGCTTTCTTTATAGTTTTGCCGACACCCATGAAATGGGCACCTACTATACGTCGTACACCAATAATAGAACGTGCCAAATTGCATCTTTACTTGCTGAAAATCGGGCATGTTTCTGCATTAATTTTTTATTTGTTTTTCCAGATGACGATATAAAAAATTTTGGACTCCGCCTATTTTAAAATCCGACAGGTTTACTTTTTACACTTGCGTGTTTTGTCTCTAAGTGCCATTTCAATTTCGCGGGTTTCATAGTCTCGTTTGAAAGCATTTTGTAAGAAACAACGCACTGAGGTTTTGGTTCACTCTCATTGCCACACCAAGTAAATCCAAGTTCCAATTAACTCTTGTCATATTTACGAAAGTATTTTTTCTTTGAATAGCTACTAGTAGGACTAGATATTTCTTTAATGACACTATAAGTAATATATTTCTTCACACACAGCTTCTGAACTATTAGCACTGCTTGAATGAAGCGTATCATCATGTTCATTTCTTTTCAAAGATCCGGATCAAAGCCAGTTTTCCGTTATTTATAATAGGCACTATTTAACAGAGACATGGACAATTACTAGCATGTACCACATAAGAAGGATTTCAAACAACTAACTGCTAACATGCAAGCGATGAATGAACAATGCACAGAATTTGTTATAAGTCACTTGTGATTAGCTTCAAAAATATAATTACCAAAGTATTATAATTAATTAATTAATAACTGTTTTAAAATATAAGTATACTAGTATTAAAATATGCTACAAAAATGATACATTTGTTTTCGAAGGGAACAAGAGTAAGGTGGTCCGCGGAACTGTTCTGACTTAAAAAAGTGTAGAAGAAATTCCATCATTAATAACTGTAAAAAGTGTTGAACAGAGGAAAAACATATGAAACACCATTATTATTATTATTATTATTATTATTATTATTATTATTATTATTATTATTATTATTATCATTATTATTATTATTATTATTATTATTATTATTATTATTACCGGTAGTAATAGCGGTGGTACCGTAGTAATACTGTAGTAATGTAAGCAGTAATAGCAATAGCAGCAGCAGTAGTTGTATTAGTAGTAGGCCGAATATTTCCAGACTGAGTTTGTACTGTCAAGTTCATAACTTTATAGCAATGTATTTCTTTCTACTCGTACCGTTCTTATCTTGTTGTCTCGCCTTTGAAATTGAACCTAACATTGCTCATAAATTAACGCTGGATATTTAGTAATTCAAATTAATAAATACGAAAAATGTAACTATTGTGACAAGGATATTGCGGAACCGTCTATAGGGCCTATATATGGATATGGTTGGACCGCAGCGGCGGCAATTTTTGTTTCTGTTTTATGGTCTGAGTATTGGAGACGGTCTTGATATAACCGAAGCTTATTTCGTTGGAAACATTCCTGTATTCCAGTGGACCAGAAACAATTCCAGGTTTCCGATCTCTCTACGTCTATGTTTCTACTACCTAACGATTTAATTTACACAAGGAGTCAGTGCTGTACTTGGATGATCGTACACCTCTACCCAGGCATGTGAACGTCAGGCCAGCAGTCTGCTGGTAGACTTTCACCTTCATGGGCTGTCGCCCCACACATTACTATTCATCTATACTAATAAATCTGTAGTCGAAATTTTTCTGGTAATTTTCGATTTTCCAAAAATAATTGGTCCTAACATACGTATATAATTAACCACCCTGAAACCGAAAATCGCTTTTTTGACATTTTTGTTCGTATGTCTGTCTGTCTGTATGTTTGTTACCTTTTCACGCGATAATGGCTGAACGGATTTCGATGAAAGAATATAAATTAAGTTCGTTGTAACTTAGATGTTAGGCTATATAGCATTCAAAATACGTTATTTAAAAGGGATGTTATAAGGGGGCCTGTATTAAATAAATCGAAATATCTCGCTTATTATTGATTTTTGTGAAAAATGTTACATAACAAACGTTTCTTTAACAATCATTTCCGATAAGTTTTATTCTTTGACAAATTTTGATAGGACTGATATTTAAGGAGACAAATGAGTTTTAAAATTAAAATAACTGCCATCTAAGGTGGTGTAATGAAATAAAAAAAAAATGACTTCGTCTGTAAGGGGCCTTGGACAACAACAATCGAAAGCTATGAAACATAGCCTACAGAGAATGTTTCTGTGTTTGTATGAAGTAATATCGGAAGCTAAATTAACCGATTTGTATAATTAATTATTATTTCACCATTTGAAGGTATAGTTTCTCTAGATAGACATACTGCTATAATGTTATTACAGTAACTTCTGAGTGAATTGAGGACAGGTAAGATTAAAATAGCTTCTTATGCACAGGAAACTTGATAGGCTATTCTGTATATTCGTTTCCTGTATTTCTTAAAATAATGTTTATGTAAGTTACATCCTCTATCAACACACTTTTTATATAATATAATATAATATAATATAATATAATATAATATAATATAATATAATATAATATAATATAATATAATATAATATAATATAATATAATAATATAATGTAATATAATTTAATTTAATTAAGTTATTTGAAGGGTTCAGAACATAGTGGGCCAAGCGCCATTTATTGAATACGTAGAACACAAGGGTTAACTCGTACTTTACAAACATTGGCTTGGATATTGTATCGTCTATAAAAATATCAATTTCCTTAGCGATGTAACTTTAGTAAATGTTTGTATGTATCTTTACCCCGTAACAGATGACGAAATAATTAATATAGCCAAACTTAAAAAAAATAATGTATCACCTGGTCCTGATAACATAAGTGCTAAAATACTTAAGAAGGTTATAAATGATATTGCCAAACCTCTAACTCATATTTTTAATTTAAGTTTTATAAATGGCAAATTCCCAAATAAATTAAAAAATGCAATTGTGAAACCTACTTTTAAAACAGGAGACAAAAGAAATATGAACAATTATAGACCAATATCATTACTTTCATATATTTCAAAATTACTAGAAAAATGTATTAAAGTTCGATTAATGAATTATCTTGATAAACATAATATGTTAAGTGATAATCAATTTGGTTTTCGAAAAAAATTCAGTACAGATAATGCAATATATCAAGTTACTAAAAAAATTGTTAGAGAATTTGATCAAGGTAACAAATGTATTGGTATTTTCCTGGACATAAGAAAAGCATTTGATACAGTGAAACATGATATCTTAATTGAGAAATTAAACTTATTAGGAATCAAAGGTAATGCTTTCAACTTAATAAAATCGTATCTTAACGACAGAATTCAAATAACGAAAATTGACAATTATTCAAGTGAACCTTTAATTATTACTATAGGTGTTCCCCAAGGCGCAGTTCTAGGCCCTATTCTATTTTTAATATATATTAATGACTTATTAAAAATTGACTTACAACAATACAATGGTATTCACTATTCTTATGCAGATGACACAGTTTTACTTTTTGGTGGAAAAACCTGGCATGATGCATATAATAATTCAAATAATGGACTTAAATTAATAAAAAAAATGGTTTGACATAAATTATCTTTCTATCAATGAAAATAAAACCATCATTATTCCATTCTCATTATCTGAAAAATGTAACAAACCTCCTACATCTATATTAAGTATTAAATTACATAATTCTAATTGTTGTCTTATACAGTGTAAATGTCCGATTATTAAAGAGTCCTCTGAAGTTAAGTATTTAGGCATAATTTTCGATAATCATTTAAAATGGAACCAACACAGTAATTGCCTTTGTAATAAATTACGTAAAATAGTATATTATTTAGTTTTATTGAGGAATTACTTGTCAATAAGTTTATTACGTACAATATATTTAACTTTATTTCAATCGGTAATTATGTATGGAATTATAGGATGGGGTAGCGCATTTAAATCCAATTTTAATCCACTTTATTTATTACAGAAGAAAATAATTAAAATATGTCTTCATAAACCTATTGATTTCCCATCTCAAAATTTGTTTGTAGACTTTAATGTACTTAACGCAAGACAAATTTATTATATTGTATTAATAAAACTCATACATAAAAATCGAAATAATTTTGAATTGTATTCTCATAGTTATGAAACAAAAGGTATGAATTTTTTAAGATTGTTTGAACCAAAATGCAACACTGTTACAGTATTTAATCATAGTAGTAATTTAGGCCCAAGAATATATAACAAATTTATATTTAAATATGCTAATCTTGTCAATTCTAATAGTTCTAGTATTAAATTTAAAAAGTTATGTATGGTTTTTATAAAAATTTAAAAATTGTAAATTTAAATTTATATACTATAATTGCAAATTGTATTGTATAAATTATTAATTATAATTGTATTGTATAATTATTAATTTCAATTCAGGAATCCGCCCTTGAGCACGAGTTCTACTCTTTCAGGGGCGAGCTAAAGTTTCTTTATATATATTATGTTTCAATTATTAGCAAAATAAATAAATAAATATATATATAAAAATAAATAAATATATATATAAAAATAAATAAATAAATCAATCAATGGAAACATATAGCAAGTACTATAAAGTATACACATTAAATCTAAATGATGTCAATTTTCATTAAACTATGGTTGCATGCAATAAAAATTAAGAAACATTTTAAAGGAATTGTCATTGCACCAAATGAGTGGTCTCTGGACCAAAATGATCGCATTTTAATTATTTAAATACAATTTAAATTAAGTAACATATTAAACGATTTATCCTTCTATCAAACACGAATGTTCCCTGGATCAAATGTCCTATTTTAATTAGGCCTATGTAATTACTTTATATTTATTTCTAACGGGTACAGCGGAGCGCACGGGTACGGCTAGTATCTTAACAAATATTCAGCTACAAATTGGGCTGGAAAAAGTATTCGTATCCGATCACTCTATTACATACTATATTTACGTGATGGGGGAAGGGGTTGTACAACGATAGTCTTATGATGGAAGCAGTACAGTTGATCCAAGAGAAATAACTCAGATTACGTATTAAGTTAGTTTTATTTTATGTAAATTGGCTGTACAAACTGAAGTTATATTCCAGAACTAGTGATGAAATAATTATAATCATTTTAAATTTACCTATTATTTATATATGTGGTGATGTGTCCTTTCCGTCTTTCTACTTACACGTTTCCCAATTTCATTTTCGAACGATTCAGGTTGTGAACAATATTCATAAAAGGAAAGTATCACACCCTTCATGCCGAAACTTGCCTCGAAACTTTGGCGACATAACCGATAAGCTACGAGAAGACCATGTGTAAAATATTAGCAATAGGGAAGTGGATACTAGTCGCTACAGTTGGAATGGACAGCTCTTCCTGTATCCAAGGAGTGAAGCGGTGGCAACTAGCAGCGAACAGAAGCACGTGAGTCAAGGTTAGTAATACAAGCGGACGACTAAAGGGTTAACGTATCCAGTAGGAAGTTGGGAGTTGTTTAAGAAAGGAGAACTGTTGGAATGAGTATCACGGAGCAAGACGTAAATTCGATTAATGTACTTGAGTTCGCCACGAGTTATTTCCGTAAGAATATTGTTTCGTCTTCGGGAAACATAAACGCGAAAGAAAAGGAAATTGGCCAATTCATTACTGACTTGATTGAAAATGGTTGTACAGAAGTGGACTGGTATGAGGAGACAACTCTCGATGTAGGTGAAAGAAGTGATTGTGATTCAAGTGATAGTGATACCGATCGCAAGACTCTTGCTCCTGCCACAGGTAATGTTGCAAGTCTGAGTTCGATATTTGAGTCAGACAATGACTCCCCAGAAGTCAGTGATACGATCAGTCATTTCCCCTGCAATTCGTCCAGTTCAAGCTATGTCCCAACCCCTGTAAAAAAAATGTAAATGTAGTTGTCAGCATAGACTATAAGAGGAAAGTTGTGAAATTCTGGCTGAATGAATGTAGTAAAAAGCGCCATTCAATATCAAACGTTCGCAGGAATTTCAGTCGCATTACATCAGAGCGACAACTATATTTATGGAAGAAACAAATGAAACTATAACGACACATCCCATAGAACATAAAAGAATCTTATGTATGAGAAACTATTTGCTTGTTTTGAACATGCTAGAAGACAATCGAATTGCTCCAGATTCCTCTTGGTAGGTCTATTATGGGAAAAACCCAATCGCTTGATAAGCTCTTCCTCCGGCAGTGGAAAGCTCTTTACCGCCGCTTATCAGAAAAAATAGCGATGCTCGAAGATAAACACACCGAGTTTTTCAAAGGGACAACATACTTAGCTAAATTACAATCCCTTATCCATTTTAAATTTTCATCTCCACTATTCCGGGATATAATAAGGTATTCTTGGTTTGCAAGCAGATCCATCACTGAACGACCTCCTGAATTTGTAGTGCCCGTGAAATATTGTCTTGAAACGATGAAAACACAATGTGAAGAACAGTGTCACAATGAAGTGTTTTTTCATTGTGCATGGTGCCGAAAGAATTGTATTTTCAACATTCAATGAATACGAGTCACTTCTGTCTCTTGTTTATTCTTCATTGACACCATGGGACGCGAGAGAGTTTACTCCATTTCACACGCACACTCCACTCCGCTCGCCAGTGAGACAGGGATGTCCAACTGTGTTGCATTACAGAAGGATCCCAGCTTCGATTTCGGGGTCTTGCAGTGAAAACAGGCAGCTAATATCTTGCACGTGGTCGTCTCGTAGCACAAGGATTATGTCACTAAAGTTTCGAGGTAAGTTTCGGCATGCAGGGTGTGATACTATTCTTGTTACTGTTACGTAGCGAGCTCTCCACCAGATATTTCTATTGCTTCAACAGCAGCTGTCAAAAATCCAAAATTCGACCAAAATAAACTATAATAATTATAAACATTAAATCCAGACGTTTGAGACGGGAAGGACATGTGGCACGTATGGGCGAATCCAGAAATGCATATAGAGTGTTAGTTTGGAGGCCAGAGAGAAGAAGACTTTTGGAGAGGCCGAGACGTAGATTGGAGGATATAATTAAAATTTATTTGAGGGAGGTAGGATGTGACGGTAGGGACTGGATTAAACTAGCTCAGGATAGGGATCGATGGCGGACTTATATGAGGATGGCAATGAACCTCCGGGTTCTCTAAAAGCCATTTTGTAAGTATGTAAGTTATATTCAGTGGTTATATCTACCTAATTAATGTTACTTGGCTGGCTTTATACAAATTATTTAATTACTGGAATTATACAAATGATTTGATAACTGGAATTGTATTACAGATTGTAATTTCTTTCCTTTACAGCCCCATCAACGCTCCTTGCCATCAATGCTCCTTACCATCAACGCTCTTTACCATTAACGTTGCTTACTATCAACACTGCTTACCATCAACGCTCCTTGGCATCAACGCCCCTGCCATCAACGTTCCTTACCATCAATGCTCCTTACCAGCAACGCTCTTTACCATCAACGCTCCTTACCATCAACGCTCCTTACCATCAACGCTCCTTACCATGAACGCTCTTTACCATCAACGCTCCTTACAATCAGCGCTCCTCGCATCAACGTTCCTTACCATCAATGCTCCTTATCAGCAACGCTCCTTACCATCAACGCTCCTTGGCATCAACCCTCCTTACCATGAACGTTCTTTACCATCAACGCTCCTTACAATCAGCGCTCCTTGCATCAACGTTCCTTACCATCAATGCTCCTTACCAGCAACGCTCTTTACCATCAACGCTCCTTACCAGCAACGATCCTTACCAGCAACGCTCCTTACCATCAACGCTCCTTGGCATCAACCCTCCTTACCATCAACGCTCTTTACCATCAACGCTCCTTACAATCAGCGCTCCTCGCATCAATGTTCCTTACCATCAATGCTCCTTACCAGCAACGCTCTTTACCATCAACGCTCCTTACTATCAACGCTCCTTACCATCAACGTTCCTTACCATCAATGCTCCTTACCAGCAACGCTCTTTACCATCAACCTCCTTACCATCAGCGCTCCTTACCATCAGCGCTCCTTGCATCAACGTTCCTTACCATCAATGCTCCTTACCATCAACGCTCCTTGGAATCAACGCTCCTGCCATCAACGTTCCTTACCATGAACGTTTCTTACCATCAACGTTCCTTACTATCACCGCTCCTTACCATCAACGCCCCTTGGCATCAACGCTCCTTGGGATCAACGCTCCTTACCATCAACGCTCCTTACCATCAACGCTCCTTACCATCAACGCTCCTTGGCATCATTCTCCTTACCATGAACGCTCTTTACCATCAACGCTCCTTACCATCAACGTTCCTTGCATCAACGTTCCTCACCATCAATGCTCCTTACCATCAACGCTCCTGCCATCAACGTTTCTTACCATGAACGTTCCTTACCATCACCGCTCCTTGGCATCAACGCTCCTTACCATCAACGCTCCTTACCATCAACGCTTCTTACCATCAGCGCTCCTTGCATCAACGTTCCTTACCATCAATGCTCCTTACCATCAACGCTCTTTGCCATCAACGCTCCTTACCATGAACGCTCTTTGCCATCAACGCTCCTTACATCAGCGCTCCTTGCACCAAAGTTCCTTACCATCAATGCTCCTTACCATCAACGCTCCTTGGAATCAACCCTCCTGCCATCAACGTTCCTTACAATGAACGTTTCTTACCATCAACGTTCCTTACCATCACCGCTCCTTGGCATCAACGCTCCTTACCATCAACGTTCCTTACCATCAACGCTCCTTATCATCAACGTTCCTTACCATCAAATCTCCTTACCATCAATGTTCCTTACCATCAACGCTCTTTACCATCTACATTCCTTACCATCAACGCTCCTTACCATCAACCCTCTTTCTATTCACCTTCTTAAAAATTGATATGTGACTCATTTTCCACTCTTCTGGAATGTTTTGTTTTTTTTATACATCTATTGAATAAATTTGTCAATCTTGTTTTTAACTTACTTGGCCCATATTTTATTAATTCATTTGCAATACTGCCTGGTCCAGGTGACTTTTTATTTTTTAATGTTTAATATTTAAGTATTGAGATAAAAAGCTATATATTCCCCCGAAAATATTTGCAATTAAGAAATCTATTTCGTCATGTGATTCCCTGCACTCAATTTTCACAATGATTTAGCTCAAAACTGTGTTAGACTAGAGTATAAATTCCAGTTGTGAAGGTGCACTGTGGAATATTAAAACTTGTAGAATTAGGTCTTGTTCTATAGTATGTAGAAATAACAATACATTAACTTTGTTCCTCGAAATGCTCAATATCGTCTCAAAATTACTGCTAATCCAAAAAAGATTAGTATTTAAATCTCCAAAATTATACAAAATCTAGATTTATACAAAATGTTGAAGTTCTAGTTTCACAACTCTATCAACAAGAAGCAAAAGTCACATGATACATCACACGTAATGCCACTTATTGATAAAATGTTTCATTCTGACTGGCGGAGAAATGAAAATGCATCAACTGTCTCTAGTTTTCTTCAATTTCTAAAGATGCACCCACACTGCGGCAAGCAAACTGTCTGGATCTGACTGAAACAATATGTTTGCGTCTGTTTCGGGTATACACTGTAGTTCAGCACACATTAAAAGAAACAGTTGTCACGATATCGTCTGAGGAAGAAGACACATAATTGCGTACCAATACTGTGGCATTAGTTACTTTTAAATTCAAAACAATCACTAAGTTATTTTTTAAGTCTTAAAAGAATTGAGAATAATAGCTTACTGTCTTTTGTAAATGAATTATGTAACTATGAAGATCTCATCCTCATTCATCCCATAAAATTCGGGGTGCACATTAGACATGGGGTCGTCCTAACCCGCTCGTAGCCACCGTGACCTAACCTAACCTGACTATGAAGATAAGTTTCTTAATCACATCAGGATGAATTCTGAAAGTTTTTGATGATTGAGAATGAGATTAGAAAACAAGACATCAATTTTCGAACAAGCATTCTTCGAGAAGAAATGCTACTTGTGACTTTAAGCCCAGATCACATATATAACAGATTGATTATTCCTATGTTAAAATCGGTAGCACTTCGAAGAGAACAACCACCAGGATCGCCACCTGTCCGCCGTAAACGAACACGAGATGGCAGTACAGTCGCTAATGCAATTCAAATGGGAGTTATGACGTGACTCGTTATATAACAACTAGATGGCAGCATAGTAAATCTGACACAAGTTGTTACCGTCAAAGCCTGTAAGGCCGAGCAATCTGGGTATATGATCTAGGCCAGTGGCCGTCAGCACCCGCTGAAATGAGTAAAGGGTATCCGGAGCAACATCAAATGCACCGTCGTGCAGCAGGCAGAGAGGGATAGAGCATAACCGCCAGCAGCTACGGTGCACCATAGTGCAGTCTGTTATCCGCGGGTAAGGGCCGGTAGCCCGTGCGTGCTCTGTGCTGACGACCGCTGATCTAGGCTTTAAGGTAAGTGTACGAAAATGAAAGACGTAAGTTGCAAAACAACTCATTTTGTAATTTCTTAGTACAAATCTACATTATGTTAAGCAAGAGTGGACAATGTAGGCTATCGTCATTTGAAGAAGTTGAATCAGTTGAATTGGAAGCAGAGGCAATGGAAGTGGGAAGACGAAGAGTATGATATGATAAAGGAACATCTTACGCACTTTCCTGCTCTTCCAAGTATCGGTCTAGAAGCGACATAACATCTAATTTAAATTTTCGTTTTCTTCCATCTGAAAGTTTGTCTACATCCTCAACTAGACTTTTGAAAAAACAAAGTGTCGAATTTTCAGTTGTCTCCGGCCTTTCTGTTCTTGACTTAAAGAACGAAGTCATTGGTTCTGCTTCCCTATCAGTAGGTGTTTTTTTCCTGCATGATTGTGAAGTTGACATACACGGTACAAGTGGAGCATTTTCAATATTCGGAATGAATTCCATGGTATTATTAGCATCCTCGTGGTATTGTTTGTAATGCTGCTGCTGCTCCTGCTGCTGCTCATCTTTGAACTCGCTCTTTTGAACGGCATCAGCTGTGTAACTTCCCAGTCTCCTATGCACTCCTACAAAGTCATGTAAAAACTCCATTGCATCCAATAAGTACCATTTCCGTTTTTTTGAGCCTTCGGAGCCTGATGAGTGATGTTTGCCTTCCCGTAATTGGCGATTGTAAGAATTTCTTAGACTCGTCCATTTTGCTTTGCACTCTGCAACTGAAAATAGCAATAATAATAATAATAATAATAATAATAATAATAATAATAATACTAATAATAATAATAATAATAATAATAATAATATGGCCACCTTATCCCATTATCGCCTAGCTTAGTTACCTCAAAAGTGATGTCTTATTGGTGTCACTTATAAGGTTCCAATCTGTCTTCAGACAGTTTACTAAATAATAACAATAATAGTAATAATAATAATAATAATAATAATAATAATAATAATAATAATAATAATAATAATAATAACCAGACGTGGTTACACGGCAAACAGACATCACTTCCCTTGGCGTATGGAGGAAGCGTAGCGATGAGTCCAATAACCACTCTGCAACTGACGTACATCTAACGTACAGTATCGGGACCGAAAATTCGCTGTCTGTTAATAACAATAAATTACTATAACGTCTACGCGTAATGGGTAGTTCTAACTATAGTATATGATGAAGGTGTGAACAAAGATTTTTGACTTTGACCTAATTTAACACTTCTTTTAGACCACGCATACCAGAAATCAGACACTAAATGTGCAGTTATGCATGCGGATCGCCAGTCTGTGCGAACTGCATCATTCAAGCGTTGATCTTATTAGTTCTTAGCTGGAGGGGTGTACAATAATCTATTCTGCGCTTCTAGGGTTGGATTAAAGAGCCATTTGGACATTATAAATACACTTAGCAGGAGGAAAAAACAGTTATTATCAGTGTCTATATTTGACAATTGTAATACAAGAAACTTTAAGCTTACTCAGTTATACTTCACAAAGTAGTGATTTGTTAAGTGTAATTTATTAATATGATTTTTATACAGTATTTGAAAAAAAAATTGCAGTAATTTCGAAACAACAAAAAACGAACAAGTATTTCATTTTACATAGTAGGTACTAATTATTTTAAAGTAATAGACTCTACTTTTCATTGTTCGTCAAGCATTATTATTTATTGGGACCATTGGTACATAAATGTTGAAGAAAATATTATATTCCCAATTAATTACATACAGTAGGACATTGTGAACTTTCTACCTGAAATCATGTCCTTGCTGTATGTCAATAAAAATTAACATGAATATTAATAAATGATATAAATTAAGCTTAGAATTTAAATTGACATATAGTATATTTGAAAAATGTTGAGAGCAAGTCTCGATAAGTTGGGAGCGTTACTGAAAGAAATTGAAAGAGTAGTTCAGAAGCTGTGAAGCGACGATATCGTCGCTTAAGAAACAATACCGCGTAACTGATATTTTTGGTCAAAACTGTTGTTTTGCACAGATGGTACCTCCACTGTCATCTGCATACATTGACAAGAGCGGGAATTTGATTGCATGAATGGCCTGCGTGCGAAGGAGGGGGGTACAATACCGCGTATCTGAAGTCACGAGAATTCTGTAGGAAATACCGCGTATCTGACAACAGATATTATGTCTACTCCCTGCGCACCATCAGTACGGAAGCTGGTTCTCGTTACTGCCTTGTAAAATTGTGTCAACAGTGTGTGATATTCTGAGAAGATTAAAGAAGTGTTCAGTTTCAATTATTTGAAAGGTAAATATAATAGAATTATTCCACTAATGTCAATTGAATGTTAGTTGAGCTGATTGCCGCAGAATCTTACTGCAAGTTCATTCACTGAAATATAGTACATTTAATATTTTATTATTGTATAGGCTTACAGATACAAGAAAAGAAATGGACAATTAATCAGGCGACAGTCGGTTTAGCGGGAACGAAATCCTATCTGAGCTATGTTCTGCATTCAAGACGAGAGAAATTTCTGTGAACATTAACAAAGGTATGGCATAAGAAGTTTCACAGTTATTAAACGTTTATTTTTCTTCAGTTACGGAATCACAATAGCAAACTTAATTTAAGTACTTAATATAAATAATCATAAATGTGCCGCTAAAATAATTTGCGCTACATTCAGTAGTGCTGAGCTTGGTTCCTTCCATTTTCTCCGGTAGGAGGAAGATCTAAATTGATGATAATATTTACTACACATGTTTTTAAGCCATTTATATCACATTTATAAACACTAGTAATCTCATCTCATTCGTAGGTGTACTGCCTGATAATTCAAATGCAAAAGAAAACCGTCCTTCTGAAAATGTGCTGCTGCAGATCAGGGATTATCCGTTCAGTGTTACCGGTAAGGTTATGATCGTATTATGCAGTCTGGTATGATTTAAAGCAACACTATTAAAATAATACAGCTAGAAATAGGATAGGACAGAAACTGAAGACAATACCCTGTCAATGAAGGATTTACACCAAATTTCGGATGAGACGACCCCGAAGAATTCGTGAGTGCTACTTATTCTACATCTTTACATTCGTCAGAAAAAGGTAAAGAGAAGAATCTACAAGCGTTTCATCGAAATTTGACAGAAAAGAAAAAGAAGTTCAAAGCCACAAAAGGGTAAGTGGGAGAAAATAAAAAATAGAAAACTTAGAATAGAAGAGGAAGCTTATCTTAGCTACAAGAGATCGAAAGATGGCAAAGTAACACATGATACGGACAGAGATGCAAGGAATTTGGGGCCAGAGTGTAGTTATAAAATGTGCCAAAATTCGAAAGTAAGGGGCTGTAATTTAATTTCTAATGAGAGAAGACACATCTTTCAGGCATTCTGGAAAACTATGACTTGGTAACAGAGGACGTTTACGTATCAAATCTTGTGGATTTCACTCCTACGAAAAGACCTGGCAGTACAAATTCTGAATCGATAAGAAAGAGAACATTTGTCAACAACCTAAAGGTTGATGAGAAAAAAAATTCAGGTTTGCAAAAAGATGTTTCTGTGTACATTGGGAATTAAAGAATGAACTGTGCGATATTGGTTAGCTAATAGTACTGATGGCGTCCCTTTAGTAAAAAAAAAAAAGTCATGTTCTCGTGCAAAAGCAAAGAAAAAAAGAGCATTAGTAGCATGCCTAAATTACCGTCACATTATTGTATATAGAACCGATTGTGCTATGGTTTTTATGATAGTATTCCACACTAGGGTTACTCAAGGATTACTTTTTGTGATTTTAGCATAGGCCTATAATTATTTCTTTGTTGTGTTTAACGAATATTGTGCCTGAAAAATTATAATCATTATTATATTTTTATATGATTTTCTTTTCATTACCCTCAAGTCAGTCAAGTCTATTGTCAATAATAATAATAATAATAATAATAATAATAATAATAATAATGCCAATCTGATACCAGGTACTTTATTTTCACACTACGTATTTGGATAGATAAGTAGAATAATTGTTACTAAAACGTTACTGACAAATATAATTTTATAATTATTGTTGTACTGCTGCATAGCTCCCCTGCTGCGGGTCCTTGGTCCGCGACTGGCTGCACAGGTGTCGCATCTTCGGCACCATTGTTCCGTGTCGGTTCTCTGATGTAGCCAGTAGAGCCTCTGCCTTAGCTTGTCCAGCGTCTTGTTGGCTCCCAGGTGACCTCCAGTCACTCCAGCATGAGTCTCCTCCAGCACTTCCTTCACCTTGCTCCTGGGCAGGACGAGTTGTTCTATGGGGGTACTTGCATCGGTCGACTCACAAGTCCTCTTCAGGATACCGTCCTTTACAGTGAAGGATTCGCACTGGGCCCAGTAGTTCTTGCAAGTGGTGCTACGGTTGACGATATCGGCCCATACTGGTCTCCGGCCGGACTCCACATCACGCAGTAGCTGTCCAATGTTTGGGTCCTCCAGCTGCTCCCTCCTTATGGCGGCGTTATCCCATCCTAGGCTCGGCTGGGCGGCAATTGCTCGGACTGCGTGGGCGCCATCTCGCTCTTCTAATTTCAGGCAGTGTTTGCAGCCATCCAGGCACGGGCGTCGTGATAAGGCATCAGCGTTAGAATGTTTCTTCCCTTGGCGGTGTTCGGAGGTGAAGTTGTACTCCTGCAGTCGTTGAACCCAACGGGCGGTCTGCCCCTCTAGATTCTTGAAGCCCAATAGCCAGGTGAGTGCAGAATGATCTGTCCTCAAATGGAATTCCTGGCCATACAAATATTTGTGGAAATGCTTCAGGGCTTCCACAATGGCAAGAAGTTCTTTACGTGTCACGCAGTAGTTTCTCTCAGCCTTGGATAATGTTCGGCTGAAGTAGGCAATCACCCTCTCTTGCCCGTTCTATTGCTGAGAGGATACTCCGCCGATGCCTACGTTGCTGGCGTCCGTGTCAAATGTGAACTTCCTTCCAGGGATGGGGTATCCCAGCACAGGAGCAGTGCAGAGCGCCTCTTTCAGTGATTGGAAGGATGACTCCGCCTCGTCCGTCCATTGGAATTGTCGTTTCTCCTCGGTCAGCTGGGTTAGAGGCTTAGCGATGTTGGCGTACCCAGCTACGAACCTTCTGTAATAAGTGCAGAGGCCGAGAAAGCGGCACAACTCCTGCTTGTCCCTCGGTCTCGGCCATCCTCTGACAGCTTGTAGCTTCTCCGGGTCCGTGGCCACTCCGTTGGTCCCTACTACGTGCCCCAGGTACCTGACCTTCTTCTGGAACAGATGACATTTCTTCGGGTTCAACTTCAGCCTGGCTTGTCGCAGTCTCTCGAACACTTTCCTCAGGTTCAACAGCTGTTCGCCGAAAGTCTTGCCGACCACGATGACGTCATCAAGGTACAGCAAACAGGTGTCGTATGTCAGGCCTCTCATTACAGACTCCATTAGTCTCTGGAATGTATCCGGGGCGTTGCAGAGGCCGAACGGCATAACGGTGAACTGCCATAGTCCCTGGCCTGTAGAGAATGCAGTTTTCTCCTTGTCCTCAGGATGTAGCGCCACCTGCCAGTATCCTGACTTGAGATCCAACGTCGAGAACCACTCTGCTCCGGCCAGGGTGTCCAAGGTGTCGTCAATTCGTGGAAAAGGAAAGCAGTCCTTCTTGGTGACGTCATTCAGTCTTCTGTAGTCCACGCAGAAACACAGATCCCCATTCTTCTTCTTCACCAGCACCACAGGTGACGATCCAGGGCTGTCGGATTCCTCGATGACCCCTCTTGCTTTCATGCCCTCCAGTTGGCTGTCAATCTCCCTCTGTTTAGCTAGAGGGACGCGTTGAGGAGGTTGTCTGATTGGGCGAGCATTTCCGGTGTCGATGCGGTGCTGAACTTTCTCCGTTCTCCCGTATTCGTTTTCAGACAGACTGCACACGTCTTGAAATTCTGTCAGTAAATCATGGACTTGTCTTCTTTCTGCTTTGCTTAAATTCTCCGACAATTCTCGAGCCAGCTCTTTCAGTGATGGGTCTATATCTGGACGTGGTCGGTGCCACTCCTCGTTATCTGCCAGAGACGTCACAGACACCACATGCTCGACGCTACCTAGTACAGTTCCACTAGGCACCTTCTTGTCCCGATTGGTGACATTCAGGACCCTCATCGGTACCACCTTCTGATTCGGGAGTAGGGATCTGGCCACATAAACACCATCTATCGGAGTTGTTTGCGAATCGAGGAGCAAGTTTCTCTTAGGTTGTCCGTCTTGCCGTCACCACCATCTTGCAGCCTGCCGGGATTGTCACATGATTCTCCAAGGTGAGTCTGTTGGCCATGGGTTGGTCTTCGAAGTCCCTCAGGAACACTTCATCCTGACCAAAACGGAGGATACGGCGCCTGACGTCCACCGTTGCATCGAAGATCCGCATGGCGTCGAGTCCCAGGATAACGTCTTCAGTGATGTTGGCGACGAAGACCCACATCTCCAGTCTCCTCTTTCCCAAGGTAAAATCCAGGAAAACCTCTTTCTGGATGGGCAGGCTCTCGCCTGAGGCAGTACATAGCTCATATCGGCGCAGCGGCGTCCTCCCAGGTAGGCCACGCACGACTTCCGGTCTGGCGATGGTGAGCGACGCCCCGGTGTCTACCAGTACTCTGCACGGGCGGCCTCTTATCCATCCGTCAGCAATCAGCCCATTGTCGCATCATCTGTTAACCGTTTCAAGATCAGCCGAGGGGATGGTGATGACGGCGCCGACGTGCTCCTCATCGCATCGGCCCCTTCTAGTTTTCCTGTTTGCGACCAGATCGGTCACAGTCCCTCCTCAAGTGCCCAGGTTCGCCGCAGGACCAGCAGGTAGGCACTCCTCGTCTTCGTCGCTCGGGTGATTTCGGTTGACGTTCATCGACGTCGGCCGCCGCGACGCTCCTAATCCGGTGCGAAGCCGAGACGTTCGCCGTCAACTTGGCTGCCTCCATTCTGAGGGCCGCCGCCAGAGCTGCGTTGATGGTGCGATGCTCTGCCAAGAGTAGCTGTTGTCTGATTTCGGGGTCTCGAACTCCGCTGCCGAAGGTGTAGGCCGCTTCTCCAGCGGCGAAATTAGGTGGTAGGCCCCTGAGGGCCTTATGGACAAGTTGTTCCACCGCCATCGCAAATTCTTGTAGGGACTAGCCTGACTGTTGGACCCTCGTCTTCAGTTGGGTCCCGAATGCTGCCGCAAGTTGATGGTCACCATAACGTCCCTCCAGGGCCGCCATTATCTCAGCGGCCGTCCCATCTTCTGAAACACTATGAAGAATCTCCGATGCCTGTCCCTGAAGCGCGGCCAGCAGCTGAGTGGTTTTCTCTGCCAGCGTCCATCCATTGTGCTCTGCGATGGCCTCGAACTGGCGACGGAATATCGCCCAAGACGTCGTACCGTCGAACTTCGGCGTCTTGACGTTGCAATGTCTGGCTTAGGGCGATGGTTCCACATGGCCACTACATGAGGTCCTCAATTCTGTCGTCGATCTTTCCACGGCCCGTTGAACTTCCTCGGCAATTATCTGTTTCTGTTCTCTAGCCTGGCGATCCACCAACGCGAGGACGTGCTTGTTTTCTACAGCATGTTAGTCCATCAGCACACTCGTTTCCTCTTGACGACGTTTTAGAGAGCGAATTTTGCCGTAAAAATGGTCTACATCCTGTCTCAATTCGGTTACTGTCTCGTTTATAGTTGTAAAATTCTGGTTTAGTTTACCCAAATCGGCCTTAAGTTCGTCTTTCACGATGGCGACAATTCCATCTACGTGAACCGAAACGTTTTCAATTTGCGTAGTGACGTCATCTTTCACTTCGCTTAGGTCGCCTTTCACTCCGCTTATGTCGCCTTTCACTTCACTTATGTCACTTTTCATCTCCGTTTTCACTTCACTTATGTCGTTCTTCAACTCACTGATGTGCTTTCATTTCCGCGATGGCTTGCAGGATCTGCTGTAGTTTCTCCATTGTCGATAATATCCCGATTCTGACACCAGTGTAACTTTTTATACTGAACAACAATGTAATTTTATTATCTCAACAATAGGATTTGCTCTCCACATAGCAACACAGTATTCGTTATTGCACTCCACAGACGACAATGACAATTTACTTGGATTATTGCGAACAACAATGAACTGTTAATTTTAACTAACATTCACAAAACACTATTTACAACACAGAACTGTCAGTCTCAGTTCACAGCTCGTTTGTCTTGGCTAGTTCTCCTAGCTCAGTCACTCGCGTTCACAGAATCTCGAACCCCAGACCTTCAGAGACGATCCGCTGAACTTCGAACTCAGGTTCCCCAACTGCGGTCCACTGCACTCGAACTCCGGGCTTCAGGCTCCACAGTTATGGACACAACTCAAGTCGCGCTCTGGTCTCGAAGCTGGCTTCACTGCTACACAAGACTGGCTTGCTGTCCACTGACCTACTCTCTAACTGACTGACTGAATGACTGTCGCGCGTTCACTTGCGCGTTGTATTTATAACTAAGCCATAGTTTCTGGAGAGTTCGCGGTCGGTCGACAGATATCTAGCAGATAACGGCTATCCAGACTTCTCTGGATCTTTCTCCTCACTCCACTCTACTCCCTAAGCCACAGCACATGCCACAGGAAGCAGATGCGCGCGCAACCTCCGCGCCGGCCGAAATACGGCCGACCTTGCACTTCCTTCTGCTGGTCGTGAGATCGAACCTCACGTGGCTGTCACAATATTTTATGCATAGGTTGGAGTATAAACTCATGGATTTTTTAAACTCATTTGTTTGTGACACAGATTGTTCGAGCTGTTTGGTTGGTGTTTGTTTAACAGTACTTCGACTGGAATTTAGACAGCGTACAATTGTGTATATTTCTGTACAATATACATTTGAAAAAAAAAAAAATTTCTAAGATTACTTAAGAAACCGCCAGTTATTTATGTCACACTCTATACAATTGGAATTACTAATTCCAGACTTTTTCACAGGTAAACTGTAGCCAATCTATATGAGGAATCAAATGCTGAAAATATTGTTGAAGTAGCAAATGGGTTCGAAAAATCTTTGGAACTTTTCCAACTCCATAAGAGCAATAGATGGCAAGGCCATTCGGATACAGTATCCGCTGAAAAGTGACTCAGTTTCCTATAATAATAAGAAATTTCATTTCCTTGTACTACACGGCGTGGCTGATAGTGAAGTAAAGTTTTTATTTTGTGTTTATGTAAGGAATTCTGACGGAGATGTTTTTAAATACTCCAACTTTGAAAAGCTTCTGACTAACATACGTTTGGATTTTCCTCCAAATTTGTTTTTGTTGCAGACGAAGCCTGTCCTTTGAGATCATAATGCGATCTTATTCTAGTAAAAAAATCTCACGCCTCAAAAAGGGTTATTGAACTACAGATTGTCTCAAACCCAAAGAACAATTTTATACATGACATAGAAAAGTGACACAACTCAAGAAACTTAATTTTTGGGGGGAGCAAAGAAGCTGAAAACGTATTACATAAAAACGATATTATTCTAATTTTAAAAATGAAGAAATACGAATATCGTAAAAAAATATACTAATTGACATTTTTGTACTACAGTTTTTCAAATATTTCTGTCATGAAGGCACAACAGAGGCTTAATTCGAATAGGTTTCTTTTGCTGCTATTTTTCTATAATATGGAAACAAAATATATTTCAATTGTGTCGTCAATATTGCGGTAATAATTGTAATAACAGTGCTAAATAATGATTGCAAAAATTATTGGTATTTCAATAATAATTTCTACTTTTGTTAATGTTAATTTTAATAATGATTATCATTGTTTGTTGGTTAGAAGAATATAGGGAAATGAATTTCTTAATTCTTTCATTCTACTTGAATAGAAGTGTTAATAGATGAGTTATTAAACTTAGATAAAAATATAATTGAGAAATGATAAAAAATAATCTTCAAACGTTTGTGTTACTATCATTTTTATCATTGAACACTGAAATATAAAAGTATAAGAGTCCTTATATATGTTAGCGATAAGGTAAAAGTTCTATAAGAGTCATAATGACAGATTTCTTACGATCTGATACCTTTATTTTTCTTTGATATGCTTGGTTCAATTCGCATGACACTTTTTTTGCTGAGACTGATGTTTCTTATTTTTAGGCCTACCATTACTTTGTTGTACTCTTCTTGTTCGTAAGATGTTTTGGCAAAAGAACATTCTATGGTATTGAAATCCTCAGTATTTTTAAATATAACTTTTCTCTGGTCATCTGGTATTTTTTGAGAACACGGAAGTCTACATTTTTCCCCAAAAGGTAAAAGTATCTCGAAAATTCATTTAGCCTGAAGACGATGAGGCGTAGACCTATACTTTTTCCATTCACTCCGTTTTGCAGGTCATTATTTTTCCCTTTGCAAACGACCTCTTCCACTGTTACATTGAGAATCCTATCCGTCTCCTCCAGGTGTAGAGTAAACAGAATCTGACTGTAATGTAGAATATGAAGTAGTCTACGACGAATAGTTGAAATCAAAGTCAGTAATACAATCATCTTTATCTCCCTCAAACCAACTCTCAACCGAAAATTAATAAAGTTCTACGTTTTCAACATTAACAACACATAATCTAATTTATTCAGCTTGTATTCCGACTGTTTTCCACACTTTGTCATCATCACCTTTACTTTCCATCACTAGCCTACACCTCTAGATTTGTCCCTTCTACCTAGAGCCGTTCCCATTATCACGATTAGCATGTACGATATTCTTAGATTTAAAATTGTCTTTTTCATTCTCATTATGGATTTCTTCTTTCTTCCAACCTCCCCCGCCCCTGAAATCTTCATTAAATATTTTTTTTCAATCGTGTCTCCATTTACTTTCTCGTCTAATCGTCTATCCTCACAAAAGTTATCATTTGTTTCTTTTTCTTACTTTCCTGTTTCTCTAGATAGGATGTTCCTACACGTATTCCTGTTCTTAAGAAATCCCCGACATGTACCATACGTTTCCTTAATTCATCATTATTCAACCTGAAATAATATTCATATAAATAATTTTCTTAATATTTTTACAACTCGCTATCAAATTTATGTGTACGTGGACTCATTCAATAAAAGTGTCAATTGAAAATAAGTTCTTAATACTATCGAGGAAATTGTCGCAACTTAAATTAAAGCTCTGAAAATTTACTTATGATACAATTTCATTATGGAATAGTGCCACAAACCAAAATAATTAAAAATGTACATCTGTGACGATTTTAATTAAAGAAAAATCTCATAACTAAAAATAATACTAAGAACGGAAAGAGATTTCGTTTAATTTGAGCAATTAAAAACTACACTTTTTACGTATGACTATAAAGAATGTAAAAAGTTGCTCACCTCCACAAAAAAGAACGTCACAATTTAAGAAGTATCATTTATTCAGCACAAAAATTGCCATCATTCTAAAACTAACTCAGAAATGTCACTTTTCCATAGTTACATACTTGCGGCGTGCACATTCTGTGTCCTCTATTGGTTAATATTGGAAAGAGAAATGTGTCGTTTTATGCATCTTTTCTACAGTGTTAACTCAAAATTGCTATTTTTTAATTGTGTCACTTTTCTATATCATGTGCAAATTGGTCTACCGCTGGTGGAGTAACGGTTAGCATGTCTGACCGTGGAACGAGCGGGCCCGAGTTCAAGTCCTGGTTGTGACAAGTTACCTGGTTGAGGTTTTCTTCGCGGTTTTCCCTTAATTCATTTAGATCAAATGCTGGGTAACTTTCGGCGCTGCACCCTGAACTCTGACATGATCACTTTCATCTCACTTAGACCCTAGACAACCACAGCAGTTGATAAAGCGTCGTAAAATAAATCAATTAAAAAAAGAACAAGTGAATTTGCATTCGGCGTGTGTATTAGTTTAGAGTGTTAAAGACAGAAATATTATCACCAGATAAGGTAACTTTAATTATAATGGCAATTTTGTTCTTCATAACATGATTATGAGTCCACCGCTGTGGAGTAACGGTTAGCATGCCTGACCATGAAACTAGCGGGCCCGGGTTCAAATCCTGGTTGGGACAAGTTAGCTAGTTGAGGTTTTTCCGGGGTTTTCCTCAATCAATTAAGTGCAAATGCTTGGTAATTTTTGGTGCTGCACCCTAAATTCTGGCATTATCACGTTCATTCAGGCGGTGGATAATCATAGCAGTTGATCAAGCGTCGTAAAATAACTAAAGAATATATAGTCTATGATTAGGGAACGTGACAGTTCCATAAGTGATATGCATGAAGCTCTGGAGAAATTACAAGAGGAAAATTAAAGTTATTCCTCCTTTACCTACAATTTATGACTTAAATGCAAGATATAGGATAAATAAACATAGGGAATAATTCAGTTCTGGTAGTGACTCTGTACCTTAGCAAGATAAATATGTCAGTTTGCGGGGTGTTTAAAATAAACACTTTAGCCTACCTGTGACATCCATTTCTGCAGCAATATCTTCCCATAACTTATCCACCACACCTCTGTTGCTATGGTCCTTCAAATTAAAATTATAAATTGCTGGACGTTTTTCTATGCAGACAAGGAGCTTCTCAGCATCACACTCCATCTAAACAAAATTACCTGGTTTTAATTGGATAGAATGAAACAGTTTCCAATTTATAAGTATTGAAGTATAATGGAATGGAATTTTCGGGAGGGGGCAGTATTATCGAGCACTGCTACTTTTTACGATCCATCACGCTAACTCTCAAGGTAGGCGCATTCCCAAACTCTCACCGGCTGACTACACTAAGGTTCGCTTTGTACCCAGGTTTCGAGGAAGCCACTCATCCCTAAGCCACACTCCTTCCTGCTTTGCTAGCAGGCTTTCGGGGAATACTATGGAATGATGACGAAATGGAAAAATGCTGACGGAATTATGTAGATGACTAATATAGGGATACAGGAGAACCCAGAGAGAAACATCACCTATGACCTTACCGGCTACAAGAGTCACTAAGAATTTTTTAATGAAAAATCCCTGACTGGGACTCGAACCCGGGCAGCCTGCGTGACAGGCTGAAGGTCTAACCCAGCGTTGTCAGACAAAGCCTAAACGGAGCAGAGCGCTCCACAGACATAAGCAAGTTTACGCTCCGACTGGACGTCTCTAGCACCACAACCGGTTTCGGAGCTTACAACTCTGACACTACTGGTCTAACCACTCACCTGACGTAGGGAATAATTTATACGTGTTACTGAATAGTATTTGAGTTTGTTTATTAAATGCCTGTTTTCTGTAACTTCTACAATAATTGGTATTATTTAAAAAATGTTGTATACATATAACTACATGTAGTAAGTAATAATAATAATAATAATAATAATAATAATAATAATAATAATAATCCGTGGCGCTACAGCCTGTGAAAGACCTAGACCGACCAGCCGGCTACTGGCCTCACGCCTACATGCCGAAGCAGAGGAGGACGATCATTCAACCAGAATGGAGGTATCGTGTGATTAGCACGTTGATCCCCACAACCGTTATAGCTGGCATTCGGAACCGAATTTCGCTACCTATCGTAGCTCCTCAATTGCATCACGATGCTGGGTGGGCACCGGTCTCATACGCTGGCCGAAATTTCATGAGAAAATTTCTTCTATCATGAGGACTCGAACCAGCGCGTATTCCGTAACG
This sequence comes from Periplaneta americana, assembly GCF_040183065.1. Taxonomy (NCBI): domain Eukaryota; kingdom Metazoa; phylum Arthropoda; class Insecta; order Blattodea; family Blattidae; genus Periplaneta; species Periplaneta americana. The sequence goes on from NC_091120.1 coordinate 102,493,762, forward strand.
CAGGATGCCAAGGCGCGGGACAGAAAGTTATAATTACCTAAAATAATTATTAGAGCTCTGATTTCCATGCACTATCAAATTTTAAAAGTGCATGCATTCAAGCACTATCATATGACAAAACGTGCACAGTCAAGTCAAAAACCAGTAAAAAATATGCACTATCAAAATTCATTTTTATTGTATTTTGAACCCAGGCACTGCAACTAATTTTTCAGTTTTTCTTTTACTCAAGCTCAAGAATGTTCTTGAACACAGAAAATGATCTTTCTAGTTACAAGAAGTGACAGGTGCATACTTAAATGAAGAAATTTGGGACAAATTCAGTCGAATTGTAAGTCTTTTGCATTTCCGCATGATTATGATCCCATGCATCTTTCGACTGCAGCGTTACATCTTAATCGCTATGATATTCCGCACCCCAAAATACACAAGTACCTACTTCCATCTTTAATATAACAATCACAATTAGAATCACAATAAACTACATCACCGTCCGTCTTTAGAAATGCCTTTCCCTCAATCCATTTTGATCTCTAACAAAAGCTATAGCAACATTTCGTAATTCCACACAAAATATACTAAATGACAGTTTGCAAGCATGCAGCTTCTTTCTTCCTTTGACCTCCTCCTTGTAACTAACGAGAGTCGGGGGTTGGAAATTCCAGTATAACAAAGGGAAAATTCAGTGGAAAGTCCAGAATCTAGTTGTCAGATAGGATGCCACGAAGCCATATTACCGGTAACTTTATTTAATTTTTTAAAAGACAAATAATATGGAAATACCAGATTCTGCTAAGCAACACTCATAAAAGCACTATTATGCAAGTTAATATATGCACTAAAGCCAAAGAAAAATACATAATATGCAATATAATAGTCTAAATAAGTGCCATCAATATGTTTAAAATATTCACCAGGCATAAATTTACTCCCAAAAAGGCCAAAACATGCAAACATGCATGGAAAAATTATGGTTATTTGGAATATATTAGTCATGAAACCAATATTTGCAAAGTTTGAGTAGTGTAGCAATCTTAATCTATGTAAAAACATGCATTTGCATGAAAATCCGAGCTTTAATAACTATATTTCCTAATAATAACAGTATAGGAACCCAGTTTGTATCTTACCTTAGAATTCACAATGGCTGCTGTAAACACGTAACCTTCACACAACGTCCGCCTGACTACAACAGCTTGGAACAGACGAAACGTTTCGTTTGCGCGCGCAGTGTTCTCCCCTACCGTCCTCTCCATCCAGCTCAAGGTCTAACTGAAGCAAACAGCACGCAGCCAGTTCGAACAGCCTGGCGCTGTTTGTTTCATGCAGTGTGGTATAGCCCTTAGGGATCAATATCACGCAGCATCTGAACTCTAAGTGCAGCTGGTATAGAAGCAGATCTAATTTACTAGCAATTTCAATGTCTTACGTAAGCGTGGCTTCGAGATTCCTCTTGAGCGTAAGTTCGAATTCCGATTGGACTGAAGTGACAACATATTTGTCTTTACCCAAGTTTTTCCTAACTGTAAGGCAATTGTCAGGTAATCCCATGAAAAATCATCCTATTAATATCTACAAAAATATTTAACTGCCATACATTAGGAAATCGCACAGTTGATGCAGTATCTTGAACTCGGATGATTTTTAAATTATTTTAGTAGGTTATTTTACGACGCTTTATTAACATCTTTGGTTATTAGCGTCTGAATGAGATGAAGGTGATAATGCCGGTGAAATGAGTCCGGGGACCAGTGCCGAAAGTTACCCAGCATTTGCTCATATTGGGTTGAGGGAAAACTCAGGAAAAAACCTCAAACAGGTAACTTGCCCCGACCGGGAATCGAACCCGGGCCACTTGGTTTTGCGGTCAGACGCGCTAACCGTTACTCCACAGGTGTGGACAGAACTCGGATGATAATGATGCTGATGATGATGATACAGTTGAAACATCTGCGGTAAAATTGTAGCTGTGTAAACTCCTAACAGTGACGTCCCTTTACTTCGATTTAGATGTTGTTCGATTGGTTTCTGTAACAACCACACTTGTCACATTCCGGTATTCCTATATTGCCTTAACCCCTTTATGCAGTTCGGCCGATGTTTGTTATCGATATGCATCATTAACGCTTATTTCCAGCTTCATGAACCCTCCCCTTTTTTATCGATAGCATTCTAAAGTTATTTTTCTTCTCAGTTTTGATCACATGACGAACTCGTTGGAAGAAGGACTTAGGCTGGCGTACTGTAGAACTATGCCAAATGAATCGGTCCGTGCTAAAAAGCATTATGTCAAAAGATGTCATATTTATGTTTTACCATATTTTGATGTAAAACAGTAAGCTGAATCGAACTGCGAAAAAAAAAAGAGCTCTTGTCTCCTTTTATCTGATTTCCGTTTTTGGACTTACATGTTCGGAGAAGAAAATATTCATTTTGTCACTGACAACTTACCTTTTAGCGCAGTAACGCTTAGCGTCTCTTGTGGATGACAGCACTGTTTATGTCCCGCGCTTTGTATGTTTGCGCGCAGAATATAATAGGTCAAGTCAGTTTTCTGTAGCAGTGTTGTTCTCTATTTCTCGTGGTGAGTTTTGTAAAAAATGTCTCCAAAAAGAAAAAGAACTGAATGTAACCATAAAAGAAATGTTATTAAGAATGCTATGATGAAAGGTTTGGAGTACGTAAATTATAGTGGACATCGTGTAGTGAAAAGAATATTGGAGTAGATTTGCAGGTAGTAAAATCATAAGTTTAGACACTGGAATTCATATTGTGAGCAATGAGGAAGTAACGAAATTTTACTTATGGTGGCCTAATCTGTTAAAAGTACTGTAGTATCCAATGAAACCAAACACCTTAAACGGCATTAGAATGTATATGATTGAGTGCAAGAAGACTTCAACCAAAGCAATGAGAGATATTATTTATTGAACTGAAAAACGCTATTGCAGTAATAGTTACGACAGACATTTATATTCAGTACAATGTAGAATGTAACTTATTTCTAGAAGGGCAGAACGTTTAATTTACGCTATGTTGTAAACTTGTGATAACTACTAGACACCATCTGACTTTTAAAATTGTTAGTCTTCTATGAGGAATTGGATCAGTTATCTAGATAACAAATGACAATTTTATTGGAGGAGTTTCAATGCTAAAGTAGGACAGGAGGATATTTTTAAACCGACTATTGGAAAAGAGAGCCTACAAGTAAATAGTAATGCTAATGGAATTAGGTTACTCAACTTTGCCACAACAAAAATAGTAATATGCGTTACAAGAGCGGTATGTTGAAGTTTTCATGTTCGAGGAAAAGTTTGAAAAAGCGAAACGTAGTTGAGCTTTTTTAATTTCCGAGAATTGAAAGAAAACATACCGCTCGTGTATCGTACATTATTTTGTGCGAAGATTGTTTATTACATACCTGAAAGATGAAATTCTAATTAGTTGCAATAAAATTTCCATCTTGGTTTCTGTTCAATGACGGCAAATTTGCAAAACAAAAATATCTATCTTCAACATTGTTGTTTTAAAATGTTTTCTGTGTTTACTACACTCCAGCAGGCCGTGATATACGTCTGTCTTTTTTTTTCCCCCGGTCTATATATGCGAACTTAAAAAAAAACAAACGGTAAGGTTATGTAATGATTTATTTTTCATTTTAAAATTTTAACAATATTATTTATATAACATATTGCAGTAATAACATCGGCATCTGGAATCTCGTTGATTTTTTCACGGCTTCCTTAATGTCACTTGCATTACGAATGCAGTTACTTTAGTGGAGTTGTAGAGTTTACTTAATTTTTGCAAATATTTAAAAACAATAATTAACAGTGCAATTTAGGTGAAATTGCAGTAGTAAGTTTCCAATTTATAATTATTACTATATTGAACGTCTCTAAAAATAATATGTTAAAAGCCTAAAGCAGTAAAATCAATAGGCCTATGTTACTTAAGCGGTAAGAAGAGGGAAATTGTTATGTGTGTTTGGTTGGGAATATTGAATGTGGAATTTTACACTTTTCGCGGATTGGTTTTGTGCGGAAACGAAGCAAATACGCACGATCTCGCACAAATGTAATTGTCAAAAGTACAACATTCCCCATAAGGATATAGGCCTACATAAATTTAATTGGACTTCTCCAGATGGATTGACGAAAAATCAAATAGATGACTAGGCCAAGGGAGAAGTTTTATATAATATTGTTATTGAATTTAGTATTCCCAAGAAACTAGTTCTATTAATTAAAATATGTATTACTGAAACGTATTGCAAAGTCGTATAGAACAGTTTCTGTCGGATGCTTCCCAATTTATTGTGGATTAAACCAAGGACACTCACTATCACTTGAATCGGTCATTGCAGAAAGGGGATAAGTCATGAAAAACGCGAAAATGAGTTAAGAGTGCCATTGCTTTCTTCAGACCTAGACACACATTTTCATAAAGAAATGGGACAAATTTGCTCATTCTCAACGCGAAGCAGAGTACCATAAGCAGCGCAGTCATTGCAGAAAGGGGACAAGTCAGCGACTTACCTTCTTTCTGCACTGACTGACGACGTGATGCAACTGAGTCCCGCGGATCTATAAGTTACGCGCCCATCAGCTGATAAGGAAAATAACAGATAAGCTAGAAGTAGTAAGTGACAAACGTAAACGCAATGAAATTAACTACCGCAGAAATATAAATAAGAGAAATAAACTGAAGGGATTGGAACGTCAATTCCATTGGGAAGTCTGTAGCAGCCCGTACGACAGGAGAACAATGTAGGTAAAAAACTATTCTTTGTTTAGACGCAACTTTGGGTCATCAATTTTCAACATTCACAATTTGAAAGATCGTACGGCGCATTTCTATTCCTATCATGAAGGTATAGGCCACAAACCTCCAAGTTCCTTCTGAACTACATTGAAAATAATGTCCCTTCTTCAGTCAAGGAATTGTATCTTTTCTCTGATAACTGTGGAGGGAGGGCAAAATAAAAATCATACTGTAATTCGATTGTTGCTTGCACTGATCCAAATGGGGAGATTTAACAAAATCATTCATTATTTTCCACAACGAGGCCATCCATTTCTTCTCTGTGACCACAACTTTGGTGTAGTGAAGCGCAAACCAGGGAAGACAGACAGGGTATATGTGCCAGACGAATACAATACCTTAATCCACCAGGCAAACATAAACAACAGATTTTCTGTAGAATCAGTTACTACTGATGATATTTTGACTTTTAAATGCTGATGGCCAGAGTATTACAAGAAAACCACCTGCTGATTAGACACACTGGGGAAGAAAGGGAAAGATAAGAATATGTTTTCTTCAGCACAATTCAGTGAATTTGTTTACTCTAAAGATGATCCAGGATGTGTGACTGCCAGTTTGTTCATTGGTAGTGAAATGAGGAAACACAGATTCTGTATGAAAAAACCAGGTTCTGGACGCATAGTAACGCCTACACAAAAGTATACAATGGGAAAATTTCCATTAATACGAATAAAACTTGGAGATGTATCGAAAGTGAGGCAATACATTCCATTGGAACACACTTCCTTTTACGAAGAGATCCTGAACTGGCCACCTTGTGACAAGGAATCTACAAAGGCTTCCAACATTTAACAATACACTCTATAACAATTGAAACAAATGATTGTGGAGTACTTTATTGTATTTTTTATTGTGCCCTCCTATATGCAGTTTTTGAGTGTTAGTTTAAATGTAGAATTTTGATTTAAAACTGTGATATAAAATCACATATTGGTACATTTCTATAGTAGGAACAATGATTAAAATGCAAAAATAATTATGTAAATGGTGAGAATAATGTAGTAATTGCACACAAAATCATCGTAATCATTATAATTATTAACATTTAGTTTGTTTTCAAATATTACATTAGCCCAAAATTGTAAATTATATATTTTTTCTTCCATATTTAACAATTCCTTGCAGAAAGGGGATAAGTCATGGTTCGAATAAACAACTTTAAACAAAAGTGTTTGAGATGTCAAATGTCTAACATGATGTATTATATTTCACTAGTCATAAACAAAGTAAGAAAAAATATTTATAATGATTGCTCCAGTATTTGAAGAAGAAAACAGTTTTTATTGATTATCTCAAAAGTAAGATTTCATGACTTATCCCCTTTCTGCAATGACCGATTCACTTTTACTTTTTACCTTAGCTCTAGAACCTGCCATTAGAAAAGTACAGGGAAACGGAGAGGGTTTGGAATTGAACGGGCTACATCAGCTGCTTGTTTATGCGGATGATGTGTATATGCCTATTAGGAGAAAATCCACCAAACGATTAGGAATTTTACTTCAAGCAAGTAATGCGATAGGTTTGGAAGTAAACCCCGAAAAAAGCAAGTACTTCTATAATGATTATGTCTCGTGACCAGAACATAGAACGAAAAGGAAATGTAAAAATATGAAATTTATCCTTTGAAATGGTGGAAAAATTCAAATACTTTGAAGCAACAGTAGCAAATGTAAATGACACTCGAGAGGAAATTAAACGCAAAATTAATATGAGAAATGCTTGTTATTATTCGATTGAGAAGTTTTTGTCATCCAGTCTAAATTTCCTTCCTAAGTCACAGTACAACCTACATATTTAAATACACTTACTTGTAAAATTTGTATGTTTAATTCAATTTTAATCCTTATTAGCAGCAATTAATAAATTATCATTAGGACACATCCGATAGTGATGCCGCGGCGGGAGAGTAGCCGCATTTTCGAGTTTTGGTGGTTCAGGTAATTTTCGGTAGATGACAGCACATTACGTTGTGCAGTCAGTTAAAGCAAGCATTGTGAGTGAATGTGTTGAATATTTGTGTTGTTTTACGTGAATTACAACTGATTTAACGCGACAAGTTAAAGCGTTAAAGTTTCTCTTACGTTTAATATAAAGTGCCTGAAGTACTTCCCATCGCAGGACCTGTGAAATTATACTGCATGAGATGTTTCTAACATTCTTCCTCTTGACTTACGTGTTGTTGCCGCCAAGTAGGGTGGGGTGCGCCAAGTAGGGGGGTGCGGCATCTCTACCTGAAGTTTGGCAGAGATGCCGTAAGGATTAAAGTGATAGATGGCGCAGTATAAAAAAATTGAATATGTATTTTTATAAATTCATAAGTATATCTACCTTGACGGTTATTCAATAAATCTCTTTATCTATTATTTTGCCTCTCTACTAAGTCGATCATTATTTATAAAAATGGAGATGGAAGTTTTTTGACAGATTTGAGTAGATTACAACACAAAATGCCTACCGAATATAAAGGAAAGGCGAATGTGAACAGGAGTCAGGGGAGTGAGGAGAAACAGTCGTCCAAAAACTAAAATCAACAAAAAACTTGCCCTGAAATTTCAACAAGTGATTGGATGCTGGGAAAAACTACGTACTTGCTTACAATAAAGAGTGATGATTGGATCGAATGTATAGATTGTAGAAAATGGTTTCATGTGTCTTACTCTCCATACGGAGGAAAAATATGTGTCAATTGTGATATGAAAAAAGTACGAGATTTAAACCGTATCAATAGAAAGTCGGTCTTTTCAACTCTAACAAACTAAATAGTTGACATTCAAATTATAAATAGGTACTTTGAGAAACTTACCTATCTGCAGCCTACTTAATTAGTGAGTAGGTATATTTTCAATAAATTAAAGGTTATATATTTTTGTTTATATGTGTTTTTATATTTAATTCATAACGTGGTGTCTCACCCTGGACAGACGCGGCATCTCTACCGGCATACCCGGGAGAGACGTCTGGAATCCAGCTTTTTTAATTGTTCTTATACCCACAAAACTTTAATTTCTATACCTTTTCTGCGTACATATTATAAAAAACTCATATATTAAGTAATTGCTTCAGAATTTTCAGCCATTTTGAGTATTTTGAAGAGAAGTTATAAACATAACTTTAAAAAATTCAGATATCACTATCGGATTTGCCCTTTGTTGTAAAATATAACTGATTTTAAATACCGTAAGGCGCTAATATTTCATTGGAATTATATGTAAGTTAATTCATGTAAACTGAGATTTCTACTTGGTTAATTTTTATGTTCTTTGGAAATCGGTATGGTTATCAGTATTTTAAGACACCCTATACGAAGTTTTGGGGATGAACATATTTGCACACTTCCTACGATATGTTTGCCTGCATTGCTCATTCTCCGTACTTCAGGGATTTGCTAAATTTATGTTTCGCGTGGGTGTGTAATAACAACACCAAACATTATTGTTAATTTGCAACAACTATAACTAACCCAGCTTTTAATATCTCTCACGCGTTAGCAAAACAGTGAGCGAGTTTAGAGAGCAGCAGGCTACAAATAGGCTGTGTGGGAGGAGCAAATATCACAATATACCTCATGACACGTAGTCTAATGGTGTTTCTGCTGTAAACAAATAAAGAGAAAGTAGTAGAAGCCAGTAAGTAAGTAAGTATGACGAGAACCATACTGTAAATACAGAACGTCTATAAATTTTTTACTTTATTTATTACAAAAGTCATTCTGTAAACGAAGGAAAAGGCGAGTCATCTATAAATTCTATATATTATGTAATTTATTATAACAATCATGCAAATGCTCGCTTGTTTATGCGGATAACGTGAATATATTAGGAGAAAATCCACAAACTATAGTATGAGGAAAAACACGAAAATTTTACTTGAAGCAAATAAAGAGATAGGTGTGGAAGTAAATCCCTAAAAGACAAAGTAGCCTATATGATTATGTCTCGTAACCGGAACATAGTACGAAATGGAAATATAAAAATTAGACATTTATCCTTTGAAGAGTGGAAAAATTGAAATATCTTTGAGCAACGTAACAAATATAAATGACACTCGAGAGGAAATTAAACGCAGAATAAATGTGGGATATGCCTGCTATTATTCGCTGAGAAGCCTTTGTCATCTAATCTGCTCTCAAAAAAGCTGAATGTTAGAATTCATAAAATAATTATATTACCGGTTGTTCTGTATGGTTGTGGAACTTGGACTCTCAGTTTGAGAGAGGAACAGAGGTTAAGAGTGTTTGAGAATAAAGTACTTAGGCAAATAATATTTGGGACTAAAAGGGATGAAGTTACATGAGAATGGAGAAAGTTACACAACGCAAAACTGCACAAAACTGTCACCTGACATAATTATGAATATTACATCCAGACGTTTGAGATGGGTGAATCTAAGAATGCAGATAGAGTGTTAATTGAGAGACATGAGGGGAAAAGATCTTTGGGTAGGCCAAGACGTAGATGAAAGGTTAATATTAAAATGGATTTGAGAGGGGTCAGATATGATGGTAGGGACTGGATTAATCTTACTCAGGATAAGGACCGATGGCGAGCTTATGTGAGGACGGCAATGAACCTCCGGATTCTCTAAAAAGCCATTTGTAAGTATCATGCAAGTGCTTGTCATATGCTAGTAATCTATTATATAGATATATGCAGCGTGTTGAACATTAATATAGGTCGACCATTATTTGAGTCCGCTTGTCAGACAAGTGGCTTACTACTGTAATGCACTGAAATTTCATGCTAAGCAGATAATGGCTACATTATAAACTATATTCACTCATTAGAATTAATAGTTCGGCGCTGTTAAGCTACTCTGTCAAGAAGTCATGTGTCCTGATATTTCTATTGTGAAACTGTTCATGCTGATCCTTTTCCCACCATAGACGTCGGTGTAGTGTGCTTCGGTGTTCTTTCCGAGAGTCGAAACTCACTCTAGCTGATTACCTAGCTGGTTTGGAGTTTGCGAGATTTTCCCCTATTGTTAGGTAATTTTCAGGCAATGCTGCAGCGCATTCTCGGACTCATCTCGCTAAATACTTAAGCTGTTCACAATATTAAAATCTTCGAAGCTCCGAATCAAAACCGCCAGACGTCGGTGGAATTTAAGACCCAACAAAAATCATGACTCAGACGGGAATAGTTTGTAGGAGTCAAGTGCTTGAAGCAAGTCGATTTTCCTCCAACTTTCCCTATCTGACATTGTCGAGACTTGTCGAGAGTTGTGAGTTGGCGGTCAAGTAGAATGTGAGTTGCCGACTCGTCAACATTTGTGTCCACCTTCCCGTCACGTGATCAACTTGACCCCGCCACTTTTCACATCTGAATGCTACCTTGTGCAAGCAGACAGCGTACTCGTATGTCGCGTGCGCGTGCATCCTTGTTAGTCTGTACGTGCGTAAGTGTGTGGTTTATGGACGAAATAAATTAATAGATACTTAATTTAAGTCGATATCGAATTTAAGAATAATTCAACTTATTCTACTTATAAACGACTAGAATTTGTAACTCGAAATTATTCACGCAATCTTATGTTTTTATTTTACTTTATAATTGTTTAGAAGCAAGTTGAAAATAATTAACACTTTTCTGCTCAAAGGCAGATCTTTCACTGCAAACCCAGTATTCTCTATTTTTTTCCTCAGCGTATGATCCATATATCCTAATATCGTCTATCATCTGACATCTTCTTCTGCTTCGAACTCTTCTCCCGTTCACCATTCCTTCCGGTACATCCTTCAGTAGGCAGTTTCTTCTTAGCCAGTGATCCAGCCAATAACTTTATCTCTTCCTAATCAGTTTTAGCATTATTCTTTCTTCACCCACTCTTTCCAACCAGCTTCATTTATTATTCTGTATGTTCATTTCACACGTTTCATTCTTTTCCATTATTACGTACATTTCAAATGATTCTAGTCGCTTCTCTTCAATTCGTCATAAAATCCATATTTCTTCCCCATACAAAGTCACACTCCACACAAAACACTTCACTAGTCTCTCCCTCACTCTTCTTAGAGGTCCGCAGAACATGTTCATTTTTCTATTAAAAGCTTCCTTTCCCATTGCCATCCTCGTGATTTCCAGCAGTTCATGTTACAGCTCATAGTACACCCCGAGTATTTGTAGCTGTCCACTTTCTCTACTGCCTCATTTAGAATTGGCACGTTTAAATTCTTTATATTTTTTTCCGGCAATCATGATCTTCATTTTCTTTGCATTTATCTTCACCTATACTTCTCACAGCTGTCATGTAGCTCCCGTAGCATATCAGCTTAGTTTCGTCTCCTTCTCTGCTAACAACGCCATATCATCATCAAATCTTATAAACTTTATTCTTCTTCCGCTTACTATTACCCCTCCGGTGTTCTAAAACAGTTCTTCACTAAATCCTCCAAGTATATGTTGAGCAGGGTAGATGATAAAGGGCATCCTTGTCGTACTTCTCTCTCTATTTCTCTTCTCGTTGACACTTCTCCTGTCCTGACTTTGACTCGCTATTTGATATAAAGCTTACAGAACAGACTCCTCTCTTTTTAATCCACACTTATTATCTTCAGGATCCCCATCAGTTTATTCCAATCCACTATGACAAATGCCTTTTCCAGGTCCACAAATATTATATACACTTCTTTATTTTTCTCGAAGTTTCTTTCGCTGATTGTTCGCAATAATCCAGTTGCATCTCGCATAATTTTCCTCTTCTGAACCAAAACTGATCTTGTTTCGATTTGTCCTTCCATTTTAGAATGTAAACGTCGATTCAGTATTTGCAGGAGAATCTTCGCCGATTGCGATATCTGGCTGATAGTCCTGAACTCGTTACAGTGCAATGCAATGCAGTGAATCTTCGTTGTATAAACAACGTTCACTTAATTGAAATTGATACAGAATAAATTCCTTAGCTTCCTATAATATAAAGCATTCAAAATACCTTATCTATTTCAATTCCCAACTAGATTATTAGGATAAATGTTTGGTTTTCATACGCTCAAAGACCTAAGAATCACTTACTCGATGATATTTCTAAGAAAATCAATAATAAAAATAATATTGATTCCTCTGAAAAACTTAAACTAATTCCATTTTATATTCCTCCAAATACATATAGAAGGAATTTTCAATTTATTACCAAGATCGACAAAATTATTTCATATGAACATACCGTTAATCAAGAGGCAGGTGTTTAAAAAACACTACACCAAAGAAGACGTACTTTTCGTTTGCTTATTGGCTTCTGTGAGAATTATATACTGGTCAAAAAAGTTATACATGTTGTCATAGAATCTATATAAGACCCATATAAAAAAATGTATTCCATCCTTCCGTTTTATGATATTTGAAATAAGATTCATGTGTTTACCTTTTGAAGCACTACGTCAGTTCGTGACAAATAACAGTTCAAACGAGATGGTGTATGAGAGTGGTCGGAGAGATTGCTGTTTCCTGATGTTTATATTACAATTATGCCACGACACACACTATTAGCAGTAGACTGTACTAGAATAGTCACTCTAAGACAGCAAAGCGTGACATAAATGGAGGTAGAAGGAATGAAAGATTGTAATCAAAGTGACGTTTCTAGAGTGTGAAGAAATTCCAGGAGGCAAATTCTATAGCACACAGACACAGAGCAGGACGACCATGGAAAACAACGGCTGGAGAGACCAGTATCTCCGTGTTTCTGCCCGGCGACGCTCTACATCCACTGCAACTCAGTTACAGAGGGACATTTGCAGGGCTACAGGTGCCTCAGTGTCAATTCAAACAGTACGAAATCGACTGCACGATGTAGAGCTACGTTCCCGAAGACTTCAAAAGTTCCTTGACTCACTCCACAGCACAAAGCACACCATGTAATATGGGCCAGAGACCATGTAAACCGAACTCGGAAACAATGGAGGCAAACATTGTTTACAGGTGAAGTAAGGATTGGTCTCCATCCAATTAACAAGAGCATTCGTGTGTAGAAATTCAATGGTCAACGTTACAATGAATTGTGTATGGCTGAACACTACCAGCAGCAAGGTGGTTCAGCACTGTTCTGGGCAGGTGTCATGTGGGAACGTCGCACACCATTAGTGCTGTGAATGACTTCTTGCAGAGACATGGAATTCATAGGATGAACTGGCCAGCAGTTTTTCTGGATATGAATTGTGTAGAACATGCATGGCGCTTTCTGAAAAGAGCAATTGTCAACCGTCCACACAGTCCAGAAAGCATAAGGGATCTGATACCAGCTGTCATACAGGAATAGGAAAATCTTCCACAAAATGAATTGGATAACCTGGTTTCCAGCATGCCATGTCATGTCCAGGAATGTCTGAGTTCGTGGAGGCCACACGCATTACTGAATTCACTCTAGATGTGTTTTTATTATGTTTTGTCAAATCAGTGAGATTTGGAATTTTGTGTGCAAATTAAGACAGATTTTTTTTCGTTATGTGTGTAAAAAGCTTATAATTGTAATTTGTTTCTCCTTTAAGCAATCGACATGTAACAGAAATTCATTAAAATTTGTGACACATCTGATCCAGAAATAAAAAAATTCTCTAGTGTGCAACATTTTTTTTGACCAGTGTATAATGATAAACACATGGTTTTAGTTTGCAGTCACAAATACTTTCGACACAATCGTTTGATACATATCTGTATTTTCTAATGCATTTTTGTGTCCCCCCCCCACTTGTTACAAATGCAACACTCGACAGGCCCAGGACGCAATATTAGAGAAATTGACCATTTCCATAGTAATTCGTCGTGGACCTTTCGCGTGTTCTTTAGTGGGTTATATTATGAAGCTGCGGTTATCTAGCGTCTGAATGATATAAATATTAATGGCTTACTGCATAAAATCACACGATTTTTTTTAATGCAACATTTTAATCTCTCCCGCTTCCATAAAGCAGTACCATTTTTAAAGAAATTTCTGTTTGTGTGATTTTAGAATCGAGGTAAGAGACTCCTAGTTTCTAATAATCGTTGAGAAACCGCTACAAAAGTTCCCCGATTAGGTAACCTTCATCGCGGAAAACATTGACGGTACATCTTCTTGCCTCACTTGAATTACGACGGCTTTCTCCATAAATTAATAACATATGATATTCCTAAACTGTGAATGACATTGTAAGTTGTTTATCGAATACCTGGTACCGAACTGTCATCCGCTCGGCAGTAGACCTATGGACAGGGAGCTTGAACTCAGCTGACATGTGCCTACGTCTGTGCAGTGTACTGCCTGCTGAACACGTTGCCACGTCTCTCATGGCAGAATCATTTTAAATTTGTTAAAATCTTGTATTATTAAGTTTTGATTTGTTTAATATTTAATTATTTTATTGGAATGTTTTATTATAATATTATTATTTATTTGTAATTATGATGAAATTAGTAATTTGTATCTTTGTTTTATAAAAGTTTTGTTAAAATTGTTAAAGAAACTAGGCAATTAAGAAATTTAAGCATGCAATTTTATTTAATTTCACGAAAACGTAATAGAACACACAAATATATATCTAAACTAATATTAACTTTTTGCTAGATATACCTACTGATGTAATTGTTTTCGTAATTTTACTAACGATATAAGCAGTATAACCGATAAAATAAGAGAAGATTTTTTTTTTTCTGGGAAAACTTACAAGTTTTGACCCTATGTTGTACGGACATTTTTTGATCCTGTAGACCTTCCCCGACGACTGTGAAAAGGACTGCATTTATACCCCTTACACTCTGTATATTCCGTCGGCATGTCATGCTACTCGCACCCGCTGACTTCCAATAATAATTTTTCTTTAACATGCTATTTAAATGCAAAATCATAGGTGTCGGCTTTTGTGAATGCAAGATGTGTGGGCCGGTATAAGCTCGGCATCGATCGGTGTATGAAGTGCGTCTATTGTAATTCAATTGATTTTTAAACAAACGACCTTCCTCCTGCTTGTGGGAACAATGCTTCTGCCTGATTCACAACCGCCCTGGGTACGATACAAAACATCGCGGCCTCTGCTAATGTATGTGCTCTCCAGGGTGTTCAGTGGTCAGAGTCGTGCTAACTAGCTAACTCATAACAGCCGAGAATACCATTGTTTGGAACGAAAGGCGTAGGCATATAGCAAGCGCAGTTTCTGTGCGACTACATTACATCACTTAACAGAGTATTGGGCTATAACTAGAACTAGGATGTGTGTGCAAAACTGGAAAAATATACTTGAAAAAGCATAAAAATTAACTAATGTTTATGCTACTCGTGTAAAATTACAATAAATTAACATCTGTGTCCACACCTGTGGAGTAACGGTTAGCGCGTCTAGCAGCGAAACCAGGTGCCCCACCTGGTTTCGATTCCCGGTTGGGACAAGTTACCTGGTTGAGGTTTTTCCAGGGATTTCCCTCAACCCAATATGAGCAAATGCTGGGTAACTTTCGGTGCTGGACCCATGACTCATTTCATGGGTATTATCATCTTCATTTCATTCAGACGCTAAATAACCTTAGATGTCGATAACGCGTCGTAAAATACCCTACTAATAAAAACATATATGTAATGGGATTTACCTGTGTCAGAATAGAAATCCGGGGGACCCAGGTTCGATTTAAGTAGAGAAATGAATTCTTGATCTCCTCGTGAGGACTGAGTATGAATTTGATGCCCTATGTTTGTTTTAAAATATCTCAAGAGATTGCTATGCGCCACTGATTTGTCATTGTCTCAATGTAACACGTGCTGTGCTGATCATACTAATTGTACCATTCCTTTAGTTGTGAGATTATATTCGTATGTATTAATTCTTTTTTTTTTCTTTTAACTTAACACTTGTATACTAGAATGTATTTTTCTGTTTGTGATTAGGCTATGTATTCAGTCTCTTTTTTTTATTACATATATATATATTTTTATTATTGTTATTTCAAAGTTAATACTGATTGTGTATATGTATTCAATCTCTCTTTCTTACTTAATTATGTTTATTATTTTTTAAGTTCATATTTGTATACCGGTATGTATTTTTTCTGTTTGTGATTTGATCCTGGTTGAGTGGAAGAGAAGGCCTGATGGCCTTAACTCTGCCAGGAAAAATAAAAATTTATTACTATTACTGATGACCACATTATCAGTGGGTTGCCCTGATTTTCTCTCTAAAGTAAATTGAATGTCCTAGAAGTCATATAATAATAATAATAATAATAATAATAATAATAATAATAATAATAATAATAATAATAATAATACAACTTACAAATGCCTTTTAAGGAACTCGGGGTTTTATTTCCGCCCTCACATAAGCCCGCCATCGGTCCCTATCCTGAGCAAGATTAATCCAGTCACTGCCATCATATCCTATCTCCCTCAAAGAAATTTTTATATTACCCTCCCATCTACGTCACGGCCTCCCTAAAGGTCTTTTCCCCTCAATTCTCCCAAATAACACTCTATATGCATTTCTGTTTTCGTCTATAGGCCTACGTGCTATGCCCTGCCCATCTCAAACGTCTGGATTTAATATTCCTAATAGAGACCTGCAAATGGATTTGAGGGAGGTGGGATATGATGATAGAGAATGGATTAATTTTGCTCAGGATAGGGACCAATGGCGGGCTTATGTGAGGGCGGCAATGAACCTCCGGGTTCATTAAAAGCCAGTAAGTAAGTAAGTGAGTAAGTAAGTAAGTAACAGAGACCTGCAAAACTGCGCACACAACCGGCCGGAGCTCAACCGGCTACGATGAACATCGGGCCGAAGAACTTGGTTGTCGAGCGGTTACGCCTGATGTATTGCAGAATAGACAGAACATCAGGCGCATTTACATGAAACTGACGTTTTTCGAGTACACAACCGGAGTAACAAGGAAATTTACGTTGTCTTATTGAAAAAAAAAAAGTGTTTGCAAGTATTCTTACAGTTCATTCGACACTATAACACATATATTTTCTTTTATTATTCTGAACTTGCAGTAACTTTATAAGTATCGTTTATATTTTAAACTTTTAGAGTTTTACTAATGAAAGTTGCTTATAGATATGTTAAACAATGTTATAGTTTTTGACAGAACAAGACGTGCACAAGCCATGTAGGCCTATATTTTTCTTACCAATAAACGCTATATAGCCGGCGTTTTTCTATATTAGTGTTAAACAGTATACGTCATAACTTCATCATTTGATTACGTCGTAACTCTTTCTCGTCACATATTGACTGAATCTTGTTCGATTTGTATAATCCAATGATCGATATTACATAAGTTCATGTAAGATCGCGAATTATTTAGAACACAAATCTCACACAGAAAGAAATGGTAAGGAGGAAGAAAATACGATCTCCAAATAACACCAGGTACATTTCATCATAAAATAACTCTTTAACATTTTCTCAGTAGGCTATACAAACAGAGTAATAATGTTGAAGAATATTTATTTTGTTTAATTACAAAAATATGTTTGCTTCGAATAGGAATACAAATAATTTTTACACTTTAATACATTTATTTTTGTATTTCGAACTTGCAGTAATTTGGCTAGTAACAAATAAATGAACAATGGACACAGTCTAATCGAAGGAAATAGACGTAATATATAATGTGAAATATCATAATGTAAACATATTCAAAAATATAATTACAATTCATTATAAAACAAAATAGGAATTAAGTACATAAGTCCATTATGACGTTTGTACTTTAAACTAAAAAAAAAATGTATAGGCCTACCTCTAAAACAATAGTTGCATGCTTTTTAATTATTCTAATCAGTTGCAATATTATTTATTAAGAAATTAATTTCAAAAGATAAACAGTAATGTTATTTTCAACAATACGATTACTTTGGCTCCCAATGGGTGTTGTTCTGTACAAAATAAGTATAATTTACACATTTCTAAACTACGAATAACAAAAGAATAGCAAGGTTTAGAAACAAATAATTCTGTATAGAAAAGATCTACTTCAGAGAAAACAAGTGTCATTCAAAGAACTATTTTATTACACACGTGCTAATATCAACTATTTGATGTTCACAATTATTATTAGGGCCTATTATCATAGACTACATGATCAGAGTTGACTTCTTGTGTTTATGTATTAATAAATCTGTTTTACTTGTCTAAAGTTACGCTCGGTGGAAACACTTATTCATGGAATGGCCAATATTCGTTTCACAAGTGTTGCTAGAGAGGCTAGAGTTGTTTGGTGATCTTTCCATCAATTTAGTAAGTAGAAAATAAAATGAGCATAATTTATAATGTGAGATATAAAAAGTAAATAAATCCAAATTCTAATTACAGTTAATCACAAAACATAAAATTAAATAATTATTAACTCTAAATGTATTCTTCCAAAACAGTAGCTATTCATATACAGGGTAGAAGTGAAATAACCCTGCAGATTGTACGGGGCGATAAGGTTCACTTAAATTAATGGAAAATCTATATTACGTTTATGACTCTAGTCATAGTAAACATACTAAAAGCATTGGTTGTAGTAGGTTTCAGAAGATATAAAGTTAATTTTGTTTTAGATTTACTATTGATCGAGTTTACTGTTTTTTAAGTGTGTCATTATTGTAATATTATAATTCAGTTTTCTAATGTAAGCAAAAATTACAACCTTGGTAATTTGTGGATACCGAAAGTTTTTTTCAGCAATTTACGCTTTATAACGTCTGTAGTTTCACGCTGCATGCTGTTTGTTCCTCTTGACAGGGCCGCCGAGAAGAGGGGGCATAAGGGGTCAGTGCATATGGGCCCGTGCGCAATAAGGGCCCGTCAGATTAAGCGAATCTGATTACATTTTTTATTATCAAGAATAATTTTATTATTCTTAGATACATACTGGTACTATAAAATTTTGTAAGAACATTTGTTACATGAATTTGACATATTAACTCAACAATAGTAGAATTAATACAAATTACCGCTTCATATGTAAATGTTTAACTTTTATATAATAGAATATCGACTTCCCGCGTTAACGTTCACCAACACGACACTTGAGAGCTCTGGCATTTGCCTGAAATATGTTCCCGTCACTTGTACCGAACACGTTCAATTGTTGGCTTGTCCTCTTAACCACCAACCCCCCCCCCCCGCAATATGCTAGTGGACTCTCCCAAACCCAAGCCTCAAGATCACTTTTCCTTTCCAGTACATGGTGTGTTTCGTGACGAAACTTTCGTCTTTTCGTTGTTGTTCGTCTAGTAAATTCTGTTCATTAGTGCTACCTGTTATAGTTTAACTGAACAATGGACAAGTACAAGCATAAGTCGGGAGCTGAGAAGCGCAAGGAGAGACAGAAAAAATTGGAAGATATTAAGAAAGGGAGTAGAACTTTGTTTGAAGTTGGTGTTAAATTGAGTGTTGCTAGTGATGGTGCAGAAAATAAATCAATCTCAAGCTCGTCTGTTCAGGTTGTCAAAAATGAAGACAGTTCATACTTAGAAGTGAATACTCATGGTTGTGGCTGTTTAGAAAGAAAGTCTGACGACAGTAGTATTGAATCAGAACAAACAAACAATATTAAAAATGATGTGTTAATCTGTACAAATAAAATAAATCTATCCACACCAATTCCTAACTCTGAGTCGCAAGTGACATGAGACCTTGGAAAACTAAAAAGTGGCAGACCAAGTGTAAGTGTCATTGAATGTATTGTTCGAAAGGGTCCTCCTGACCTGCCTAATAACCTTCCAAGTGACGGAACAAGAGCCTTTCCAAAAACAGTATTATTTTCAAAACTCAATAATGGAGAATGTGTTCCCAGAGACTGGCTAGTGTGGAGTGAAACAAATCAGTCACTATGCTGTTTTCCCTGTAGGTTATTTGGTGAATCTCACAGATCTGTTTTAGTTAGTGACGAAGGGTGGAAAAAGAGTATTTATGGCGTAAACTATATAACAAACTGCCAGTTCATGAAATGAGTGCTAACCATAAAAAATGCTACATCGAATGGAGACAATTAGAAAGAAGACTTCATGGTGGAACTGATATTCATTCCCAATTGAACTCCGAACTTGTCTCTAAATTTAAGTATTGGAGGGATTTATTTCACATAATTCTATCTGTCACACTATTTCTTGGTGAGTGGGGTCTCGCATTTAGGGGTTCTTCCAACAAAATAGGGTCACCAAATAATGGCAACTTCCTCGGAATTATTGAGTTACTTGCTCAGTGTGATCCGCTATTAAGGGAACATGTCACCAAGGTTCAAGAATCTCAACAAGAAGGGAAGAGACTTCAAGCTCTTTACCTTTCAGCAGATTCACAAAACGAATTCATCAGAGCTTGCAGCAATAAAGTTCTTCAAGCAGTACTCACAGAAAGAGAAAAATCTAAATATTTTGCAATACTTGCTGATGCTACTCCAGATACATCACATCACGAACAAATGACATTAGTATTAAGATATGTCTTACATTGTGGTTCTTCTTTTAAAGTAATGGAGAGATTTCTAAGTTTCGTAGAGTGTAGTAAGAAAACTGGACTAGACATTGGGAATCTAATAATTAAAGAATTACACAAGCATAAAATTCCTTTGAAAGATTGCAGGGGGCAGGGATATGATAACGGAGCTAATATGGCTGGTGCATACAATGGTGCGCAGGCCATTATAAAGAAGCTCAATCCATTTGCTTTATTTTCTAACTGTGGTGCACACAGTCTAAATTTATGTGGTGTGAATGCTGCTGAATGCTGTGAAGATGCCATTACATTTTTTGGTACGGTTCAAAAAGTGTATAACTTCTTTTCTCACAGCCCTCAGAGATGGGAAATACTTGAGAATACAGTAGGTTGTTCTATCAAAAACAAGAGGGTCTGTTCGTGTTGACAGTGTTAAGCCATTTGCTAAACACTTGTCGCTCATCAAACATGCAGTAAATCAATGTAAAGACTTAAATCTCTCAGCTGAGTGTAAAACGGAATTGATGGGAATAAAACGATACCTTGAATCATTTAAATGCATTTTGATGGCAACAATCTGGTTGAAAATCCTCTCAGCAATTAACATTCGTAATAAGATTCTACAAGCTCGTGATGCATCCCTGGATGTAGAAATTGCTAATATCAGTGATCTTATCAAGGAACTGAAACAACTTCGCGATAAATGGAAGAACATTTTAAACGAAGCTAAAGTAGTGGCCACCTCATTAGCAAGTGATCTTCCTGCAGAGACAGAACTTTCGAAGACGAGAGTGAAAAGAAGGAAAACTTTCTTAGACGAAAGCAATGAAGATGGTCCAGAAAATTTAGTGAATGAAGGGGAAACCCGTGAAGAATGGGAGTTCAAAGTGAATGTGTTTTATAGGGTGATTGACTCTGTTGTTTGTGGACTTACTAATCGTTTCACTGTAGCGGAGAAGGTGAATGATACATTTAAGTGCTTATGGCAGTATCCGGATATTAAAGAACATGAAATTGAAAATATGGGTGCTAGACTGCATGAAAACTATTATGAAGACATTAACAAAGAGATCAGTGATGAGCTGAAATATTTAAAATCAATTCATGCCTCTAATTTAGGACCAACCCCACTGAAACCTATGAATCTCCTAAATAGTCTGAGGGAATTAAAACTGGTCAGTTTATTTCCAAATATTTGTATAGCCATTAGGATATTCTGTACAATTCCTGTGACAGCTGCTGATGCTTAAAGATCCTTCAGCAAAATGAAGGAAATAAAATATATATTCAGATCAACAATGTGTCAAGAAAGACTGAGTAACCTTGGCCTCCTTAGTTTGGAGAGCGATCTTGCTAGGTCTTTAAATTTTGATGATATAATTGATGAGTTTGCATTAATGAAGTCAAGGAGAGTTGTTTGTTGATGTTGGCCTGCAAGTTAGAAATTACAACTGTTTAGAAAAATGTTTTATGAATGTAATATATTTTGCTAATTGTAAGTAAATAATGTGAAGTTTTGCTAAAAGTTTCCAGTGTAATAAAACTGTGTGTTTTTAGATTGCTATCTGTATATGGGGTTTTCTTTATTTATGTTACAAATAATTATGGTCAGAACAACTGGTAACTTGTAATTGTTAACTTTTTTCAACGGAGGCCCGAGCACAATATTGCACAGGGGCCCATAAATCCTGTCGGCGGCCCTGTCTCTTGATGATCCGCAGCTATAATATCTGGATGGTTCACTGCGATCATTTTATACGCCAGAACCGTCCACCCACAGAGAGATCCAATCAACTGGAATATTCGTTAAACCGAATACTGAGGCAGTACGCAAGCAGATGTACTTCGCATACTGCCTATAAAGCCATGCCTTCAGTAGCGCTATGTAAGTTCCTTCGATTTTCAACCGGTTTTGCAGGACTCTAATTCCTAAGTATATATTTTGGTGAAGAATACAATGTGTGTAGTCCTGCGTTGTGTAACTTTAACCATGCTCTTCATCCCTCTTAGCCTCAAATATTTGCCTAAGCACCTTATTATCGAACACCCTTAACCTCAGTTCCTCTCTCAAAGTAAGAGTCCAAGTTTCACAACTGTGTAGAAGATCCGGTAAAATAACTGTTTTATAAATTCTAACTTTCAGTGTTTTTGAAACCAGACTAAATAACGAAAGTTTCTCAACCGAATAATAACAGACATTCCCCATATTTATTCTGCAATAAGTTATTACGAAAACTCAAAGTGCTTCTATAGTCCCTGGCCGTAGCATCGTAATCTGAGATATCATGCGTAGACTCGCGTTAAAGAATGAGCGCTGGTTAAAGTTTTCATGAAGAAAAGTATTTTCCCTTGAAATTTGGGCCTGTTTATGGGAAGATACGATAGATACGGTTCTATAAACTAGCTATAACAGCTAGGAGGTTCTTTATACTGGTTGGATCGTCGTTCACTTCTGCTAAGGTATGTGGACATGAGGCCAGCAGTCAGCTGGTAGGCCCTGGCCGCTGTGGTGTCCAGGTGTTAATATACTTTTCAAGTGACTTTCTACTGTAACTTTATATAATAATTTATTTATTTATTTAATCTGACAGGATTAAGGCCATAAGGCCTTCTCTTCCATCCCACCAGATAGTACATATAATTACAAAAAATAAATACAGACGCTGGTGAAAATAATACAAATTAAATTAAAGCCCTATAGAGGGTCAACAGGTTCAAAGGAACACTATGGAGCTCTCATCGAGCTAATACAAGAAAAAAAAGAAAGAAAAACAGAGATTACAATGATGATAGTGATG
The DNA here is from genome assembly GCF_040183065.1 of Periplaneta americana. Lineage (NCBI taxonomy): Eukaryota > Metazoa > Arthropoda > Insecta > Blattodea > Blattidae > Periplaneta > Periplaneta americana. Next base: position 102,516,775 of record NC_091120.1, read on the forward strand.
ATGATGATGATGATAATAATAATAATATAATAATAATATAATAATAGGCCTAATAAATATATTACATATTAATTGTCAATTTTACAACAGCATAGTTACAATATTTACTATATGTCATGGATTAAGCCGAAGTTGCGCAACGTGACAGGTGTTCAAAAAGCAATTACATGAACTATAATGTGATTTTTAAATTTAAATTTGAATTTTGATATTGTCCGATAGTCTCTGACATGGTAGGGAGAGAGTTCCAGAGGCGTGGAAGAGATATGCTGAAAGCTGATGAGTAGAAGGATGTTCTGTGCAGAGAAATAGAGAGAAGGTACACGTTCCGGGTTCGAGGTAGTGAAAGGTAAACAAAACGAGATGCTAGGTAAGAGAGTGTGGAGGTATGGATGATTTTAAATAGTAATAAGAGAGAGTTGAAGAATCTTCTTTAAGGAATGTTCTGATAAAGACATAAATATTTCACTACCTACAGCGAAAATAACTTCCCATGTACATACAAATATAGTCTCTGTCAATAAGAGAGTAATGCTGTCAGTCCAGAGTAATATCGAGTTGAAGAACTGTGATGTTTGAACTACACGTGGGCTGCATTGGCACGGCTAACTCAGCGTGTGTCGAAGTCCTCTTGCATGAATGGGATCAATTGCTACAGTGACTGCGTTCGAATGTCGTTGCACTAACTACACCGGCAAGTTTCGGATTATCAACGTCACAGATCACAGTGGTTGGGATAAACGGTGTATCAAGGTGAAATTGCTGCAGTGACTGGCAGCGGGGAAAACAGTGCGCGTAGAAGCTGCTCTAGCATATTGGACAGCCACGCAGTGTGCACTTGACTACACCCTACTCACAGCTCACTTGCCCTAACTCTTTCGCCTGGTCCAATTGCTTCAGTTGTTTCTCTTCAACTAATTCTGACAAATATTTTCCATTTAAAGCGGATAATAAAAATTTGCTTAAACAAGTCGATTATTCAACAAATTTGATTTATTCCGACTTTAAAGTTTTCCAAATTGAACAAATATACGTATAAATATACATTATTAAAATATTAGCATATAAATCGTCTGAAATATAAAGAAGAAAGTCGGCCTCGGTAGCATAGTCGGTATAGCGTTGGCCTTCTATGCTCGAGATTGCGGGTTCGATCCCGGCCCAGGTTGATGGCATTTAAGTGTGCTTAAATGCGACAGGCTCATGTCAGTAGATTTACTGCATGTAAAAGAACTCCTGCGGGACAAAATTCGGCACACCGGCGACTCTGATATAACCTCTGCAGTTGCGAGCGTTGTTAAATAAACCATTATGTAATATTTTATAAAGAAGAACATGTTTATCCTATCAAAAGAAATTTGACATACCCTTTAGCTAAATCTAAATGTTACACAGCCACTGGAATAAATCATAGCCAGATTTACGGGCCAACGTTATGCAACACTATTTTGATGATAAATTCTGACCTAGGTTATTCTGAGTTTAATAAGTGTAATAACAAAATTAAGAAAATTATTTAGTCCCCTTTTCCTTGTTTCGTTTTCTTAATTTCAATATAGTATTTATTCATTCCAACTTATATTCTGTTCTTGACTTGATTGTCTATTTTTTCATCATCATCATCATCATCATCATCATCATCATCATCATCATCATCATCATCATCCAAACAAGTATAAGGCCCAAGGCCCGTTACGGTTTCAGTGAGTCATCCTCTGTCCACCTTTTTTGGACGGCCTAAAGATCTCTTCCTTTGGGGACGGTATTGAAGCATGGCTTTTGGAAGTCTATTCCGGTTCATTCGTTGGACATGGTTTTTCCACTGCAGCTGGTATTTATTTATAAACTGTAAGACTGGTTGTAACTGAAGTGAGACTTGAAAGCAATATGAAATGGACGCCTAATGAGTTGCTAGCCCAGAAGGGTTTATATTCGTAATTATCCCTGTTTTGTAATACCTGTATTGGTTTTGTAATTTTATTGAATGTTTGTTATGTTCCATTTAGTACAAAATATTTATTTATAGGAACCGCCCTCGAACACGAGCTTGCTCCAACGGGTGTGCGCTACGTAAATAATATGTACTTACTTTGTATTTTACGTTGCAATAAATAATAAATACTAAGTACTTAATCATAAAATAACCATTAAAACATTATAAATAGTTATAAACAATTGTTTGAACACTTAAAATTTGTGTGTGGTTGATTCTCACTGTTACACATGTTTCGGGGCTAGTACTATCCCATCGTCATTAACGTTATACACCGTAATAAAATTATCTTCAGTTACTAAAAATTGAAATAATTCGAAACGATCAAATATAATATATTAATATAAATCGAGATTTGAAGTGATTTTGCATTATTTATTATGAATTAAATTTGATTGTCTTTCATATATAATGAACAATGAAAATAAGTTCATAAATATAATACGTTGAATGAAAGTATTGATCTAGGCCAACGTTTCTCAAACTATGGCCCGCGGACCACCTGTGGTCCTCGAGTTCTGCCCTTATGGTCCTTCAAAAAAGACAGAAGAAAAAATGAAATTCAAACGAATCGCGTATCACACTATAGCTGAAAATCTTAGAGATTAGAAATGACACATGGCAATCACCTTTCACTTTTTCTCCCAGGACTAATATTTTATGAAATTTCATACCCTATCTGTGTACTCACTTCTCACTCTACTCTCAGCAACAAAAGAGGAATTTAAAGCACTATGAACGTGGCGTTTCTCGTTATCTCGCCGAGCCTGTAACCCAGCCAGAGACCACCCGAATTCATAACAGAGGACCAAAGTACCGAAACTTTTCATGTATTGATGACTTTCTTAATAGTTTTGCCGACACCCAGTCTGCACATTGAGATGGGCACGTACTGTATGTCGTACAGCAATAATAAGACGCGCCAAATTGCATCTTTACTTGTTCAAAATCGGGCATGTTTCAGCACTATTATTATTTTTTTTTTTTTCCAGATAACGATATAAGAAATTTTAGAATCCGCTATTTTAAAATCCGACAGGTTTACTTTTTACACTTGTGTGTTTCGTCTCTAAGTACCGTTTCAATTTCGCGGGTTTCATACACTCATTTGAAAGCACTTCGTAACAAACAACGCACCGAGGTTTCGGTTCACTCTCATTGCCACAACTCTTGTCATATTTACGAAAATATTTTTTCTTTGAATAGCTATCACTAGGACTAGATATTTCTTCAATGGCACTATAATTAATATATTTCTTCACACACAGCTTCTGAACTATTAGCACTGCCTAAATGAAGCGTGTCTTCACGTTACTTTCTCTTCAAAGATCCGGATCGAAGCCAGTTTTCCATTATTTATAATGGGCACTATTTAACAGAGACATGGACAACTACTGCGTGTACCACATAAGGAGGATTTCAAACAACTAACTGCTAAGAGGCAAGCGATGAATCAACAATGCACAGAATTTGTTATAAGTTACTTGTGATTGCCTACAAAAATACAATTACAGAAATATTATAATTAATTAATTCTATTGTAAAATATAAGTATTAAAATATAAAAATGATAAATTTGCTTTCGAAGTGAACAAGAGTAAGATGGTCCGTGGAACTGTTCTGACTTAAAAAATGTGGTCCCCACTTCAAAAAAGTTTGAGAAACGCTGATTTAGGAGAACAAATACCGAGAAACCCTCTCCTAAAAGTCAGTTTCGTCCACCAAAAAATTCCATCACTGCCTGGCCGGAGATCGATCTGAGGCTGCCTAGATGGAAGATTAGAACGCTAGCGCTTTAGTCACAGACATGGCTTAGTCGTAGATCATTACTTGTTTCATAAACATTCTAATCGGTCACGACCATTATCCAGGGGTAGAGACAAGGATCTTTTCTGGAAGGCTGCGCTCAGGTGTAAGATCGTGAGTTGATTATCTCATTGGCTTTTAAAAGAGATTTTCAACTATCTATAAGAAAACTCTAGGGCAGTGATGCCAAAGCAAGCGCTTTTTTCTGACCTTGACATCGTACGCGGACATCAAGCGCTAGGTATGGAAGGAATAAGCAGTCTATTGGATTGAGAAAACAGTGGTGCACAAACTTCAAACGGAATGTGAAATTTTATGTCGTTATTTTTATATGGCTTCTTTCTGTATTATCTATATGTCTGTAAAACAAAAGTACTAATACCAATTTCTTAATATTGCAGTTGTGTTTTAAACGTTAATAACATAATAAAGAGTTAAGGAGGAATATTCACATAAATTCCATAGTAGTACAACTATACTGTACTAAGTGAAGGAAACATATCATTCATAAAGAAAGTGATATCCCAAAAAAAAAGAGATTGAGTATGACGTGATAATTTGGAATTGATATTGATGGTATCTTTAGCCTTATAAAAGTAAACAATAAACTAATCAAAACAATATTATAGTACTTAGGTACCGTATATGTTTTAACTGTAACTAATGTTACATAACAAAACTCTTATCGGATTATGCTTATAAAGTGATATTGGTGCACAATTTCCTATCATCAGAATATTAAATTATTTTCTTGAAATCTGCTGAAGCAGTAGAGTTGACATTTTTACAACACATGGGCACATATCTTTTGTTCATGATGTAACAATATTTGCTTTGTTAATTCATTTCCTTACAAACATTTTCAATGCGAATATTTTTAAAATTTTCAATACACTATCTTCAGTAGCTAATACGTATTTACGATACATTAGATTTACCAAAACATTGTTTCAGCACCTGTAAGGCTACTAAATAAATAGGCATATATCTGACAATTTCACTTTGCTATAAAAAGAAGTTGAGAAAATATTCCTTTTGAATAAAAGAGCAAACTTGTGAAAAATGACCATTAAAATTAAAACTGACATTCTTATAATGCATTTACATTTCTCAGACAAATCTAAAAATTAACATGGCTACAGTTTTAATAAGTTCTCTTCCCTTTATCCATTGAATCAGTGCTGGCAATCTCTGTATACAGAATGTTTTAAAAATACGGGGCACAATTTCAGGTATGTATTTCCCATATGTAGGCAATCAAAATAGTTCATTACAACATGTGTCCGGAAATGCTTCATTTCCGAGTTATGGCCTTCACAACATTGAAATTCACCGGAACGTTTTTCTTTCCGCAGGTCGTTGTCATTACAGATGTTCAAAATGTCCAACTCCTGCTTGAATACAGACCTCACATCGATGTCTCATTGACCTGCAAACACGATCCCAAACTTCAGGAGTATTGCGTATGTCCTCAGAACATGCCTCAAATCAATTCCGAAGGGATTCCAAATCAGGCACCGGAGACGAACAAACCAATGATTTTAAATGGCCCCACAAGTAGAAATCGAGAGGGTTCAGATCAGGTGAGCGTGGAGGCCAAGCAATTGGGCCACCTCTACCTATCCATCGATCAGGAATCCTTCGATCCAAGTACCGGCGAGCCGTACGACTGAAGTGTGCAGGAGCGCCATCATACAAGAAGTGAATTTGTTGACGATTGATCAGTGGAGTGCCTTCTGAAACATGATGTATGGTGTTTTCCAGGAAGTTTGTGTACGCCTGCCCCGTAAGTCTGTTTACAAGTACATGGGGTCCAACTAATCGATCACCAATTATACCGGCCCACATGTTGAGAGAGAACCGCACCTGGTGATGAGATGGAACAGTTGCACGTGGGTTTTCATACGCCCATACATGCTGATTGTGGAAATTTGTTATGCCATCTCGTGTGAACTGTGCTTCATCTGTAAATAATACTAAGGCAGGAAAGTTCGGATTTACACCACACTGCTGCAAGAACCACTGACAGAACCTAACTCGTGCAGGGTAATCTGCTGGTGACAGGGCCTGTACACGTTGCAAATGATAAGGATACAATTGATACTCTTTCAACAGTCTCCAGACAGTCGTATAAGGAACATTGACTTGCAACTCTACCCTTCGTGTGCTGATAGGAGGAGTCATGTTCACAGACTGCAGAATCTCCTCCTGTACTTCTGGAGTTGTAGATCTTGGTCGTCCCCTTCTCAAACCAGGAGAGTTAAATTTTCCATACTCGCACAGACGGTAATGGAGACGTACAAATGTCTTCCGATCTGGACATTGTCGCTGTGGGTACCTCTTCTGGTACAAACGACGAGCCAGCGCAGTATTGCCGTCCGCCTTACCGTACATGAAGTGTATCTCTGCCAGTTCTTGATTTGAATACATGTCGCACAGTCTAACGCCTACACAGCACTGAATGTAACCTTCGCCTCGGAATGAACTGTCAGAGTGCCCTCTTAATGTCTCCTTTGACGGCAACGACCTGCGGAAAGAAAAACGTTCCGGTGAATTTCAATGTTGTGAAGGCCATAACTCGGAAGTAAAGCATTTCCAGACACATGTTGCAATGAACTATTTTGATTGTCTACATGTGGGAAATACATACCTGAAATTATGCCCCGTATTTTTTAAACACCCTGTATAGCTCGACCAAGCGGCATATACTACCTCTTTTGTCTGTCTCTTTCCTTTCCACTGCAAGTCGTTCAGGCTCTCCTGAGCTCTAAGGCGCAATTCACACAGAGAAGACGTGACTCGGACATGGGGCGGAGACATGATGACTTTACGAGTCTCTCCCATGTAAACAAATGCATCAATACACACAGAGAGGACGGGATGGGGGTACGCCACATCGAAGTCGGCGCTTCGCCTCTTTCGAGTCACGAGTGGCCCATCAAAGCGACACGTGGCGTCTGTCTGTAAATGAAAATTCGCGACGATTTTGAATTTGATATTCAATTTGTGAAAATATGGTATATTATATATTATATATTTTTTTATTTTAGTAGGATATTTTAAGACTCTTCATCAACATCTTAGGTTATTTAGCGTCTGAATGAGATGAAGATAATAATACCGGTGGAATGAGACCGGGGTCAAGCACCGAAAGTTATCCAGCATTTGCTCCTATTGGGTTGAGGGAAAATCCCGGATAAACCTCAACCAGGTAACTTTCCCCGACCGGGAATCGAACCCGGGCCACCTAGTTTCGCGGTCAGACGCGAACTATTAATATGGTGTAGAAATCGAAAAATCCAGAGAGAATTGGGAGGACAAATTTAAAAGGTACGCAAACCGCGTCCTTTCAAGGGGTTGGGCGCTGTACAAAACTAAGTATGTGAGCTCCAAGCCTGTTGGCCACTAGTCTCACTCCGGGTTACGCTACTCCACTGAAGGAGCTCTAGAAAATTTTGAAGGGGAAGCCGAAATTGGACGTAACCTCTTAGGTACCACATACGCGAGGGGGACTGAGATTTGATCAAGTGATCACGCAACGGGGCGAGGAGGAGATGGCTGGTGTTTGCCGTTAGGATGGCGAGACGCTGTCATCTGTTGTTCGATGACAAGCATGTGAAGGCCGTCGGAAGAAGCGTCGTGAAATCTAAATCTGCAATTTGAGAGGTCCCTGTCCTTTCAAATTGCGACTAATTGAGTGACCGCGTATATTTAAAAGACAATTTATAGGTTCTGAACTGGGGCATACGTCGTTTATATTAAAGGGGAATATATATGGGGAAGGGCATAGGTCCGTGGCCCATTTCTTATAGGGCTCACCCCGTCATTTGTCTTACGCCTTAGGAAAACCACGGAATACCTTAGGCAGGATGAGTTGTCTCATATATAAGAGACTAGCCAATTTGTCTATTATGTATTAGATGATTGTTGTCATGAGCCTTGTTGAATCGTCTCAATTTTGAGACCAGCCATTTGGCTATATGATGGCTCAATTACGAAGAGGGGGGAGAGATGTAATTGTTAATTAATTTAGAGTAATTAGGGAGATTCATGGGAATATGAGTGCAGGTCCGTGGCCCATTTCTTTTTGGCTCATCCCGACATTTGTCTTAGCGCCTTAGGAAAACCACGGAAAACCTTAGGCAGGATGAGTTGTCTCAATATCAGAGACTAGCCAGTTGGCTCTTAGGTTGAATGATTCTATGAATCGATGGATATATACTAGCCCATTGGCTCTATGAGTTCCATCGATCAACAAAAGTAGATATTGTTAGGGAGGGTTAGGTGTAGAAACATTGGTGGGACATTATATATCAATTCTGGAAACGGTCGGGATACATGTTCAATCCTTTCATCACAGCTTCGACTCCAAAATAGCTGAGAACTCGCTTCGTAATTTTTACAACTTTGTGGAATCAACATTAGATCTTTCACCGTGTCAGTTTGTCCCCTATGGAACTCTTTACCTCATCATGTCAGAGATTGCGGAACATTTAATCAATTTAAATTAAGAATTAAAATTACATACTTTTACATGCAATTTATTTGTGAGTGTTAGCCGAATTTAATAGGGTATTCTATGTATTTGTATAAATTGTCATTTAGGCCTATTATAAAGTGGCAATACTATATAAATTATAAATAATTATGTATTACGTTTAGTCAATATTTCATTATACAGTATGTAAGCTCCTTACTGTGCATTATAACGATTTTATATTTAAATATTACTACGTTTTATTGTCTCAATGTATACTGTATTTCACTTCTGGTAGTGTGGAAGAGAAGGTCTAATGGCCTTAACTCTACCCGAATAAAAGGAATAAATAAATTCATGCATATATAAGTGCATAAATAAATTGATAAATAAATGCATAAATGAATGAATGAATGAATAAATACATGCATAAATAAATCAATAAATAAATAAACATGCATAAATAAGTAAATAATACAAATAAAAATAATTTTTTGGGTTATTTTACGACGCTTTATCAACATCTTAGGTTATTTAGCGTCTAAATGATATGAAGGTGATAATGCCAGTGAAATGGGTCCGGGGTCCAGCACCGAAAGTTACCCAGCATTTGCTCGTATTGGGTTGAGAGAAAACCACGGAAAAAACTCAACCAGGGAATTGCCCCGACCTGGATTCGAACCCGGGGCAAATAAAATAAATTAAATAAATAAGATATGGCATACATTCTTCCCTTATTTTAAATCACTAAGCGTGCACACAAAATCTTATCTGTTCTTTTTTTTTTTTAATCCAGTTGTACGACAGCCAGGGCATCCTCATCGTCTGAAGAAGACATTACGAAAGCTGTGCGACGCGCAAGTATCGCAAGGGTTTTTGACTCTTCAGAATGCTTTGCTCACGTCATGTCCGCGTCATATCTCCGCCTGAAGTCCGAGCCATGTCCTGTCTACGTCTTTTCTGTGTGAACTGCGCTTTAAGCGCGCGCTTGCGCCTATGGGCATCAGTTGACATGACTGCTCTAGGGAATCTCGTAACGATCGTCGGACTGATCTCGCCCAATACTACCACCAATTCCATAAACGCTATATAGTCATGTAGCTGATATAGCCTGGTTAAGTAATAAATTAAGAAACTGATCATAATTGGAACATCTAGATTTCATTTCTAATCATTTGTCTAACAACACTTGTCTCTCAATACATTTTGCAGTAAAGTAATATAGTAGATAAAATTGTGTGCACAAATATTTTCGTTACCTACTGCTACGTCTTACAGAAACAAACGCACGAAAACTTGAGATCTACAGAAGAATTCCTGAGCATACATTTCCACGTGCGTTGTGACTGATATAGCCTATTGCTATCATTCGATGGCTGAGCTACCAAAAAGAAGACTCTGAATAGTTTTCTCTAAAAGCAGCTGGTGTAGGGAGATAGGTACTCAAAAACAGACAGCTGTGTTTCTTCGCTTTTATTCCAAGTTGCGCATCTTCGCTTTTACTGCCGCCGACTCTCTCACATGAAAGGATGAAAGGACTTCTGTATATTATTCTCTCTCCAGTTCCAGTTCCTGTTTTTTTTTTTTTTTAACCTGTAAGCGTTGTGGTATTTTCATTGACCCACTGAAAGTTCATTTCTTGTCTGGTTTTTACTGAAGCCCCATTAAATACGCTCCACAAGACAACTGCTGTGGTAAGTGGAATACGAAAATGGCTTTCACGAGGGCATCTGTTCATTAAGTTTCTTTCTCGAACAGACTTCTTTTCGGTTCTTTTCTCATCAAACGTTGTAACCGAAAATTCTGTTCAGTATGAAACGTTTTGTACCTTCACATTATCAATCTACGATAATAATTTTATAACTTCATAAATTCCCCATATTTGTCAATTACCGAAAATTATAATTAGGCCTATAAATAAATAAAAATTCTGATAATCTTCTAGGCCATCTTTCCTAACTTCGTGTGCTTATTTAAAATGATTTCCCTTTATTTAATGCATCTGAATATTTATTTTATGCCAAGTAAGTAAAGTCTGTATTACATTATGTGAGGCGGTTAGAAGCAAAGGGGCGTAAGTGACATTTCTACAAATTTTATTTAAGTGCATCCAGGGTAAACTAAAGCATTTAAAATTTCAGTGGTAAAGGGATATACCAGTAATTAGTAGATCTTTTAACCACATCACACATTAAAATTTAAAATTAAAATTAAGTTCACGGAATTAACGAAAGCTTAGTAAGTTTTAATCACATTTTCTCGGAAGTAACTAAGGTGCACTTATACCCCTTTGCTTCTGACCGCCTCATATTATATTATATTATATTATATTATATTATATTATATTATATTATATTATATTATATTATATTATATTATATTATTCACAGTTTTCTGCTCAAGGGCAGATTTTTCAACAGTAATCTCACTAGACGTTTTGATTTTATCGATAAATCTGCGAGTGGAACACGAGCAGATTTATCTAGAGAAAATCAAAACTCGAGTGGGATTTAATTGACTATTACACGATTAGAAGAAAGTATATAAAGATTAGAAGTAACGAAGTACTCCAATATAATAAAATATTAATTGACTTACGAAAATACAACTGTCTTCAAATGTTTTTATACCATCTCAACATTACAAATATTACACTAGATGCATGCTAGATGGCAGATCTATACACGATGACAATGTTACTAGTCAAGAAGGCTTTGTTGATTAAGTTTCATTTTTATTAAGACAGTTTCATTCTACTTCAATTATCCGAATCCCAGTAATCAACGTCACTTGACAGATGATTTTCAATAAATCTTAATATTAAACAATCTCTGATACGTGACTATCCATAATATCATATAGCGGAAGCTATAACATAACCTAACTAATATACACAAGTGTTAGAAAAGTTTTAATTAACGACGATGACATAAAAAATAAACATGAATAATTTTAAAAGCAATAATTATTGAATGTACAATTTTCAAATTTGAATGTGGTTGGTGGTTCAATTGATGTTATATTGGACGTGTGCGTAATAGAAGTGGAACTCGTTGATTTAGGCCTACATGGTGTATTCAACTTATTCAGGATTTCCGAATGATGCTCTTCATTTATTTGTAAATCGGATTTCAGAAGATGCATAGGTATGATCAGTGATTTTTATTAATTCTTGTTCTTGAATGCCAATGCGAGTCATATTTGAAACTGCTGTGCATCGACTGGAGTGGTTTGTAACTTTATGTATGTATATATATATTTTTTTTTGACGTCCAGACCAGCGCAGTTTCAAATGTTGGCAAACAAAGAAACAAATGCTAGGGACGCGATAAAATTAAACAAATGCTAGGGACGCGATAAAATTGTGCGATAAGCAGCCATGATTGGTTGAAATACGTCCTTTCGTACCTTTTATTGGTCAAAAGTAGTATGACGTAGTAAGAGTGTAATAGTCACTGTAAATCCAGCATCCTCCCATCTTTCCTATTTTCTGCCTACCTCTTGGTTCTCATATATGATCCATATAAAATTTTTATGTTATCTATCATCTGATATTTTCTTCTGCGCACAACTTTTCTCCCGTTCACCATTCCTTCCAGTGCATCATTCAGTAGACAATTTCTTCTAAACTAGTAACCCAGCTAATTACTTTTTGTCTTCTTGATCAATTTCAATATGAGGCCTATTCTTACTTCAGCCACATTTTCCAACACACCATCATTTCTTATTCCCTCTGTCCACTTCATGCGTTCCATTCTTCTTCATATCCACATTTAAAATATTTCTAGTTGCTTCTCTTCGCTTCGTCGAAATGTCAATGTTTCTGCCTCATACAATGCCACCCTTCACACAAGGCACTTTACTATAACTTCCTTAGTTAGCCTATTATATTAGGTCTATATTATATTATATTATACGTTACGTTACGTTATGTTTGTTATGTTATGTCTTGTCTTGTCTTGTCTTGTCTTGTCATATCATTATGTAAATGGTTATGATACCACCATACAAAAAATTAAGAGTTTTAATAGAGGAAAGGAGGGGGATATGAAATACCAGTAGGCCTAAATCATCACTGTTTGATTATTCCATCTTCAATTTCTTTCTTATGTTTGTATTAGCGTTATAACTTGGCAGGTGCGCTCTGGACACAATGATATTACAATAGAAGAAAATATATTTTGTGGTTAGAAGTTTTTGCAGGTATGCACTCTATAGGCTATATTATATAATAAACACTGTTATGAATATTCTGACTGTTCATAGGTTGTCTTGAAGGAATTGAAATATATTTTCAAAGAATGTAGTTAAACTGCCTTTTGGCGAATGAGGTTAAAGGTGGGGAGTATTTTAAGTCGTTACTAGGTGAGGCGGCTGTTATAGAATACTTCTAACACAAGTATTCCATATCCCCGTCCCAATTCCATAAAGGATATAGACCTAGCAGTTTCACGAGTTGGCGTTTCTTGTTAGAAATACGACTTTGTAGATCATTTTCCGCAGTAGTATCATGTAGTGGCCTTATATTATATAAGGTCTATAATAGGCCTTTCACTATTTTTTTTATTTTTAAATATTGAGCGCTTAATAGGATTTTCTCCCCACATTTAAATATTTTCATTTATTGGAGTTTATTGCAGTGTAAGTATTGTGACAACGCGTTTTAGTTCTTTTAAGTAGTCTGGTTATTGTATTGTGTTTCTGTTTAGTGAAGGATTTTAGATAAGGGCGCAAATAGCCATAGTAGCTGACGTGCCCTTTTTAAACCCCACTAACTAACTTAAGTGGGATCAAAATAACATGAAGGAAGGAATAAAATCAGTTAAGGAGAAAAAATGGAGGTTTTAAAGGCTGTTAAACAATATGGTTAACTACATAGACCTCGACATCAAATTCAAACCATCCTGAAGTAGAATTGCAAGAATAGAGTGGCGCAGATTTTAAAAGTCTGCGTTCCAAACCATAAGATAGCAATACAGACTGCATACTATGTGGGAGTACCTTTTTTTTAAAATACCGGTGGAGAAGTTTGGGTAATATAAGTTCAGTCTGAATTGTGGACCCATGAAGATTGCGCAGATGTGAATCATATGTTTGAGATTTTTGTAAATAATGTTAGTTTTAATAATTTTGCCACGAGTATTCCATATAAATCTCCCTATTCCTTAAAAGCCAATTCTTGTTTCTATTTTTATTTGTTTAAATTTTGTACATTGTGTGCATAATGTATTTTCTATGTTTCTGAAGTAATCAAGCCTAATAAATATACTATGCATTACTAAGAAAAACTGTCTTTTGACACGAATATTTTAGCCGATAGGATTAAGAAACAAAATAATATTCCCTATCTCTCTCTATTCCTGTTTATGAAAAAAATTAATCTAGAGAAATAATTAACAATTTTATAGATAATTTGATGGTAGTAGGCTTATTTGAAGAGACATTACTTAAGATAGAAAGTGAGGATCTGTACTACATTTTATCAATCTGACAATCGGGCTGTTAAAATAAACAATCACCATGTGGTTAGGAAGAAGTGAAATTATAATTATTATGTTGTATGTATGTAGATATGAAATATGGATATAAGAAATTAATTGAATATGTATGTATTTATCTACACTTCAAGTGGGAAAATACCCGGTGGTAGTAGTAACTTAATTACACACAGTAAAGCAGTACACAATAAATTAATATACAATAATTACAAAATACACAATAATTATAATTAATAATAATATATAAAATAACCTAATTAATAAGTGAACCTAATTTTCCATACAACCTACCTACGTATGTTAGGCCCTACATAAGTTTCACATTGGTACTGATAATCTTTCAGTTCACTCTCAACTCATTCACTGCACTGGCACTATGATACATTTCACTGACACTTTAGAAACCACAATTTCACTGATACTATATAACACATTTCACTGACACTATAGAACACATATCATTGACACTATAAATTATCACTGATCGAAACTATTCACTGCCACTGTAAACCATAACTTCACTGACTCATCACGCTTCACTGATGCAACAACTCAAATAAGACAAACAATTACACCCTTATTGTTCCGTTGAATCATACTTATAAACAGAACTACATTAAACTAAACATTTCTAGTCTAAGATCCTCTTACAAGCTGTTTTAAACTAATTTATAATTCAAACCAAGGGAATAACTCGTCAGGCTAAATAAGTATATGTCGCTTTTTTTTTTTAATTTACATCTATAAACAACCTTTTAAGTTATTTATGAATCTTTTTAAGAAAGGGCAGCTCTCAAAGGCCGCTGCAGATAGTGCATTCCAATCATTTATAGTTCGATTTAAAAATGAGAATTTACCTACATCCGTTTTCTGTTTCCTACATGATCGTTCTAACCGAGCTGGTACATATGTTTTTAACCTAGATGTGCTCTATACAATGATGTTATTCTAGTTTCTCTACGTCTGTTTTCCAATGTTTCCCATTCAAGTTCTTTTATCATATCATTCCCATCTCCTCTTTTACATTTAGCAAATTTAGCTGCCCTATACTGGATTCTTTCTAAGGAATTTATCTGATATATTCTGTAGGGATTCCAATATGTAGCTCCGTATTCCATTAACGGTCGCACTAAGGTTAGATATGCTATTTCCCTCGATTTATGACTAGCCTTTTTCAAGATTCTCATAATAAAGTGAAGTGCCCTCCATGTTTTACCCGTAACATTATCAACATGCTCTCCCCAAGAAAGTTTGGAGTTTAAATATACTTCTAGGTATTTTACTACATTGTTCTTGCGGAATTACAACACAGTTGAATTAGTAGTTTAGACTAGTTTCCTCTCGAGTTTCAGAAAATGTTATAGATTTACTTTTAGAACCATTTATTTTCGTCCTATGCATTAAGACCCAGTTATGAATTTTATTCAAGTCCGTTTCAATAGCATCCACATCTGAACTATTTCCAATCTTTTCATAGACAGTGCAGTCGTCTGCAAATAGTTACATATCGATGGTGTTTAGATAAAAGGGCTTAACACTCATTTTTAATGTGAATTTTTTTTTGCTATAATTAGTGTAATTATTTAAAATTTAATTACAAAACGTGACGATATGTTTTTTAATTATAGCTTTTCCTGAAAATAATTTAAATTGAGGGATAAGCCCTTTTACCTGAACACCATCGATATATTCATAATTAATAATGACTTAGAATGTATTCGTACGAACAAACTGTGTCAAATTATAATTTTCAAATTTAAATTTAAGCATACATAGACCTACAGTATTTTCTGTTGTAGAGAATTTAATTTTATCGAAGGTAGTACTGAAACTTTACTTTTAATAATGTGTATTTGAATATCTAATTTTTCATTTCGAGCACTGGTGCATAGAAATAGTACACCCATGCAGGACGTCTGTTAACTAAGCTCTTCCTTGTATCTCCTCGCACCTCCTGTTCTCCTGATACCGCGGAACGAGATTGAGGCGTGACGTCACAGTGTGGGGGAGAGAGTTACGCGCTCACATGTACACACATCCAGCCACCCGGTTGGCTATGCGTTTGCGTTTCTCACCCTCCCACACGCTGGCAGCAGTCGACCGTATCCTGTGTACCAAGTGTATGTGTTCCCCTCATCTGTTAACTTTGATTTAAATATCTACCCTTTATATCGATTCCTTCACTGAGACTCAAGCAGTAGCGAATCTTGCTCCTATTTCAGAGAATCGGGTTTCATATTTTGTGGCGGAAAAGTGCAAATTAATTTCCATTCCTTCGGGACAGAATGCGTTACTTATGTCGCTCTCCCTGTGTGTTTTGTGCGATTTCTTTGTGCGAAACTGACAAAATGACCGAGAAGTTCCGCTTCTAGTGTTGGCTCACATTCTTCATGTTGACAGAACGCTTCAAAGGGACAAACATTTGAAATTATGTGCTGATAAGAGAAATGAAGTTGATGACATCTCTAATATGGATTCAGTGTTTATGTTGTTTTCTCATTTCCATCATTCAAGTAAATCTATCATCTCCTTGCTCTTCTTCAAGATTTTTTTTCTTAAAAGCTTTTGTGTTTTTTCAACTTGAAGCGATTCGTCTTTCTTCAGCCACCATAGCATATTTTTCTCTGTAGTGATTATTTTTCCAGTCTTCGGGCATTTCTATACCATTTATTGCTGATTTAAATATAAAAATTATGTGATTACCGTATTTGTTTTCTTGATAATTTCATTCATCATCTCTAATACATAATTTATACTATTAATACTAGGCAGTTACAAAAGTACAAAGTTATAAAGTTGATACGTTCTTGCTCATTATTCATTTAATGCATTTTGTGAGAAACAATAAATTCCTTTTCATGTTAATAATAATAATATACCTATTTACAATTTATTTTCTTTAGTTATCATTCAAACTATAAACTTGAATGGTATGTATGATAGCAATATTAAAAGATACTGATGTATAGTATGATCCTGTGCCGTGTCATTGTATTCCAAGACGCCATGTTTTTAGTCTAATATAATTAGTTATAACCATGAATATGAAAATATAAACTATGCTATGGGCATAATGAATCAATCAATATAAAACGAAAATTAAAGGGATGCTGCTTGTTAAAAATATTCACTCACAATATAAAAAGGAATTTTCTGCAAGCCATCTCCGTACGTATTTCTAAATCTAGATAGATTAGCATTATGAGCTTCGTAGGATAATTTGTTAAGTACAGAATCTTTCATAAGTAACGAGTCTATCGAAAAATAAACGGATTTGGATAATGTTTTGAAATGATGTTCATCCTCACGAGAAAGAACCCTTCCCGTACAGTCGAGTTGGAAACAAACATCCTCTCCCCCGCCGCCAGAGGAAGCTACTTTTCCATGTGTAACTTGCATGTGATGCCAACTTAAAATAACCTGGCACATGGTCTTCTATATGCCAAGGACTTACAATGACCTATACGCCAAAGATAATGGCACACGGCCATGCCTATACACATTGTTGTGATAGACTGAAATGATAAAATGCCACGCAGCCGCTTAACGTTATTGCAGAAGAGAAAAATTCCTGCCTGGTTTGAACTTGGAAACAGTGTCTCTCAAATTAAGCGTTTATTCCGTAGACGAAGTGTTTCCAGGCGGGTGGATTGGTCGCACAGGCTCAATCCGTTGGCCTTGTGCATTCAGCAAACCGAAGGCATTAAAAAAATTGTACACCATAATTTGTCAACAATTGAAACTGTTTTTACGTTTATGTGTTTTAATAAAGGTTTAAAACAGTAACTATTTTTTCGTTTAATAGTTCTGGCGGCGAGGGGAAGGGGTGTTTGTTTCCAAATCGACAGTACGGCACGGGGAAGGGTTCTTTCTCTTGAGGATAAACATCGCTAAAAACATTATCCAAAATATTTAATTTTTCGATAGAATCGTTACTTATGAAAGACCCTGTAATTCAAAACATGTAGAATTTAGGGAACATGCTTTATTTGTTCAGTCTCACGATTCAAGTAGAAGGTAATTAAACTTTGTATTGTAATTATGAACATCCCGTCCACTATTATAGTCATTAATTCCCTTTTTGCCCTCCTTAACATTCACTGCAGTCAGAAATTTTATTTGTCTTGTTTGAACAACGACCTGCAATTGACATTGAAAGGGACATCCGTAAAAATATATACATTTTTAGATAAATAGGCTTATGTTAGGAATATCAGAACTATTTCTCCAACTACTAATCTCATAATATAATAATGAACTATTCAAAAGACAAAGTATGACATTCTTAAACAAGATTTGAGTACCAACGTTTTCGATTGTCTTAATAGAAATAAAAACTGAATATATATATATATATATATATATATATATATATATATATATATATATATATGCACACACACACACCCCTTCAAAATTTACAGGAAACCCACAACAACAATCACACACATACACAACACATCAAATCACCCAACATAACACAAACATGGTGCATTTCGAGCCATGGTACACAGACTATACAACATGCCAATGAGCCAGCAAGACTACAAAGAAGAAATAAATACCATCAAATACAGAGCTCAGCCCCAACATAATAGACAACGTAATAAAAAAGGCAAAACATAATTACAAGAAACATAGAAACACAACACAAACACAAGAACACAAAAAATACATCACACTAACATACGAAAACAAAAACACGCAGAAGATCGTATCTTCATTCAAGAAATTAAACTACAACATCGCATGCAGAACACAAAACGCTCTACAAAAGCATTTCAATACACAAACAAATACAATCTAACAGGTGTATACAAACTCACATGCAATAGCTGCAACAGCTTCCACATCGGACAGATAGGTAGATCATTTCAAACACGTTACAAATAACACATTACAGCAATAACCAAATCACACAATACTTCCACACACGCAGAACACATCACAAACGCCAACCACGTCTGCAGCAACATAGACACAGACATGGAAATTCTACACATCCAACCGAAAAATCAGAAACTAAACACACTAGAATAATACGAAATATACAGATACACAAAAACACACCCACAACAAATCCTCAACACACAACTGAATTTCAGAACACACACCATTTGACTTCATACTACACAACACCAACGCACTCTCACCGGGGAGGAAGACAACGGAAGTCGCAAGGCTCTCTCCAGTTCTGAAGATGGCTTCCAAGCCGAAACTAGTCAACGAGGTATTTATAAACTTAGTTCAGTATTAGGACGTAAAAGTAATCACTATATATTGTATTCCTAAAAAACTAATATAGACTAAAGTTTTCTTTTCATTATCTTAATGTCTTTAAACATTTTGCGAAATGCTAATTCCAGCTTCATTCATATTTCAGAACAAAGTTTGTATAATTATACATTGAAAAGTTGTTTGAGTGGAAAAGGCGGACGGACAGACAGATGGACTGATAATGTGAATACATGCTGTAAATTGTTGTTCGCTTTTATGGCATATTTTAGCCAAGAAATGGGGGAAAATGATATTTTTCTATGACAGAGGTGTTTAAATGATTGCGACAATTTTATGACGGAGATCTTAGATAATACACGCTCTTAATAACACTAAAGAACACTTTTCAACTTAGTTTTAGTTTAGTTTAGTTTTAATTTCAAAGAGAAGAATGTAAGAAAAGTCATAAGGAAAAGTAGTAACTTTAAAATGCTGTCTCTCTTCTCACTTACTTTTGAATAGTCTAATTCTTCATATATATATATATATATATATATATATATATATATATATATATATATATTCCTTATCAGTCTTACATATTTTATTTCAAGACCAGTTGATTCAAGGGCCAATATATTTAGATAACTTCAATAAAATAGTATATCAGAACATTTACAGAAAACTAAAAAAAAAAAAAAAAAAAATGCTTAAAATAAGCCTATTAAAAACTATATTACCTTTTACAAAATATAAAACGCCTTTACTTGGGATATTAATGATTCAAATGAACGGATAATCTCTTTCCCAAGCTGTCTCTTTTTTGACACATAAAACTGAGTCTCTCATGTGACATTGTACTACTGACACCTCTTAATTAACTTCAGATAATATGAAAACAATCAGTCACCCATCGGCAACGTGGTGAATGAAACGTAATATGTACAAACCTCGCGAAAATTGCCATACAAAGTTTAATTTTGACAGGTAATGCCCTTGAGCCACATTACTGATATTTTAGGGTATTTAATTTCTTTTCTAATAATTTAGCGGAAGTTAATCATACGATGAGGAAAAGAATCCGTCATATTTTTATTCTGGTAGTCACGTCAGTATTTTCATTGTTGATTAAGCTCATCATTACGAGTTCTCTGTAAAATTTTGAGAGTCAAAACCTAAAATTTGTTTATTATTTTTCTGAAGGATTGATAACATTAAATTTGTTTATTCCACGAAATTAAAATATATACCCAACACTTTAAAGTAAATCTTTAATTTGTAATTCTTTGCACTGTCAGATTTATTAAATGACTTTGTAAGTTTTAAAAATTGTACTTGGTTTCTGATATTATTTACTTTAAA
The DNA here is from genome assembly GCF_040183065.1 of Periplaneta americana. NCBI lineage: Eukaryota > Metazoa > Arthropoda > Insecta > Blattodea > Blattidae > Periplaneta > Periplaneta americana. The sequence continues at coordinate 102,537,128 of NC_091120.1, forward strand.
ATTAAATTGCCCTTTTATCTTTTTCCTATTTATTTTTAAAATTATCTTTCCTACAAAGTAATATTGCACCCACAAATTCTTCGGAATTCCCTACGCTACGGATCCGTATCATCGTCCGTGAACATGTAGGTTCTACACAAACATGGGTTCCAACAATAACTTAATCTTCTTCAGTCTCCACTTATCTCTTAGATAATAATTAATGGACGACAATCTGAAGAAAGTGCAGGAAACAAATTGAAGCACCATTAAAAAAAATTTAAACTATGGTTTATTTAACGACGCTCGCAAATGCCGAGGTTATATCAGCGTCATTGGTGTGCCAGAGTTTTGTCCCGCAGGAGTTCTTTTACATATCAGTAAATCTACTGACATGAGCCTGTCGAATTTAAGCACACTTGAATGTCATTGACCTGGGCCGAGATCGAACCCGCAACCACGAGCACAGAAGGCCAGCGCTATACTTACTACGCTACCCAGGCCGACAAGCACCATTACGATTGTTAGAATATCGTATAAAGACCTAAAGGAAGAGACGATGTGGAACGTGCTAGACAACGATGAACCGACCAGTTAAATCTGAGAATGTCCTTAATGTTGGGGTTTGTGATGATGTTCAGGAAATGTACTTTAGTTGAGTATGTATAGGCCATTCGTTACCTCGTGAAAACTATCTGCACGTGAGAGGAAGAAGAAAGTGGACTGGGAATATGACAACTCACATATATAAAGTACAGATCATCACCAGAGGTACAGTACACTAATATGAAGTCTCTAGACCATACCTGCACAAACAGCGCTCAACGAGCGCGCGCGCACGCTCTTTCCGAGCGGGAGGGCTGTGTTTACCGCTCGCCGAATCGGAGAGGAAGATACGTCAGAATGACATACCTGCTACAGTTTGAGGAGAGGGAAATGACCACTCAGCTATCTAGTGGAGTGCAATGTGTATTCTCAGTAACTGTTTCACTTTGCTTACCTACTGCTACAGTACAGTATGAAAGAGTCTAAAAGACGGAAAAGTAGTGATCAGGCAAATTCTTTCAATGTTGCATGGGAAAATGCTTATTTTTTCATAGCTGCTGGAGTAAATACTCAGTGCTTTATCTGCCACAAAATTTTGAAAGGTAGAAAGAAACGCAACATAATGCGTCATTACGAGTCCAGACATAAAGATACTAAATATATTAATCTTCAACAATTTAAATATCTCTCTTCAGGAAAAAGGCCAGCTTAGTGTTGATATGTTGAATAAATTACGGGATTTCAGTCGTAAACATACACTTTTCTTAAGTCAGTTTCGGGAAGGTAATATAGCTTACTTTCGAACGATAGAAACTGCTCGTGATGAAGCCATGTTAAACGATTATGTGCAAATATTAATTGAAATTTAAAATGAATTTAATTCTAGGTTCCAAGATCTTGTCTTAAGGTCCACACCTGTGGAGTAACGGTTAGCGCGTCTAGCCGCGTAACAAGGTGGCCCGGGTTCGATTCCCGGGTCAAGTTACCTGGTTGAGGTTTTTCCGGGGTTTTCCCTCAACTTAGTATGAGCAAACGCTGAGTAACTTTCGGTGTTGAACCCCGGACTTATTTCACCGGCATTATCACCTTCTCATTGAGACGCTAAATAGCATAAGCTGTTGATAAAGCGTCGTAAAATAACCTACTAAAAATCTTGTCTTAATTGGAAAGAAGTTTAAAGTTATCATAATAAATTCTTCAACACCAGTTGAAACAATGCCATATAAGTTACAGGTGGGCCTGGTTGGCGCAGTTGGTATAGCGCTGGCCTTCTATGCCCGAGGTTGCGGATTCGATTCCGGGCCAGGTCGATTGCATTTAAGTGTGCTCATATAACCTCGGCAGTTGTGAGAGTCGTTAAATAAAACATAACATTTAACGATTTACAGCTCGGACTTATTGATCTTTAATGTGCCTAAGGGCTAAAGATCGTTTGAATAATACTACTAGCCTGGCTGAGTTTTACAAGACTAAACATTAGCAATAATATCCACGACTACACAGGCTGGTTGTGAAAATGATTGCTATGTTTGGCTCAACATTTATATTTGTGAGCAACTGTTTTCTATAATCAACTTTAATAAAGGCAGACATCGAACATCTGTGACTGATGTTTCATTACGATCAGTAGGCTACTGTTCCTTTCAGGTGCCAACAGCATAAAACCTCGTTTTCATGTACTGATAAATAAAAATATAACAAAATGATAATGTACATTTAAGTAGGTATAAAATTTCTATTATTTCTGTAAAATAAATATTTCTGTATTAATTAATAAGTCCAAGATAGTTTTGCAAACACTGAACGGGAATTCATTTCATAAACATTCGTACTATAGTCCCGTCGCTCTAATTTCCTGCAGCCAATCGCGTTGCAGGTCGGCTACATTTACTGTAAACGTGTGCGTCTTGTGATTCGCTGATTCATTTCTTAAGGCTCGTTAAATACTTAATATAATCGCCCGACATTTTAGCTCTTTAGTTGGCGTTCGCAGAAAGCACACGAAGACGTTATTTACCGCTCAATTATTTGCTGAATTACATAGCGTTTGATTTATTTTCATAGGTGTTACGACATGATAATGTTTAACGGTGTTGCAAATAGATTCCTCGTATGGTAGCTCGGCAACGTCAGAACAAAAATGGCGAATGATACTACCTACCTAGACTTTATAGAGCCTTCACTTTCTAAGACGTAAGCAAAGAGGCGGAGTCACGCCGGAAATAACAGCGTCGGGACTATAGTACTTCCCTTTTGTGTATATTTTGTACGAGATCACCCCTTCTTCCAGTCCACCCTACACTGAGCGCAGCTAATATCTGCATTCCGCTCATGAGCTGTGAGCCGGCTCGGAGAGCGGAAACCTTGTGCAGGCCTGCTCTAGACGAATACGTGCTTAGGCCAGGTCGGACAGTCGGCACGCAACTCATTCTATCACGAATATATACAGAAATCATGTTAGCTGATGCTGCATATCCCTCCCGATAAGCACCTCTAGGCCTACAGATTATATTACCTCCTATGGTACGGATATTGATCTGTTATTTGATCACCCGTGTTATCTCAATTTGAGATTTAAAATAACCCTACTCATAGTCTTCAAATAATCTACATTAAGCATCAATTTTAGAAAAGCCAAACATTGACAACTCAATGAGTTACTTAATAAACATCTAATTTTTTTTAGTGATTTTGACAGCACGACTTGCAACATAAAGAACAGAATGGAATTCTGAAATTAGAGTAAGAAATGACATTTTTGTATACTATTTGTTGCTTTCCATCATATTTTATATAAGTCAAATATAATATACTATTTATCATTGTCCTTCTCATAAATATTGTCATTTTTATTAGCCTGATACATTGGCCACTTGCAAGACTGAAGCCTCTGGTTTGCTCGTGGGACCTGAACGGTTGTTAGAACTAGGTGATTAATGGAACACAAAGAATACTGGAGTATTGCAAGAAAGGGGCATTACGAGGTTATTTGATAAGTTTATGGTCTGACATGTAGTTGGCATTCGATTCCCATAAAAAATATCACCCTTGTCTTTCATTAGATCATAAGTGAAAATTATAATTATCCTCTGAATATGTGTTGTGTATTAACAACAGTAATCTACGTGACAATGTGATGCAACATTATTCCAATCATGATAAATCTGTAAATATTCAGAGTTCGAAAACAGGTATGAAACATCAAAGTTACAGTAATTGTAAGCCTACAAAAATAAATAAATAAATAAAAGATTATACATATCGAAAGATGGGCTATATTATAGTTTACATGTTTAAAAGTTATATCTTACATATATGCAGGAAAGATATCATAGACAATAGGGTCCACCGCTGTGAAGTAACGGTTAGCATGTCTGACCCTGAAACGAGCAGGCCCGGGTTCAAATCCTGGTTGGGACAATTTACCGGCTTGAGGATTTTTTCCGAAGTCTTCTCTCAACTCATTAAGAGAAAATGCTGGGTAACTTTCGGCGCTGGACTCTGGACTCATTTCTCTGACATTATCACCTTCATTTCACTTAGACGCTAGATAACCATAGCAGTTCATAAAGCCTTGTAAAAATAAACCATAGAGCATAGAAAATTTCGTCCAGGGCAGTGGTGTCAGAAAATTTACTCATTACACTAGCAGCGTTCCCTCTGTGAATGACAATTTCTAAAGGTACGCAGTCGCAGGAATTCAGTAAAACGTGAGTCTATGGTAAGAAACTTTAGTTTACTGTCAATATCTGATATAAAGTTTTGGTTTCGTGATACCGCGTTCTCATAGTTTCAACTGCGAGGACAACGAATATATAGTATCCGGTAGCATGCTTATATTTATTCATTTAATTGCGGGCAATAAATTCCATAGCAGGCAGAGTTTGCAAGTATGGAAGAGTGTGGTAGATGGGAAGTGGCTAGGGTATCTAAACGAGTAGCATTTCATAAGGGAGATTTTTCTTTATTCTGTGGGACTAAAGTTAGAACATTCAGGTCGCTTACCATCGGAGCGTCTAATACCACTGCGTTCTAAGATAACTGCAATAGCAATAGTTGTTAATGCTTTTTTTAATAATATCATTTACTGTATTTTTAAAAATCTTGAAAATCGTTCTACGCTCTTAGGGAGACTTAGAGCATGACGGCCGTAACATCGGCAATTGCATCACGTACGCATTTATGAAATTGGCAGATCTTGCACCCATGACTTAATGATTAATCGTACAGCGTCCTACCGGCAGGACAGGATGACTTCATTGTCCTACCAAGTTCAAGTGATTCTGTAGGATTTCCTGTCCTGCCGAGAGAATGTTCACCTAGACCATTAATAAGAGCATTTCTTTCTCTATTAGCGCAAGAACAATTAAGTTGATACGACATATTTTTGCTGAGATATGGCGGATTCTTTCAGTAACGGTGCGCGAGTTTTCGTTAAAGCAATTCTCTTTGATGCAGATGAAAATAACATTTGGAGTAAGTCTGTTTTTGGTGATACATGGTCTGAAATTGTTTGTGAAGGAACTATAGTGAAGGTAAGTGGGAAACTTGTTAAAGTAAAACGGAATATTGATAACAGAATAACGTGGATTCGTGCCTCACTTAGTCAACAGTGGCAATTCTTCTAACTCCAATATTTCTTCAAGAAACAATAAGAATACAGAGAAAATATATTGTTTGCTCCAGAATCAGGAAGATACAACATAAAGCTAGTTACTTTTGTGTTGCTTGTGGCCCAAGAGGAGTTATGTGTAGTCCTCAAACTAAACGTGACTGTTTTGCGTTTCACATTCAGAATGGAATTCCTGCATAATTCATGAAAGTTAGTATTCATTGGACTTAGTCAAATCATATAAATGACATTTTAAAATTATTTACTTTCGGATTTTTTTAAATAAGCTCGGGTAATATCTGGCCTAGTATTATATTTCACAATCAAGTACTAAAACAATATATTTAAAAAATAAAATAAGAAATATTATGATTCACACATGTATGTACATTATTTAGTTTTCTGATATGTTTTGAATAAAATTTTATTTATTCAGTTATAGTCCTAATGTTACAAATAAAACTGATGTAAATTGTATTAAAAGTAATAAATAGAATTATTAGCCTAATTTACTCCTTTTTTCATTCTATTTACGAAATCAATAAAACTAATGTAAACCGTGTTGAAAATAATAAATAGAATAAATGAATAAACAAGCAAACAAAACAAAAAAACAAAATAAATAATACGTCCTTCTAGCAGGACAACGGAGTACTATCGGCAGAACCCATAACTTGCGTACTGCCGGTAGGAGGTTACAGAAATATGTCCTGCTAAAAGGACAGCATATGGAAAATATTGTTTAAGTATGTCCTACCGGAAGGAAAAATTGCTATGTACAAAAGTCCTTCTCGAAGCGCTTCGGGAAGGACATGTACGATTAACCATTAAGCCTACTGTGATTTTAAAGTAGGTGTTATCCATAAGAGTGCCAATATTGACTGATAGAATAGTTTTAAGTGACGAGTCCTCTTCCTTTTTTGTAGAGAGAGCTTGATTAATGTCAGATGGGCATGAGAGAACAAGAGACTCAAGAATTCGACGGCTGTTTATCATGCCCAATTTCATTGTTCAGCCGGAGAAGCTGGAGAGTTTAAGCCATTGGTCATTGCTTTCCAATGATCAATCGTCCTCTGACAAATGGCAGATCTTCGCCTTATCGTATATTCTGCTCCGAGTAGGTTGGCTAAAATAGAAGACATCGACATCGATCATAGTACCATCGTTAAATATTTTATAGAAAAGAGGATGAGTCCAATAGAAATTTAAGCAAATATGAATGCGATGTTGGAAAATTAGTTCCTTGCTTTCGACTGTGAAAAATGGGTAGCTCTATTTAAATGTGGCCGAGAGAGTATGAAACAAGACCTCCGCAGTGACGGATAGTAATAGTATCTAGTGAGGAAATCATCAAGAAAATCTATGGTATTTTGTTGAAAGACCGTTGATTAAAAGCTCGCGAAATCAGTAAGATAATGCGTATCTCAACTGAACGGGGTGAGGCACATCTTAGTTAATGAGTTAGTTATGTCCAAGGTCTCAGTAAGGTGAGTGCCACGTTAGTCATGTTCGACGTCAAATTTCGAAAGAATATCTAGCTCGATTTCAGAATTTTATTTTGTGATCATGAAACTACCTATTAGAGGCAAAGGAGCAGTCGAAACAATAGAAATTCTGTGCAAATCTGGCTTTCAGGTAGAAGCTCCCTGTGAAGCAGGCTTGAATAATTTCAAGGGAAAAATTGTTCCGCGGTCGGGTATTGATCCCGGGACCCTTCGCTTAGCGCACGAATGCTCTACCGACTGAGCTACCCCAGAACTATACACGACACCGTCACAATCCTTCCCTTTATATCCACACAACTCAAATGGCTGACAAGACGCCAGAATCCAACTTTGAGTGCATACAATTCTGTGTGACTGAAATTGTGGCTTTCTGTTAACGAACCTATAGTAACGAATATATTATACAAATCTACCTGAAGTTAATGATATTACTCACGGTTTACTGTGTGTATGTGTGCGTGCTTGCGTGCGTGTGTGTACACTATGTATGTACTGTGCGTGTGTGCGTGCGATACTGACACAGTAATTGTGTGTTCAGTGCAAAGCATGGCTAATTATATCCAATTTTGTTACAAGAAGGGGGTAGCTCCATTATTTTGTTTATATTTTATCCTCATTCTAAATTGCTGGTTATAAGTAATGATTGAGAGATAAAATGAAACTCCTAGATTCCTAAGACATACTCTGAAAGAGGAAAGAAGCTCAGTTAAAATTTTATGGAATGTTTTCTTCCTTGTTTCCACAACTTTGTAAAAGTGGAGCTATCTCGTTTCTGCAGGAAGCCCTTCAATTGCTTCAAAATACTTCTAGTTTTATTTGTCTGTCATCATTTTCAAACAGGTCCACACCTTTGGAGTAACGGTTAGCGAGTCTGGCCGCGAAACCGGGTTCGATTCTCGGTCGGGGCAAGTTACCTGGTTGAGGTTTTTTCCGGGGTTTTTCCTCAACTCAATATGAGCAAATGCTGGGTAACTTCCCGGACTCATTTCACCGGCATTATCACCTTCATCTCATTCAGACGCTAAATAACCTAAGATGTTGATAAAGCGTCGTAAAATAACGTAATAAAATAAATTTTCAGTCATATGTATTTATGAACTCCGGACATACACAGGAAGTAATGTCGTAAAAAATAATTTAGAAACAACCCTATCTTTGTTAATGGGGTTGGAGTGAATTGGATGGAGAGGAAACTTTGCTGAACTTGGGTCAGAGTGGAAAAGGAGGCGTAACGAGAATTTTGCTATGAGAGGCAGCGTTGCATGAAGTTTGGAAACCGCTGTTATAAGGGATATACGCACAGAATTAGAAACTTGTTTCGATATACCTACGTCAGTGTTTACAAATAGCCCGGACTCATAAGCCACATGGATTACTGCAGCCGCTGAGAGACTAACGCGCAAATAAATTAAATTACTAGTCAGACGCGGTAATGAGTGAGATGATGAGATTCTCTCCTGCAGGGTGCTTTGCCAAAACACAGCGTAAATAAAATCCAAAATAAAACTTAACGAGGTCACCTAGATCAAGAGAATGCATTATGAAGATATACGCGTTCCGAAACCGGATTACTGAAATGTGGAGATGTGTCGTAATTCATGAACTTGAAGTTTGGTCATTTATTGCTTTCAAAAAGAAGTGAAGAGACGTTGTGACTCAATTATAGGTCAACAAGTAAATCAGAGGGAGACATGAAATGAGCAAACTAGAGCAAAGACTAACTTATGAAATCATACTGAACGTTTTGAGAGGAGTCCAATCCTTTGTAATCTATTATTTCATTCCAAAGAATGACCGAAACTGGGTGGCGACACTATCCAAAGGAATAAAAGTTAAACTTCAAGCAGTTAAAATAATGTGCTTTGAATTTTTTACAATTTATCGGAAAAAAATATGCGCAAAATACCAAAATGTAGGGTATTTCAAAAGGCAATTCAAATATTAAACCGCTATAAATATTATAATATTTGAGATAGGGAAAAAACAAAATCATCACAGTGTTGGACAAACAACGGGGTTTACAAAACATTGGGAAGATATTCGCCATTCTCTTGTTCAACGTACAACATTCTGTCTGCGACACCATGCACAGCATTTTGCAGATAATGTTTTGGAATGTTGGAAATTTCTTGCGAGATGGCATCTTTCAGTTGCAGTAGAGCTGTTGGATGTGTCAGGAAAACTCGTTCTTTAAGGTAACTCCACAGCCAAAAGTCGACGGGATTGAAATCTGGAGATCGCGGAGCCCACATTGTTGGAAAGTGCCTACTGATGACTTTGGTCGGAAAACGAACCTCAATTACGCGTGTTAACTCCACCATTACGACGCTTTATCACCATCTTAGGTTATTTAGCGTCTGAATAAGATGAAGGTGATAATGCCGGTGAAATGACTCCGGATCCAGCACCGAAAGTTACCCAGCATTTGCCTCAACCAGGTAACTTTTTACTACTTCGCTCATTTGTCAATTCACCAATACACAGAGATAATCTGTTGAACTTTAATTACTCAGAACCGTCTATTATTAAAATAGGCCTGTTTTCAATGTTACCTTATCACGTCTATCATGATGCAGATGATTCGCTAATGTTTCTTCCCAGTGGATTTAGAAGCCCATAGCGGCATCCCGATAGCCTATTAATAATAATAATTTAACACTAACAAACATAAAAAGAAATAATTCAATGGTTTTGAATCAGTATTTAGAATTCTGTGTTCAAAGAAATTACGGAATTCAAGAAATGTAAAGCAATAAAAATACTGTTTATATAGAATCACTAAATAAAGTACCTAGTTCATAATAAAATGCAATACGCTGAAATATATGCATAATTATGGTGTCCTATTAATCATAATTTCTAGAACTCTACTGTTTTGTCAAAAGTTGCTATGAATTTCGTATTACATGAGGGGAAGACCATACCGGGTAATGAATATTAAGTTAGTAAAATAAATATTTTATTTAATATATATTATCTTCTTTTTATTAATTACTTATTCAGTATTGTATTGGCAAAATGGTCTTATTAAATGTCAAGCAATGTCAATAGCACTTCGCGCTCGTGAATTTGTCGATAACATGGTAAACTCTTGTGACATTACGAGTATCTGTGAAACTGTTGTCCATAATTTATATAAAAAAAATGAAGACAGTTTACAGAAATCCGCATACAATTTCGATAAAATCTGTACACAATACGGTATGAAATTATTATTATAAGACTGAAACTCATTCTTTTCATGGACACTATCCTGTGACAACAGAAATAGTAATTGTAAAGTAGGTTATGAAAGAAGTCACATCTCAAATATTGAAATTTTGTGATAAGTTTTCTCCTGTCAAAATCTAGATATAAATAATCTCTAAATATGTTGAACTATATGAAATACGTTAAGGAACGAAAGAAGGATATACGCTCAATACATTTTTGTATATTTGTGCCAGAACCAGTTTTACTTCATGACACTGGGCACTGACACAGAAAGATATTAACCAAATCCAAGTAGCTGCAATGAAATTTCTAAGACCACTGAATCGATGAACTAAACAAGACAAAATAAAAATGAAGAAATAAAGGAAGAATTGAATGTAGGGTAAAGGTTGGTAATATTGTCATATGAGTAATATTGTGATACTTCTTTTTAAGAATTTATTACAATTTTACTGAGCGAGAGGAAAATCGGTTTTTTTGCGTCAACGTATTAAGGGAATGTTCGTGGACAAGTTGCTGCAGAAAACCGGTCCTTCTCTCGCTCAGTAAAATTGTAATAAAATCTGAAAAAGAACTATCACAATATTACTCGTATCACAGTAACCTATATTCCATAATTATTAAAATCAATGAGAATAAAGAAAACTGAAAAAAAAAAAAAAAAACATGTAGGTACTAAAAATGAATGCAGGTAAATTACCGAAACAAATTCTAACACATAATCCAAAAGGCAAAAAAAATGGTGGTAGACGACATAAAATATGGACTGACTTATGAGTTATGAGATCGGAGTAGGAATATATTTCCTAAACAGAGATAGAAGAAAATTATTTATACTTTCGTATTCTATGATATACGAAAATGAAATATTTTGTTATTGTTTACTCAAATGTCAGAAAAGAGGTTTGAGTCTCACAAGTGATACCAATAAGGCATCACTCATGAGGCAATTAAGCCAGAAAATAAACGTTTGCAACGTTTCTAAAATCAAAAGCAGCGTTGGATAAATAGTGTATGTGCAGTGCTTTCCCAGTAATAGATAGAAGAATTTTATTCATATCCAGTTCTTACTCATCAATTTGTGTGGAACAGATACAGATAAAGTATTGAAATTGTCAATAAGAATTAACAGATCTTTATTTAAAGACGTAATACGAAATAATTATAGCTTACAACATATATTTCAGATTTAGATTTATTAATATCTACCTTACACAAGATAAGAGTAAATACGACATGGCGACATGCCATGAACCATGTTCTCCAAAATTTAATTATTTAGTTAGACAAAATATCTTCAGAATTACTTCTACTCTTTGGTATTAGTATTTGATCAAGTCTGCATTTGCTTTCTGCCATTTTTGGGCAGAAAACAGTACAAACCTATGCAACATGCAGGCAAGGAAATGGATATAGTTGGGACACTCGAGGTGAACATTATAAATTAATTCTCTGAATACAATCCAACTCGTAACTACTTAATAAAGTGGAATGGTTGACGAGTTCTGAAAAGAGATTAATTGATTATATTTGCGTTGGAAAAGTGATTTATGTCAGTGACGGCAAGGAGAGCTGTGCATTTGTTAAACGTCATAGGAAGTACTGGTCTCTTAAAAACAGCTATCTGTATAAAACAGATCTTTCTACAGTTTACTAATAATATTCAGACCTTCTCTCTCACTCAAGACAACAGAAACAAACATTTATTTATGTTTTTTCGACGCTAAATAACAGGGACTATCTTCCATTCACAATAAATGAGAAACAATTTATAATCGTCGAAGAGAGATAAAAATTTACAATTTCTTATTCATTCTTGTTTCTGTTTTAATAAAATGGTTTCACATTCTCCATGTCCAAGCTTCATGTAAGTGGACACTCTTTCCAACCAGTGATAATTCATTGTTTGTTTGACTTTTTTTTAACTACATGTGAGATTGTAAACTTTAAGCTCTTACGCAAAATAAATTTTCTCCTCACATAAATAATCATGCAGAGTGAATAGTTGTAAATTTACATAGGATAGCGCAGAAGTTTTGAAGAAATTGTTCATTTTGTTAATGACGGGGATTTTTCATGCGGTTTGACAGAAAGGGGGGTAATTTTGTGAGTCCGAATACAAGTGAAGTGGACAGCTTGTTCTCCCTTTCCGCTCGAATGAGTCCAATTGGAATCACTAACATTTCTGTAATCTCTGACTGACATGATTTGCCTGATTATTCCATTTGGTATTCTCAGAAATAATTTCGTTCTTAACCGATAGAGTGCAGCATACGCCAATTCCTTGGCCAGCTATTATTAGGAAGAGGATTGTCTTGTTTTCTTTCTCCCATGGTGTCTCCACAAAAATAAATTCAGGTCAGAAAGGGTTAACTTTCATAGTTAAGTATATTGCTGTAATGTGACACTATAATCATATGATATGATTATTTAAAATGAGTTACAATCCCGTGTTGAAATCAAGCGATGTTGGATTTGAATTGTGTGACTAAAACTATAATTAAAGAAAATACATTATTAATCGAGTGTACTTCAATTTAATTAATCTTTCGAGGTCTTGTGTTTCATCCTTAAGAAGTTAGGTCCTGTTTGTAGAACGAAGGTTGGATATTAGGAAGGTGATATGTAGATATTACTATCCCATTATAAGTTTTAAGCGTTTCTTAATAATGCAGTCTCTTTACCACATTCCGATTGACATTACCGTTTCTAATTTATTTTGTTAAACTATTATTCAAAAAGACTTAACTAAATGACATAATTTACTATGTATCTGATTAAATGGATAAATAAACAGACAAACAGACTAAGAGACAAGGAGATTAAGAGACAAAGGGCTTAAGAGATTGAGACAAACAAACAAACGAAGAAACACAAAAATAAATAGACAGACAACAAGTTAGCAAGTAAATAAAGTAAGTTTACTAGGCTTTGCTCTTTGTCCCGAACAAAATTCGTCCCCGGAATGTCGCCGAATTTAATATTGTGCCCACATATACAAGGAATTTATATGTTAATTATTATAATTTTATGAAAATGTTATTCAATATAATTGTGCCTTTGGTATTCATTCATACCTGCGCAATGTAATGAGATGTCATCCAGGAAGAGAAAAATTTGAAGTTCCAATTTAAATGTCCTTGACCTGGATGAAATAATTTATTTTATGAAATTTCTTGCCTGAAGATATGTATGACTTCAGAGAAAATAGCAAATTGCAATGAAAAAAATGCTACCCTTTGCTCAAAATGGAGTGAAATTTTTAAATTTTTTTCTCCGAGAAAATGATTTTCTGTGTGCAATTCCAGAAGTTGAACGAAGTATCTCCTCAGCTTACTGGAAATAATGTTGAGTGAAGAACATTTTCTGTCTTTGAGAAAGTTGTGGAAATACAAAAATCAAGAATGAGTTTAGAAATTATTCGAGCCATGCTTGCAATCTTAAACAATTTCAATATGACTTGTCACAAATTTGCTCCAAACTTGGGATATAGAGAAGATCTGCTTAAAAAAAATCCACTCTTCAGAAAATACCATCAGTTTAAGTTGTGATTACGTAGAATTATAATTTTAATGTTTAAATGCAATGGGCATATTAATTCTTTAAGTTGTGTAAAAACAATAGGCCTGTAAGTGAATGGTAAAATGTTGAAGGTAGTTTCTTTTTATATTTCGATATCTGTCACCGGAAACTGTGAAAAGAATCTGGTAACTTTAAAAGAAACGCCAGCACTCGGATTCGATTGCTATAGATGTTTCCAATCTCAAAGACATGTGGAGAGTTTAGGAACTATCACCAAAAACAGACACATATCATTGGTAGACAAAGAATGCTACACCACTTGTATCTGACACGACGATTGAGCGTCTAACCATTAATAAGAAAGAGTGTTGGCACAAAGGGTTAGAACTAGTGACCTCAGAAATACACCCATCCCGTTGCTGGTGTTTCTGACTGGAATGTTTCCGGGCACAACCCCTACTCTTTGATTGTGTATATAGGCCAGCCAAGTTCCGATTACCGACAGCAGGAGTCCGAACTACTGAGCTCGTGCATGTTTCCTGTTTGTAGCGATAGCAGCCACCTCATCTCCATCGGTAATAAGAAGTTAGTGGGCCTATGCCCGTGCTCACATCATACGCAACTGTGTTCCAGTTTGAATCTGTCAATAGCAGGTGTGATTAGTGTCCCACGGATTTTTTTTGGTTTGTTTTTTTTTTTTTACGACTCGAGGCCTTATACTGTGCTAGAAATCTGACTATGAAGTTCCATTATTTCTTAATTTCTCATTCACGTTCATAATTGCTAGAAATGTTAGTATGTTGCGGGCCAAATGACTCAGTCCTTTAAAACATGACATATGATGATTGATTAACAGATGTGTTCAGTTAATAAATAATGGTCAACAATGATTTTGTGAACTGTACAATTTCTGCTGTTTCTTATGTAATGTCATCTGCTGATTCCAAAACTGAAGTCAGAATTTTTCAACCACCCACCATTTTTTTGTTATTTTAGAAAAACTGATTTATTTTTATTGCTATATACAGTCCTTAACATGTTAATGGAAAGAAAATATTTCAAATATTTCATTTTATTGCTTTAACAATTAACCTATAACTTTAGATCACTGTTGCCTATGAAGTCAGAATTCATAAAAATGAATTTTATTTCTCAAAAGACTGCGAGAGTTAATTAATTCTCAGTTTAATTGGAACTTACAATCATGAAACAAATTTCATAACCCATGTTTTCTTTGTCTTAATTTTAAGTGTGATAAAAGTATCTTATAAAGTGAAACATCTCTCGAAATACTGTGTAAATCACAAACAATTATTGTTATATTTGTGGTTAATTAACTTTGAAAGCACACAGGTAAATTTTATTACACTACTTAAAAGAGCTTACGAGTGTTCTTTTGATTGTCAAATAGATGAGGACAGGAACTGGACCACTGAATTACGTATATTGTGCTCCATGTAATTCTATTAGCCTAACTGGTTGACTAAAACGATCCCGTCATATGCCTTTTCCAGTTCCAATGATATGCCGAGAATCATTAAATAGACTGTTAATTTCTAGGAGCCACAGATTAGAAGATTACAGAGAACTTATCAGCGAGCTGATTCAGAACTATAGAGTGATGAGGTGTCATGTATCTCTCAAAATGTGTGTGCATGTGTCTAATGCCTACCCACTTCGCATACTGTGGATAGATGGCAGGACTGTGACCCATTTTCAAGTTGCACACCACGTCGGCGGGCCACGTTGTGCATGATGTGTATCTGTGAAGAGTTATGTCCTGTACTAGGGTGAGTGTATGTTTAAGTGTAGTGTAGTGTAGTGTAGGGAATCGGTGGGGAAGGAAGAAGGGTAAATCCGGTTCCTGCACGTAGCCTACTCCTGTCGAATAGCACCAATGGGGTCCGCCAGGCTTAACGTCCCCATTCGACGGACGAATCACTATCAACAGTGACATATGCCTTATCTTAATATGCACTGCGGAGAGATTTGGAATTTAACCCAGGCATATTGGTGCACATTTTAGTGATTAGAAGTTGTGCACCACCATCTCTCCTAGTCTCGAGGTAAAAATTTTACATGAAAATTTCAGACCCCGCCGGGAATCGAACCCGGGCCGGCTAGTCTGGGGACAGACACGCTACCATAGAGCTAATTTGGCGGACGTACCTCTCAAAATAACTTCTTGGATTCTCATCCATTATTTTCTTGCCTCAAAACCTTTGGGTAGTGAGCGACGAACATGGGGAGCATTTTCATCAGGATTTTTCTGCAAAGGCGCTACCAGGAAAAATGGAGCACCAAATATTCTGTTGTATTACTGCTGGACACTCAAAAGAGATGTTTCTCAAGTGAAGTATAATCTAAAATCTATTTCACACACATTTAGGTAAATAAATATGATTTTAAGTAAAATGTTGCAAGGTATCAGTACCAGGAACGTCTGAAGTACATATCATATAATTACTCAAAAACCCTGGGGACGATAGAAAAATTCTGAAAACAGATCTGAAATCAGCATGAAACATGCTATAAGAATCACTCATTCTTTATCGTTTAACAAAATAAATATGCTTAATTTTTTATTATAATCAATGAAAATTTGGTTATCTTGACTATTACACTTTTACTACGTCACACTACATTTGACCAATAAAACGGTATGAATGGACGTCTTTCAACCAATCATGGCTGCTTATCGCACAATTTTATCGCGTCCCTAGCATTTGTTTAATTTTATCGCGTTCCTAGCATTTGTTTATTTTTATCACTACCCTAGCATTTGTTTCTTTGTTTGCCAACATTTCAAACTGCACTGGTCTGGACGTCAAAAAACAGAAAATTACAAACCACTCCAGTCGATGCACAGCACTTTCAAATATGACTCGCATTGGCATTCAAGAACAGGAATTAATAAAGATCACTGGTCACATATGAAGATCACCATTCGGAAATTCTGAATAAGTTGAGGGATACACCATTTACATCAACGAGTTCACTTCTTTTACGCACACGTCCAATATAACATCAACTGAACCACCAACCACTAAAATATTCAAATTTGAAAATTGTACTTTCAATAATTGTTTCTCTTAAAATTATTCATGTTTATATTTTATTTCATCATCGTTAATTAAAACGTTTCTTGTTTATTTAATCATCCCTAATTAAAACTTTTCTAACACTTGTTTATATTATTAAGGTTACGTTTGTTATAGCTTTGTTATATGATATTATGGATTGTCACGTATCAGAGATTGTTTAATACTAAGATTTATTGAAAATCATTTGTCAAGTGACGTTGATTACTGGGATCCGGATGATTGAAGTGGAATGCAAATGTTTTAATAAAAATGAAACTGAATCAACAAAGCCTTCTTGACTAGTAGCCGTCCACAGAGTTCAATGAAGATTCCATAGTTGGCACAACTGATAACAAGAAAACATAATCATAAACCACTACTGCCATCTAGCGTAATGTTGAGGTGGTACAATAATACATTTGAAGACAGTTGTATTTTCGTAATCCAATTAATATTTTATTGTATTAGAGTACTTTGTTACTTCTAATCTTTATATACTTTCTTCTAATCGTGTAATAGTCAATTAAATCCCACTCGAGTTTTGATTTTCTCTAGATAAATCAAAACCTCTAGTGAGATTACTGTTGATAATTACGAATGAGAAAATGTAAAGGAATCGTCTTCAGTTCTTTTTATTTAAAATTAGTTATATGTACAGGAATTTACCCTCAAAATTCCGATATCTTTTAATCAGCTGTATAAGTCGACGAGTTGTAATAGGTACGAACTGCTGATTTATTCGTAATTAACTGGAGGTACATATTTGAACATTGTAGACTATTCATACATAATATGAAATCATCCAAAGCTTCTATCTGGAAGATCTCATTATTATTCCTATTACGACATTCGCCAGGTGAAAAGTTTCATGCCACTTTTTAGACTTGGTAATTTTGGCACGGGAATTCTGCATCTGTCTGCGAGGCCAAATATTAAAGTCTGCTAATGGAAACAGAACCAGAAACTTTTTTGCAGTTCTAGAAGTAAGAAGGTTTTCATTTGTACGAGAGAGAGAAAGAAGGATGTGCTGAGATAGCTTGCTGATTCGATCCACACTGTTCGTATAGCTGCCGGCGGCGTGGGATAATTGGAAAATGCAATGGGAGGCAGTTCGTTTTGAGAATAGCATGTGATTGTTCTGCAGGCTGTAACATTTTAATTGAATGCTAGAGGAAGGAAAGAAGGTCCGAATTCTGATTTAGGGGATAGGCTATACTATAACACACCGGTTCACCTGCTACCACGACCGTCAACAGCTAACAAGCAAACATTCTGAGGTGCAGATGAAAAAAATTATTTTTTTTTTCTTTCACCATGTTAATAATGTCAAACGAAGTGCTTATAAAAATTTTGTCCACTTGACCGCAATTACGAGGGCCGTAAAATGTAAGTTCATCAGGGAAAATTAACAGAAAGGAAACACGATTTCACTGGGAAAATTTATTGGAATAGACACAGCAATTTTTTAACTATTTTTCAACGTATTCTCCAACGGAATTAAGACATTTGTCATATCATGGGATCGATAGAGAGGTGCAGACGGCTGCCAAGCGCTGGTTCCGATCCCAGGCGGTTGACTTCTACGACGCAAGGATACAAAAATTGATCCCATGGTATGACATAGCCTATATCTCAATTCCATTGGGGGATATGTTGACGAATAGCGCAACAATTGCTGTATCTGTTTCAGTAAATTTTTCCATGTAATTATGACTTTTTTCTGTACACGATCCCAGGGAAAATCACTTTCTGGAGGGTCTTATAATTGCGGTCGAGTGGCCAAAATTTGTATAAGCACTTCTTTTCACATTATTAACATGGTGGAAGAAAAAAAATAACTTTATCTGCCCCCATCAGAATGTTTGCTTGTAAAAGCTTTTATGAGATCTACATTAGCATTAATCTAAAATATTTTATATAAAGTTTATTGGCTATTTAATAACGTTGTATCAATTACGATGTTATATAATTAGTGCTAGCGAGATGAGTTTGAGGATTCTTCTACGGATTGCCTGGTATTCACCTTACAGTTGAACAATACAAAGGAAAACTTCAACCAGATAATTAGCCAGAGCAGGATTCGAACCAACATGGTTGGTCTAGATTAGGCATCGCAAAACGTTACAGATTCATGACGAAATATAAAAATTCTACCCGCTACAGTCGCTACACACAAAGTGAAGACAGGGGGTGGGAAGCATCTGTTGCAGTAAGCTAGGCTGCAGAGACTACCTTTTCTGTTCATAACAAAGAAATAACAAGAGTAAGAAGGAATGAATATTCTTTTAGGATTTTATTATTTTCATTACATTATTTTATTTTTTGATTGCAATATTTCCATTCCGTAAGATCTCAAAATTAGGGTTTGCCTCATAAGTAATGCACGAAAACTGGCATGTGTTAAGCGTGTCCTTCTTGATTTTAATGTGTTTAATTTTGAAAAAAGAATTGGTAACAAATATACGTAGAACCGAACATAGCTGCGATTGTGGCAGCAAATGATCTAAGACGTGGATATTTAGAGGAGTCAATATTTTTAAATATATCTAAACCAACAAATCCCTATGCTTTCTTTTCACAAAGATGTCGTTTTGGAGATCAGCAATCTCAAATTGTAAATCTGGTTGTACCGTCAGAATGGATGTGTTAAAAGGATTTGAAAATAAAAGTAATTTTCTATTATTTTGTCAAAATCACAAAACCTTCTATCTGCAAATTCTGAAAATAATGTTTCCTGGATGTCGCAGTATTTATCTATTATTGAATCAGAAACACTTGAAAGTGACTTCAGACAAGACAAATGATGAAATTCATTTTTTCTCAATTGCACTTTCCAAACATTTATCATAATGGAAAAATATTTCACCGAGTCATACATGTCAACTATGTTCTGATCACGTCCTTGAAGTCGGCAGCATAGTTTGTTCAGCTGTTCAGAAATAGCTGTTATGGACGCCAAATCACTATTCAGGTAGTACTGGCTAACAGAATGAGCCACTGCTGACAGTACAGACAACGCTAGAGAAAGGGGTTCAGCGCGGAGAGGAGTGTTGTCACGTGGAACTTATGTCAGAGTTTAAGTGCTGTTTCTCGAAACACAATTTTACGTTGCCTTATCTAGAATCTAGATCATTAATTTTAGGAAGGTTGATCAGTAAGTTTCCTCGGTTTTCTAAGGGTTTTGTGTATAACGCACAAATTACAATTTTCCACTCTCTCTCACTCTCACTTAGGGTGACCAGATGTCGTCTTTTGTCCGGTCACGTCATCCTTTTTAGGCCTTTGTCCGGGGTCCGGGCAGATTTTAAGAAAATCAGGAAATGTCCTTTTGGTAATCTGTAGGCCTGATATTTTGAAATGATCTGATTTGACGCCTTTTTTTAAGTAATTTTCCTGTAGGTGGCAGCAGCATCGACGGAGTATATTCTTTATCAACGATCACAACTCTTTTTTTCTCCTCCTTGTTACGGTCGTTGCTCAGAGGTAGCTAGTAAATCGAGAAATCAAGTTTGATCAAAGATTTTGTATATAATACAGTACTATGTAAGGTCTTTGAGTGTGATATGCACTGATAGAAATAAAGTTACATAAACTTGAGCATCTGACTTTTTATTAATTATTAAATTTCATTCACGTAATATACATTTTATAGCCTACAATTAGGTTAGATTATCTGTGGGAGCGGGAAAAAGAGATGGTGGGGTAGCTGTGTTTTCAAAAAACCGCTAGCTAACCAATATGCCTTATGCCTTATTTCGAGCGTTACTCCGTACTAAAGGAAAGCAATTTCCATAGCTCGACAAACGCATTTCATATTTCTCGCTGTAGTGTGTTACGGGCTTAAATCTGTACTGTAAATATTTTGTAATAAAATAGATATTGACGTAATTTAAAGTATAATATATGCCTAAGCCTGAATTTAAGTACATGTTTTCTGTCCTCTTTTTTCGAATAATGTCCTCCTTATTGAAGTTTTTTTATCAATGTGAATCTGATCATCCCACTCCCACTGCCATAAGTACCGCGCATAAGTAGGCCTATGCTGTTATTATCTTGTTTTGAGGGAAGTAAATGGATTTTACCATGATAATGTTGGTTTCTTCAACAGTAGCATAGTAATCAATATAGACATCTCGAAACTCGACGATCCACCCAACAGATCTGATATTAAGCCATGTGAAATGAAGAAATATATTTTTATTACGTAAAATGTGGGAGTGGTAAAAACATTCCTGAGGTAAGTAGAATTTCCTAGCCTGGACTACTTAATTGCAGTCTTGACCACCGCTCGTGCGCAAATTTGTCCTCGTCTAGTAATAACTACTTATCTCCCTTAATGCATAAAATAATAACTATTACAATGTTCAGGTGCAAACTGTTTAATAGTTTTCTACATAGTTTCCTAGATGATTAATACATTTATCCCATCGTCGCACAAGATTGAAAATTCCCTTTCCTTCACTAGAAATCCTGTTCTTGATGTTCCAAGCAATGTTGGACAGCTTCCTGTACAGTTGTATCATCCAGAAATCACCTTCTACAAAGATTTTCCTTCAGTCGCTTAAAGCAAATAAAAATAGAATTTATTTAATCCGGGCTGCAAGAAGAATGTCCATAACGTTCCAGTGAGAGGATTACAATAGTTGCTAAGTTCGCTACTACTATCGAAACGCGTTAGATCATGAGCAATATGTTTACACAGTAAAACTATAATTTCCCCTAATATGTAAGGAATTAATAGTAAAGGAAACTTACTTAACGATCGGCTCTCATATATTCTGTTTTAATGAAATATAAAGTCACCAAAATTGGATCAGAGTCAAACAGCTTATTCTATAACTTATTTTCTGAGTCAAGTCAAATGCTAGCTCTCTTTGTCTTCCATCCAGGAGGCAAATTGTCTTTTGATGGACACAACAGATTTTGCAGAAGGTTTTTCTCTGGATACTGCCGTTTCCCTCTATTATTCCACCTAGAGGCTCCGGGCTCTGGAGATTATCAGACAATTCGTTCGAGGATGGGAGTTCGCTCTGTCAGGGCTGAGACAGGATCGCTCATGTGTCAAAATCGCATTCACGAATGCCATCCAGGGCACCTGTCGGATTGGGTAATCATCGTATGTATAGAGCGAACAATAAGCCAAAACAACTTATTTTCTGTAAAACAGCCATTCCGGGCAAGCTAGGAATTCCAATGAAAAAGTATTTTTCGGAAATATTTGTTCATTATTAGTGTAAGAGATAACGCTCTAAAATTAAATATTCTAAATTTTTCTTTTCAGAAGGAAAATGTTTTACAAGTTTTACTTATATTTTACAAGCTGGGTAATAAGTACTATTTTGTTTCCCAGAAGTTTGCAACACTACTCATAGAGAGATCAGTTGTAAATGTATGATTTTCAATGAGCTATTGTTGAAGAAATATTTTGAGAACATTTACTGTTACTGTAATTCTAGAGCTCCAGTATCAAGGAACTTTTTTCTCTGTACTGTATTCTTTCTGCCATTTATTTTCAGTATTTTAGGCTAATAGCAGTTAATATTACAGTTCAAGTGAATATATTGATTTAGAAATGTCACAGCTGTTTTGAAACTGGAAAAATTAAGGACATTAATTCATCTGTAATCCGTGACAAAATGTGTGTAACATCCGTGACTTGGAAGAAACAGCTATAAAATATGTACTGATAATGTTCTTGTGAACTAATTGGACGTCATGAAATTTGCATAGTTTTCACATGGACACTATGAGAATGAATCTCTTTTTGCTTGAGGCCGAGCCGCTATCGTGGAAACGGCGCGCCCAAAGTACCTGAGCCATTTAATGAAGACGAAAACAGTAACCCGCTGCGTGGCTGTTGTTCAACTGCACAGGTGGTTTAGGGTCCAAGGAATATGCACCGACGCTCTGGAGTAAAAAAGGATCTGAAATCAGCTACAAGGTTTTTTTGCCATAACTGTACATATCAAGCAGGACCTCAATCAGAGGAATTATTATTATTATTATTATTATTATTATTATTATTATTATTATTATTATTATTATTATAATTATTATTATTATTATGGCCTACAAGATTTATGTACTTTTGTACCGGCGAAAGCTATGCTCAGGTTTTTCTGCATTGCCCTCGACTTGCTTAATACTCCTCGAATCTCGTATCGAAAGGCAAGAATGGTAGTCACTATGGGACAGAGGATTACCACTTAGTTACTAAGTTATTATTCGTTTTAGTAACTGCATATATTTTGAACCACACGTCTGTAGAACAACCAACATTTGTTTATTGAAGGAAGGAATACCAGTCGACGTTATAGTTGCACTTCCCAGAGACCTGCATCAGAGCGAGCGCGGGATATCGTTATCAGTCCAGGAAGGCACTGACGGAATGAATAGCGATCATCTACGAATATTTCCGATAAATCACGAAGTAAAGAAACACACCGAGCGATCGGGTCTGAGGACGAGCGCTCGGTGTTCACGGTAGCAGTAAGCAGTAGGTGAATTGTAGGCTTGTCTAATCAGTACGTTTCATCAAAACGAATGTTGAAGATGATTCAGTAGTATCGACGTCGATCTCAAGCAGAGGCTCGGACACCGTCTCTGTTGATGGTAAAAGATTACAAGACACGATGTCACAAGTATATACCGAAAATAAAATTAAATCAGCAGAGTCAGAGCAGTGGAAAAAAAAGGGAAAGCAGTTACTAGCTCTGCTTGGACTAAATTCGGAGAAGTAAGGGATAATAATACCTTAAAGTACATAGGATTGTCCACACCTGTGGAGTAACGGTCAGCGCGAAACCAGGTGGCCCGGGTTCGAATCCTGGTCGGAGCAAGTTACCTGGTTGACGTTTTTTCCGGGGTTTTCCCTCAACCCAATACGAGCAAATGCTGGGTAACTTTCGGTGCTGGACCCCGGACTCATTTCACTGGCATTATCACCTTCATTTCATTAAGACGCTAAATAACCTAAGCGTCGTAAAATAACCTACTAAAATAAAAAATAAAAATATTCCCAAGTTAGTATGAGTAAAGTTCATACTACGTCCGAGATGAAACAAAATATATCGCTACTAATTTATTATTTGCATTTCATACATCGATAGACATTTTGTTATCACGTATTAAATGTAATTTGTCTGTTTTATATACGTTTTATAGTAATATAACCAAACATTTCATTTGCATTTACAGTAATTATCACGATTAATTGTTAAACTAAGTAGGAATGAATTATATTTATACAGAAAATCATTTCAGGCTATTTCAATCTAAACAAAGAAAAATGTGTAATTAATTTAATTTCCACTAAATATATAATTGTTGGGAACAATTGAATGATTTCAATAATGTTTATTCCATTGTAGAATTAAATCATTCGAATGCATGAATGAATTGTTCAATAAAATTGCAGTATGTTGATTACTCATTCTATACGTAGGCCTATAGTCTGAGAGCAGAACTCTTTTTTCTTATCGCCATGTAGGTCAGGTCTTTAATTTAATGAAGATCAGGGTCAGATTCTGGGGCTGTTAGAAGAGTCAGTACGCAACACCAACACAGAACATTCCAAGCTTATCATTCTATTTTTGCGTCATATGATTGTGAACTCGAAGCTCTTATCATTATCATAAAATGGAACATATTCTGTTATGCGAGTACATATTTTGTATAACTTCATACGGCTTGTTGTGGTGGTAGGCAAAGTCAATGAATAATCGAGTGATATGGTGAATATTTCTATTCTTTCGAATGGTTTTGATACTCAAATAATTCGAATGAATTCATTCGATTTTTACCAATACTGTATTACGTAGTACAGTAGCATACTGCTTCGCGTACAGTGGTTGAAGCGAGCGCTCGTTCTGACAGGGGAGCGATCCCCCGGGCGATCTCGAGCGAGCGGAGGCCAAACCCGAGCTCGAGCGATTACACACGAAGAGCATTCGGTGAAACCGATCTCAGCTATCGTTAAGCATCGCTCTCTTGCAGGTCTCTGCTCTAAATGAAGGCAAAAACAGTCACACTGTGGTTTAAAAGCTACATTGTACGTATTAGCTCAAATCGTAATGTTGGCTTTATTACTTATGCTAGATCAAACACTGGCGTGCTCTGCAATCAGCCGTATTGCACAAGTAGTCAGTTATATTAAAGTGGATTGTGAATCTTGAAAATCTGATTTCAATGCCTATTTCTAATTGGTTATTTTACAACGCTCTATCAACTGCAGTGGTTATCTAGCGTCTGATAGAGATGAAGGTGATAATGCCAGCGAAATGAGTCCAGGGTCCAACGTCGAAAGTAGGTAAGGGTACGTACAAGACAGAGCCTGGCTGATAACCTAGCTGGTCGCGGGATAGAAAGTCGGGGTGATCAAAACGAAGCTTGTTTGCGCTTGTCTTTGAAGCTATTATGTTAAAATTGCGGAAAACTCTGTCACATTCAAAGTACGCTTCAATTTCCTTCTTGAAATGTTATTACGAAATAATTAATGTGTAATTGCACAATATGGACTGTAAATACACTTACTTTTATTGCAACAATTGTAGTTTGATATACTTGCACAACTACATATGGGTAAGTCGTATATTGTTTATTTGTTCTTCAGACTTACCGTTGAATGGTGAGTGTAGGAATGAGGATAGATTAGAGAGCCTTGGAAATTGGACTAGCTTATTGCGTCTTTGTAGAAGGAAAAAATCTATAAGAATGTGATCATGAATAATTTGAAAAAAATTCGACTTCAGATAACCTATACCAGATCACCTCTTTTTCGAACCTGGCTTGGCGTCATCTTGCTGACCACCCGCAGGCAAAGTCCACACATTCCCTCATCGGTCAACTCCACGCCTGGACACATGTTTCCTGTCCGCGTAGCTTGGCTTCGGCCTTCCTGCCCACCTGTTACTTCCGCCTCACATTCTGGACCTTTCTTACACGCCCACACTTCTTACTATCCATATAAGAATATTAACACGAAATACTAATCTGATGAAAATCTCCTTATCCTATACGAGGAACCGTCTCAAATGCCCTCTCATGACAAAGAATATTCCCAAGGGAATATTTGTTGTTATGAGATGCCCCATAAACTACCTTCGCTACCAGTCTCCGGTGCCCCCCAATTAGTCACACTTGGATACACCTTTTGCTAAGCTTATAAACAATGTACAAATTTACACTTACAAATATTACATATTTACAACTATTTACATGTATGAATCTATATACACACCTCACGCCTGCTTACATCTCACACGCCAGTTTAACTGACCTCTACCTGACCTATATACAGCATCCAATCGTAACATTCAGGGCACATCCGAATACAATGGCGCTCTCTCACTCACGTTCATGATCGGTTCCTTGATACATACTTATACTTATAACACAGAAATAAGAATTATGAACCACAATAAAAAAATACGCTAAACAATACACAATACGTTTTAAAATACCAATTAACCCTTTATATCACATTTCATACATTAGCTGCAGCCTTGAAAACACATTTACATTCATAAAACCGAAATAATTATCAACCACAATCAAAATTATACCAAACGATACACAATACTTCTGAAATACTAATTGACCCTATTTATCCTATCTCATACACTAGCTGCAACCTTGAATACACATCTCGAACTAAAATGATGGTCTGGCACTTACTATCGATTTAAAAAAATGGATACCTATTCCAATCGATACTTTCAACTTCTACAGATAAATGAACATATACAAAATTAATTTAAAAAGTATCTTATTATTATTAATTATTATTAATATTATCTTTAAATTATTGCCAGAGGGAATAATACTTATCGCGTGATCTTATGAGAAAACACACAAAAACAACTAATTCTGAAGGTGGCAAAAAGAAAACAAAAGTAACAAAACTTTTCACAAGGAAACATTTTCAGCACTGAAATTAGTTCTTGGTTCTAGTTGCTTATATCGCTCAAATACTAAGTGCACAAAACAAACACATTCTTATTTTTCTTATCATTAAAAATCATATTATTTTCAACTTCACACAAATTCTCGTCTATCAGCATGATACGTCGCCTGGATGTCTATCATGAATCGGATCGCCATTCTCTGACTGGGATCGTCTGCGGACTCCCTCATATGACATTGTGCCATTCTTAAATTGACAGTTTACACTTGGAGACACACTTCTCCTCACATTAAATCTACCAGCATGCTTCCACTTAACTTTTTCTCCTCCTGCAGAAAAATGAGGCCTCAATAGCCCTTCCTATATTCACTCCTTTGATTGTTGCAGTACCGCTTTCTAACATTGTTACAAAATCGGTTCACATTATACTGCCTGTCATTATTGTGAGTTGTAAACCATGACCGCCAGCACTGTTTGGCCGTTCCCTGCTCCAACCGTCATTATGGTTATTGCTATTGTACCCTCTGTGGGGTGGGAAGGCTTCTCCTGCCCTCCGCCCCATCTTCGACACGGTTTTGACATTTTCTTTCTCCAGTCCACTATCGCTCCCAAACTCATCAAACTTTTCGATTACTCTATTTACTTGCTCCTTGAATGCTCTATAACTTTCTAACACCTGGCTCTCTAGCCTGATACTATTCTCGGTTAATCTAGACTCCAATTCATTACTATTCTCATCGAGATTATCGTCCAATCCATTAATATCCATAGTTATTTTACTTTCCACCTCATTATTATTTCCAGCTATCTTACTATCCAATTGATTAATATTCTAATCTACTTTATTCTCCAATTCATGACTATACCCATCTAATTTATCTCCCAATTCATTAATATCCGCAGTCATTTTACTTTCCAGCTCATTATCATTTTCGGTTACCTTAATATTCAATTCCTCAATATTCCCATTATTACCTCAGCTAATTTACTCTCCACTTCATTACTATTTCCTGCCTCTTATTATTCAATCCATTAATATTCTCAGCTAACTTATCTTTCAGTTCAGTACTATTTTCATCTAGTTTCTCTTTCAACTCTTTAATATTCACAGCTAATTTAATTTCCACTTCATTACAATTCTCAGCTAGTTCATTACTCAATTCATTGACATTCTCGGCTAACTTATATTTCAGTTTATTACTATTTTCATCTAGTTTCTCTTTCAACTCATTAATATTCGCGGCTAATTTAATTTCCACTTCATTACAATTCTCAGCTAGTTCATTACTCAATTCATTGACATTCTCGGCTAACTTATCTTTCAGTTCAGTACTATTTTCATCTAGTTTCTCATTCAACTTATTAATATTCAGAGCTAATTTAATATCCCCTTCATTACAATTCGCAGCTAGTTCATTACACAATTCATTGATATTCTCAGTTAACTTATCTTTCAGTTCAGTACTATTTTCATCTAGTTTCTCATTCAACTCATTAACCTCCACAGCTAATTTATTTTCCACTTCATTACTATTCTCTGCTACCATATTATTCCATTCGTCAATATTCTCTTCTAATTTATTATCCAATTCATTACAATTCTCATCTAGATTATCTCCCAATTCATCAATATCCGTAGCTAATTTACTTCCCACTTCATTATTATTCTCGGTTATCTTACTACCCAATTCATTAATATTATCCACTAGTTTGTTCACCACTTCATTACTATTCTCAGCTATCTTATTATCCAACACACCAATATCCTCGATTAATTTACTTTCCACATCATTACTATTCTCGGCTATCTTATTATCCAATTCACTAATATCCAAAATTAATTTACTTTCCACTTCATTACTATTCTCGGCTATCTTATTATTCAATTCACCACAATTCCAGACCAGTATAGATTCCATTTTCCTATACTCCTCGGCGATTACACTTTTCAATTCATTACTATTTTCTACCAATTGGTTAATCTTACTTAATATTAGCTCTATCGCACTGTTCGTCATTCCACTATCCGAGTCTTGTGACTTCTCTTTATCCTGACTAGGACTCGTCCCTACTGACCTCTCCATTTTTCCACCTTTAGTTTGGCTCCTTAGTAACATGTAATATACAATATATCCTCAACAATTCCCCTTAAACTAAAAAACAAAATAAACCCTACCAAAATGAATTACACACATGTACATATATATGGACACAACAATTGAAATGAAACCCTTTATGCTTACGTATCGACGTCTTCTAGGTTACGCCCGGTTGATCGTCTCTCCCACCGTCCATCGTTGTTCTCAGCTGCTTGGGGTCTGCACGGTGTTGTGGCCGTCGGTCGTTGACACTGCATGATACTGCAAGCTGCTCTACTACCCCTGCGTCGGCTGCTGTACGTACCGAGGCTACGGTCATTCCATCAGCTGTTCTGCGGTCACTCCATCAGCTGTTCCTCTCATAGCGACGTTGTCATCACTTTCGCCGCTCGCTGGTCATCTCGTCGCCTCGCTGTTCATCTCATGCCTCGCTGCTCATCTCGTGCCCGACGTTGAGGCGTCAGAATCTGCGACGGTCGGACCACGTTGGGGCACCAGAATCTGCGACGGTCGTCGGTCGTCGTCGTCGTTGCCCTCGGCTGCCAGCTCCGTCGTGTATGGAAAGTATCTCAAGGAGGCACGTTGATGTCAATAATTAAAGATGTACACTATAGTAGGGAGCAGGAATATTGGCGGATGGAGGTATACCCCTTCATACTAACCCAACCCACGTTCCACCCCTACTTTAGCTGTAAATGTTCTTCGAAGGGTCGCTTCCGAAACATCTTTCACTCCTCGCTACGTAACCTAAAGTCTGTAACATCGAAATAGTGTTTATATACAAACACTGTCTGTGTGTCAGTATTTAGTGTAATTTCTGTGCGCAGCATTATAATTATTTCATTAAACAACAGCACATGTGAACACTTCATTTGTTATCATACAAACTACTGGTATACAATATGCGACATGATTTTATAACTACTATACTGTTATCGAATAGCATTCGTATTTTGAGGTGAATGAACTAAGAAAATCAGTTGAATTCATATCTTCCAAGTTCGACAGTCTTAAGGTACGTTTTCCTCGGTGCGACTATTGCGATGATCGTTCAACGATGATCGTGCAACGATAATCGTTGAGCACTATTTGTATTTTCTAGAGTCGCGGCAGTCGCTAGGAGGAAAAGAGCTCCATAGAAAATACAAAGAAATAGTGCTCAACGATTATCGTTGCACGATCATCGTTGAACGATCATCGCAATAGTCGCACCGAGGAAAACGTACCTTTAGAGAGGAATTGGCGCACACAAGACATGAACTGAACTCCACGCAGGAGGAGATGAAGAGGCTAGTGCAAGAAAATGACCATCTCAAACAGGAAGTGACTGATCTGCAGCAGTACACACGCAGAGACAATATAATGCTATTTGGAGTTCCGAAGATCGATGAACAATCAACTTATGAAGTCATTGACCAAATATCGGAAGTCATAGGCGGTAGTGAATTGGTGCAACATGATGTAAGCGTAGCACATCGCATACCATCCAGGCCAGGGAAGACGCGTCCTATTGTCATCCGCTTCACAAAGAGTAGAAGTCGTGATGAATGGCTCCAGCTGTTCAGAAATGAGGCCAAAAATGATGGCAGCGGTCCTGGGATTGCGACAAAGAAAGTCAACAGGGACCGTCCTGCAGGAAGAATCACAGCAGGTGACCAACTGACAGCAGTGACCAGAGACCTTTTGAACAAAACAAGGGTTGCAAGAAAAGATGAAGCCAGTCCCGTGAGTAAAATCAGTGGTGTTGACGATGTAAATAATTTGTAAATAGTATTGTGTCGGTACCCAGGTTTTATTTTAGATAATATAATTGACTTAGCAATGGCTAGTAATACTATATTAAATGAAATCCATCGGTGCAAATTTAATAATAATAATAATAATAATAATAATAATAATAATAATAATAATAATAATAATAATAATAACACAATGGTTTTTAACGATTTACTTCACTGCAATGAGTATATTGCCAATATAACTTACTATCAGATCTTAAAATATTTAACTTAAACTTATAGTGACCTAATTCCTGTTTTCCTCATTCTCTTAATAACCAGAATTTCAATCATATCACGAAAATTTTAATTTGTTGTATTAATTAAAGTTTTGTAAGTATTCGTAAACATTATAAATCATTCCTTTCGCTTGGCTCTGCGTATCCGCTCCCTTTCTAGACATGTCGCTCAACTAGGCACAGAAGCAATTCCACTGTTATTATTGAAAATTACTGTTTGAATATGTGCACAGTGAACAGACAACAGCTTCGATGACTACTCTCTCAATACCCAACGATTGACTTGGAAGCAACTACACCCGAACGCATCGACACATTGCCAGTCAGTCATCCCAATGGACAGGTCAGAAGAGAGGGGGTGGTACGTGCAAAAATGTGCTAAGTACGACCCGCCAATATCTTTGCTCCCTACTATAATTAATTTGGGCGCCAGACTCCTCGAGATTAGTCCGGTAGAGTATGAGATTTCCCAGGTCAGCTGCAAAACGGTTGGGACATGGGGTTTGGGAGACGTGCTCGTAGGTTGAAATGATGTAGGTGCACACCAGAAGTTGTTGGTAAGAACTATGAGAACGTTTATTGTTATTAAGTGTTCGTTTCAGATTAGCAGAAATGCGCGTCCAAGTGTATAATATACTGCTCTCACTTCCTACAAGTTGGTAGACTAATTTCTGAGTTCACGTAATTATATATTTTGTACTATAAAACACCAGTAATATAACGGAGAGTTGATAACGTGATGACAATTTATTCTTAATGTAATAATAATGAGAAAAGAATTCAGACTTATAGTAATGATCAAGGCCCGGATCTTGGAGACTTGAGTTGCTGCACGTACGTAAGTAACCGACTTCAATGTCAACATAAACTCATTCCAACCCCGCTTCCGTAAAGGAGGTACTGTCAGATCCGCTTGAAAAGTGACTTCAGTCTAGAACAACATACATTTTATTAATAGCCTTGGAAAATGCATTGAATTTAATGGTGTGCTCTGTACATTTTATTACAGTGTATGACTATGTACATTCGAATGTTTTCGAATTGAAAACTTTTTCGATTGTCAGTTAGAACCGATTTTAAGCGCGAAAAACTTATTTCTAAGTCACAAGACGTGACGGGTGCAAACTTAAAATACTGAATGTATTCACTGTCACTGTTATGTGTTTGATTTTCAGTACTTGCTAGCTGATCACGTATTTGGCAAAGATCAGAATATCCAACATTTTTGTCAATAATTGTTTTCAGTTTTTGTGTCACTGCTTGGGCGGGCCCCTCTCTGACTTGATCTAGGGCTGTGGATAAGTCTTGTACTACTTTAAGAGACTTAGATATTTCCATGGCACTTGTTTCCAACAGCTTAATACATTTTGACAAATCCTTGAACTTCTGTTCAATATTCATAATGTGGTATCCTAGCTGTTCCGACACTAACTCTTTAGCTCTGGCAACTGAAGAACAATCCTCACTCTTGAGCACTGCTAACACGTCTACTATTTTTTCGTAGTATTTTGCATAGTAGCTTGCAGCATCCAACCAAGTACCCCAACGTGTTATGATTGGCTTTGGAGGTAAGGGAATTTCTGGCGCTATATTTTTAAATACTTGTAACCTAGTAGGTGCCTTTACAAATATTTTTTTCATATTTGATATGAACCGATCCACATCTCGATAGCAACTCCTCACAGTCTCGGCTACTCTGTGAAGACAATGAGCAAGACAAGTCATGTGACAGATGTAG
The DNA here is from genome assembly GCF_040183065.1 of Periplaneta americana. Classification (NCBI taxonomy): domain Eukaryota; kingdom Metazoa; phylum Arthropoda; class Insecta; order Blattodea; family Blattidae; genus Periplaneta; species Periplaneta americana. The sequence continues at coordinate 102,569,346 of NC_091120.1, forward strand.
ACAATGAGCAAGACAAGTCATGTGACAGATGTTAGGGTAGCTTAATTTTATTTGTCTGCCTGCTTTCATCATGTAAGCAGCGCTATCGGTGACTAGCAGGAGGATATTTTCACGTTTAACTCCGTCTGGCCATAAAAGAGACATTGAGTTTTCAAATAGTGTTACAATGGATGCATGATTCACTTTATCAAGTACCTCTGCGGTTAACAAAAACTTTTCACCAGGTCCATCAGGACTCAATGTTCCGACAACGACATGTGCTACAAATCGCCCTGTTTCATCAGTCGTTTCGTCCACAGAAACCCAAATCTTATTACTTCCTATCGCTTTCCTTATTTGATTTAAAACATCTGCATAACAATCTGGCAGATAGTTTTTGCGAAGAGTTGATTCGGAAGGAAGTTGTTTTTCTGTATATTTTTCTATGAAGTTCTTAAAAAAAACATTCTCTACTTTATGGAATGGAATGTTGACCCCCAACATCATCTCACAGACGTCCCGAAAAAATGTAGACTTCCGACTTGAGAGAGAAGTAGATGGAACTTTGTTTACTTCCTGCTACACTTGCCTTATGTTTTTTTTTTTTTGTGTTGCAATGTCTTTCAATGAATGCTCGTTTCCAGCCTCTAGTTTGTGTGCGGCACAATCTACAAATTATAAATTCTCCATTCGAAGAAAATATTTCACCTCCTCCAAATTCCTCCACGAAACAATTCACCTATAATTCAAAGTAGTATTGTTAAACTTTTATAACACCACTTCTAATAACACATATGTTGTGAGTTCTCAAAACGTCCGCTTACCTGCACTTCTTTGAATGTAATTGGCTTCGCCATGACTCGGTTACCTTGTCCGTATGCTATACTTGCATGTGCCCGCTTTGTTATTAGTTGTGACTGTCACTGTGCACTTGAAACGCAAACTACCAGCACAAACCCCCCGTCCTATCTGAAGTCGTAGTCGAGCGGAGAACACAGATGTACCGAACATCCGTGGCCTGGTAATGACACAACATACGACTTCTTACTGAACCCACTAAAAAATTCTAAGTCCGTAAATTGTTATCCTTCCGAGTTAGGTTCGCCGAGAATATGTGGAGTGCGTCCACTCTACACGCGTTCTATATGCCTTCTCTGCATCTGTCAAATCTACCCTCTACTTGCAACCACCAAACATACAATTTCGCCCTCCTATCTATAAATCACGTGTCTCTATTACGAATCCTGATTGGCCATGATTACTCTTACGTCACTTAAGACGCGCTCTTCAAAAATTGCTCGTTACTAGATTCTCCCCTACTTCCCGTGTTTCCTGACAATTCTCTGACATTTACCAGATCACCTCTTTTTCGAACCTGGCTTGGCGTCATCTTGCTGACCACCCGCAGGCAAAGTCAACACATTCCCTCATCGGTCAACTCCACGCCTGGACACATGTTTCCTGTCCGCGTAGCGTCGCTTCGGCCTTCCTGCCCGCCTGTTACTTCCGCCTCACATTCTGGACCTTTCTTATACGCCCACACTTCTTACTATCCATATAAGAATATTAACACGAAATACTAATCTGATGAAAATCTCCTTATCCTATACGAGAAACCGTCTCAAACCTAGTCGTTATTTCAATCGCTTTCACTTACAAATGGCTTTTAAGGAACTCGCATCTTCATTGCCGCCCTCACATAAGCCCGCTATCGGTCTCTATCCAGTGCAAAATTAATCCAGTCTCTACCATCATATCCCACCTCCCTCAAATCCATTTTAATATTATCCTCCCATCTAAGTCTCGGTCTCCCCAAAGGTCCTTTTTCCCTCCGGCCTCCCAAATAACACTCTATATACATTTCTAGATTCGTCCATACGTGCTACATGCCCTGCCCATCTCAAATGTCTGGATTTAATGTTCCTAATTATGTCAGGTTAAGAATACAATGCTTGCAGTTCTGCGTTGTGTAACTTCCTCCATTCTCCTATAACTTCATCCCATTTTCCTAAGAATCTTATTCTCAAACACCGTTAATCTCTGTTCCTCTCTCAAAGTGAGAGTCCAAGTTTCACAGCCATACAGAACGACCGGTAATATAACTGTTTTATCAATTCTAACTTTCACTTTTTTTTGAGAGCAGACTAGTTGACAAACACTTGTCAGCCGATTAATAACTGACATTTCTCATATTTATTCTGCGTTTAATTTTCTCTCGAGTGTCATTCATATTTGTTACTGTAGCTCCAAGATATTTGAATTTTTCCACCTCTTCGAAGGATAAATCTCCAATTTTTATGTTTCCATTTCGTACAATATTCTGGTCACGAGACATAATCATATACTTAGTATTTTCGGGATTTACTTCCAAACCTATCGCTTTACTTGCTTCGAGTAAAATTTCCGTGTTTTAATCGCTGATGGACATAATTAACCATTTAATAACGAAACACACAAATTTCCGCGGTATAATTTGTGTTGATGCAGAAATTCAAGAGTGATTCCTGTGGTCACTATGTCTCAAATCTTAACTTACTCAATTTCTGTTGAGAAATGAACACCGATAGTCGTTTCGAGGACAATCAGGAAGATAATTTAAACATAGTTCAAACTGGGTCATTATTCCAGTGTTCTCGTTGCTCGCTGCGTCCGGAAATGACGTAGCATGTCCATTCGAAAGAGTCCGTCATTTCCCAGCTACGGGCGAAAGCATTTCCGATTTCCTTTTCGCTATGGCTTTAAACTCCATTGTCTCGAAATATTCGCTATTACGTAACCTCTCTTTCCAGAATTATAAATTGAAAATAAAACGCTAGATTTCGTAGAATATCATTATTATACAGACGGAATCTAGTTTAATAGTGAATCTCTACAAGTGTAAACATAGAATATATTATTATATTATTATATACGTATATAAATATTAAATCAAAATTTATTTTTCGTCAAGTTTTGTTAGTGCTATGTACAGTACAAGGACACTTGGTAGAGATTGTCAGCTGTTCAGTAGCCTATGCTTTACCTTACTGGGAGAGATATTAAATTTTCTCTAAAACTATAATAGAGTCTTATTGAGTTAATTGATACCAACAGGAAGTATCTGGGATTATTTTCTTTCAGTTGACAATTATAATATTATAATAAAGTGAAAATTGCCGAAAATTTGCATTTACTTCTCTGGTACCATTTTCTCAGAAAATATTTGTCGGAGCTTACAAATATTTTGTACATATTATCTATTTTTTTATCTTGTACGGAGGAGGGGGCCGAAAGCTTACACTGCAGCCTGAAACTTATTGTGCTTACCGTTTCTATTCTATGAATGATTGGGTGGCCATGAACTTATTCCGGGCTATAATGTGGATGATGATATGTGTATTAATGATGGCGAAATGAGTCCGGGTCCAACGCCATAAACTACCCTGCAAATTCTGCTTAAATTGGTTGTGGGAAAACTCCGATAAACCCCAAACAAGTAACTTATCCCAACAGGATTTGAAACGGGCCCGCTCGTTCACGATCATACGTGCTTTTTTTTTTAGTGTTTTGACAATTTTAGTGTAAGTTTTTAACATAAAGTCTTCATTATCTTAATTTATTAATTACTAGACGTGTACTCATGCGATTCACTGCAATTGTTATAAATAAATTTAATTTACTTAAATCTATTATAAGAAAATAGTCATTCTTAATAATAGCAAAGCTATATTTAAAAATGTAACTTATAAGTCGTTTGCTCCTGAGTTATTTTCAAAGTTGTACTGTAGAGTTTCTTCTTCACTGCATTGCATTTAAGTTTACGGAATAAAATACAAAAAGAGTATGAATCTAATAGCGTAGACTCGTTACGAATTCTGTCCAAAAAATTGTGAAGATATGTCGTCCATAGATTTTCAGTTTGACATTGTTCCTTACCATTGTGATGTCCTTTGGTTAAGCGAGGAAAAGTTCTCTCCACGTTCTTTGAATTGCGTGAAAAGAGCCAAGTTGGAAGTTCGCTTTGTCGGTTAAAGCAATTTTCCTCACTCATGAACCTCACAAAACTAAAACTAATATCAAGATTATCAGATGATAATAAGCGTGCTATGCTACGTCATGCTGCAGGCAGCATAATTTCGCCGGACATAAGAAGGTTGATGTTGGCTAAAACAAGAAAAAACACTTCAGTATTACTAGTAGACGAGAAGTCAGAAATTTAAATTTGTTTCTAGAAATGTACTGTTCATATAATAAGTACATTATTAAGTATGTAACAGTTACGTAATAATTAATTAGGTAGGCCTCATTATCTAAAAACGCTAAGATAAAGAAAATATACTATGTTTATTATTTGTTGTAGGCCTATTATTTCATTTTTCCGTATCCACAATGACCTGTAATATCTTTCGCTTTTGTATTGGTAAGTTTCAAACAGGAAAACAGTGTTTTTATACTAGTTGGATTATTAGATAATTGTATAAAAATTAATTATATTCTAGCTATTATCTGAAACTATGTAAGTTAAGGAGAAGCTATGTTTACTATTTATTGTAGCCTACTATTTTATAATTCATTGCATTTATTAGGGAGGCACACACTACACAACATGTTCTGATTTCTTGTTGTCTTGTATGAATGTAACACGTTATCTATTATTTAAAAACAGTTTAATTCATCTTGCAGTGATAGGCCAATGGAGTTCACTTTGCTCACTCCTTCTTATTCACTGTTTTGCCTGCAGAACAGATTCATTGCACCCAGTGAGCGCTTGATCGCACTCTGAACGTTCTACGTGTTCTTGACCTTGACATCGCTGCATTAAATGAACGAAACACAAATCGAATTCAAAGCACCACATGCACTACTGTTCCTCGAGCAGACCACTGAGCCTGAGTGCTATTTGCCACGATTCTCGATAGAGCAAGGCACAATCGCGCGGTGTCACTTATAGAGCATTCGCTTACATAATGTAGATGGACGGCTACGAAGGCCTAGCAACATGCGAAAACCTGCCTCCCGTACGCTCAACAGTCCACTTCAATATCTGTGTAGGGATGATAGTGTTGACGTTACATTTCATGTCATTCTCCTGATTGTGTTATAGTGAAGTGTATATACTGTATTAGCTTGCTCACATGGCATCACAGAAATTTATATTAGCGCAAAGGATGTTCATGGTAGAGACTTATGAGAAAAAGAGTGATTGCGGATAGGTAAAAATATGATTTTCAAGACGAATTCCTAAAGTTACAGTTCCACATGGTAATACCATTCGCAACCTCGCTAAACATTGTTTATAGAACACCAAACACTAAACACTAAAAGCCTAGAAATACTGAACTAAACATTTGTACTGAAATTCTTTGATCGCACAAGCATCACTACCGCTCGCCTTAAGTATTTTCTTAGTCGTAATTCATGCCTTACTTGCGCCACATGTAACATTGTAACTCGTGCCATAGTTCGAAACCCGTTGATAGGATGTTCTTACCTCTTCTTGAATGGCATTTTTCTTGGCAATTGATTTCTTGAACTAAGGACTTCTTTACATACCTATTATTAAGGTGAAAGATTTTAATTTTCTAAGATGAACTTGAAGATTAAGTACTTGATACTACAAATATTTATGAAAGAATCAGTGGTATTCTGTGATTGGAAATGAATATTTGTATTGTGAAACGCAATATTATTCAAAGAGAAAGTAACAAAAACTGAAAGGAAAGAAACATTTACAAGCCAAACAAATGGATTGAATAACTAGGTCGCTGGGTGAACAGCGGTCAAATTGGATTATTGGACGAAGGTGGTACGAGCTGTATAAGGAAATCGGAAAAATGTCAGGTCTGAACTTCGATGTGGCGTGGCTTATCTCGAACAACACTGTTGAGTCTGATCGATTATAAATCATGTATGAAGATATATTTTGAGTGTTCTTATATCAGTGTAAAGTTCTAAATAAATAACATGGGATGTATACTGAGGCCATGAATTCGAGCTATGTGTCGGATATTTATTTCATGAAAAATATAACAGTTCTCATCTCCATTCACCTCTGAATTCTTTGAGTGAAAATTAAAAGTTACCTGAAATAATTTTGAAGTTGTTTCATGTGTGACAATTTCCACAACTTTCATGTGAAGTAATGATAATTTAAATAACGTTCAGGACTATATGTAGGCTTAAATGAGTTAGTTACATGCCAGTTCTTATAGGATGGCTTGCTGTCAACATCAATCACGAATGCCATCGGGGTCACCTATCAGACTAGAACAATCATTGCATGTAGGCTACAGTATGCGTGGATCTATTCTATGTTCGGCTCTAGAAAAGCCAGCCAGCCAATTATATTTGATTCGAATTTCATTCCAAGAGTAGGCATTGTGAGAATTATCATGGAAACATCGGCTGAGGTTTAGGTCTCATCTGATCTTTCGTTGCCTCGTTACCCTGGTAGCATCATATCTTATCTAGGTCATCATTATTGAATTGTTGTTGCGGGAACTAGCTTTCTTATTGTTAACTGTTGCATGATACACAAAACTGTATGTTAGAAATGTGTTAAATGACGCTTTCTATAGGTAAATATTTCACAAAGATTAATTTAAAAATAAAATTGTGATAAATAAAACCTCAGGAAATGTTTAAAAATCATAACCACAGATCTATTTCCTTGTAATGTATATAAGAATTTGTAAATTCTAAATATTTTAGTTTATTCTTCCATTTTATTAATTAAAATATACAGGGCGAACCGTAAGGAATGTCAATAATTTCAGGGGGTTATTATTTGAAATATCTTAAACAAAAGAGTTTAATAAAATATTGCTCGTTTTTGCTTCTTTTTCGAGAAAAAAATTATTTTGTGTGAAACATTTCATAGAAAGCCATTGATTTAATTCCCAATATTTTCAGTCAATTTAAGAGAGCAGTGTATTATGATAATAAATTATTGAAATAATTTTAGTTTTTTCTTTTACATGTACAGAAATATCATCCGAAGAAATTAAACTTTTCGTTCTGAAAAGGAATTATAAAATATTACATTAGTTCGGATCAAATTTCTACACATCTAAGGGACAAAGCTAAAATTCTTTCAATAATTTACTGTCACAATACACTGCTCTCTTAAATTGACTAAGAAAATGTTAAATGTTATGTTTTATTTAACGACGCTCGAAAATGCCGAGGTTATATCAGCGTCACCGGTGTGCCGGAATTTTGACCCGCGGGAGTTCTTTTACACGTCAGTAAATCTACTGACATGGACCTGTCCCATTTAAGCACACTTAAATGCCATCGGCCTAGCCCGGGATCGAATCCGCAACCTTGGGCTTAGAAGGCCAGAGCTATTCCAACTGCGCCAACCAGGCCGACTTTGACTGAGAATATTGGGATTTAAATCAATGACTTTCCCACAACACGCTATGAAATGTTTCATACAAAACAATTTTTACCTAGAAAAGGAAGCAAAAACGAGAAAATTGTATTAAATTTTTTGGTTTAAGATATCTCTAAGAATAATCCCCAGAAATTAATTAAATTACTTACGGTTCACTCTATATACAGAGTGTTCCCGGGCCAGGGATGATGGGGAAGGGTACATTTATGAATTTGAGATAAGGAACCTTGGTCCGAAAATAACTGAGTCGAAAGTTATAAGCAAAAATAGTTGTGTGGAAATGGAATTGTAATTTCGCACCACGTGCCCTCCTTCCCGTAACCTTTGGAACAGTCGTGGAAAGATGGTATGGGTCGGATTTCTCCTACATGGGTACTTGGTCCGATACAATCTGTGAGATTGTCTTCTGTTCCCATTGGCTCATCCGTATTCGAAAATCAGATCTGCATATTCCGCTCCCGTATACTCCTCCATTTCGCTAGTACTGATCGATTGGACACTGCAACTTGTACACATACACTGCTGTCTACAGACGTGCATATCAGGACAGACCATGTCCGTTACACATTACGCTATCTGCATTGCTTTAGTGTAGTTTCCTGTCCCCATTCCTCAGACAGCGCATTGAATGGAATACTGTAAGTTGACTACGTAAACAAAGTCACATGAATACAGTATGTGTAGATGTACAGATAAATGCACATACAGTATATAAGGTGTACAGAGAAATAAAATTATTTCATTTCCACACAATTATTTTTGCTTGTAACTTTCGACTGGATCATTTCCAGACCAGGGTTCCTTATTTCAAATTGATACATGAGCCCTTCCCCATCACCCTTGAAAGTTTGTAACACTAGCCCGGAAACACTCTGTATATCCTAAATCGACATTCTGCGTCTGTGGCTTAACGCGAGCGTGTTGGTCTTCCATCCAGGGGGAATTTGTAATGGACAAGCCAGACGTTGCAGAGGTTTTTTCTCGGGGTATTTCCGTTTTCATAATTTTGCCAAAATTTCCCATCTTATTTAATCCATCATCTGCAATAGTAAAAATAGGCTGATATGAATTCTTGGAGGTAGTACTGGTCTACGATGGTGATATGGGAAGTGTTTGGTGCCGGGCCCCTCAGGCTTATCAGGCTATTCGTTCGAGAAACCGGACCTAACTCTAGGAGGGGCTGATGCATGATGGCCAACCTATTAGCGTCAGACTCACAATGCCAGCCAGGCCATCTGTCGGACTTCGAAAATCATAGCATATAAGTTATAGGGTGCACAATGGCCAAAACGTGCCTAACTGTAAGTCCCGGGACCAAATCCTCTTAAAGCCAGCAGCCAGTCTGAATCAGTCTTCTCTGCGCTTCGCCAGTTGGCAATCAGGCAATGCTATAAAATAGAAATGATATGGAGATCTGATCAAATAGTAGTTTGTAGATACTCAAGATGGGGAAACGGAAGAACCTCGAGAAAAGTCTGAACTGCGACCTAGTCCGCTACAAGTGAATTATGGATTTCTCAATAAAAAATCGCAAGTCTGATCGGGACTTAAACTCAAACTGTTTGCGTAGCAGTTCCCATGCTTATTTTAAAATCTTGATATTATTTATCACGTGTAGTGCTTCTTGGACAACATTTTCCGAACACTCTGTATAGGCCTGTCGCTTAAAAGCTTCTAACAGAAGAACTTAAAACAATTACATTCATGTACAAAATATTTATCGTAGCTACTTATGAGCATGCTATGCACGAGCTAGAACGTGTTTGGCTTCAAAGTTTGTCGTTTCTAACCCGTGCGGGTTGGTATTACAGTATTTCTGATGCGTATACATGAGCAGGAGTGTATGAGAGAGAAAGAGATTGGATTACGGCCGGACGGGAAGTCATGTTATTTTAGAGGAGTTTTATTTCCATGCAGGGAAAACCTTTCCATGGCTAGAACTGATGAATCCCATTCGAATTATGAATCAGCCGAAAGATTATTTATTCCATCTCTCTCCATAAACCCTGTATTTGATGTGAAAATCCTTCTTTTGGGGTTATTTTTTTTTCATTACGCGTACGAATCATAGAATACAATTGCAGTGTAGTTCATATTGCCTACTGGTTTTACCCAATATGTATCTTTCACATGAAAGAAGATTTTCTCTTCCAGACGTGATTCTTCATCTCCCTAGTTAATGTTTCTAATCTACTCTTAACAGAATTTATGAGCTTATTGTGCATATTTAATTGTGGGAAAACACATATTGAAAATAAACGATACAGTTTTGTGATGATGCAAGAGTGGAACAAAGAAAAATTCTCTCCGGCACTGGGATTTGAACCCGGATTTTCAGCTCTACGTGCTGACGCTTTATCCACTAAGCCACACCGAATTCCCATCTCGATCACGGATCGAATCCTCTCAGTTTAAGTTCCACCTCTGGTTCCCTCTAATGGCCTACCCTCATCACTGCGTCATAGATGTATGACAATTTGCACAATGTCCACACACATGTGCAGAGGTGCACTCGTTATGAGTGACTAAATGGCCGGGATCCGATGGAATAAGCGCCGTCTTAAATCACAAAGTGATTTACGCATATCATATATATTACTTTAATGTATCAAAGTACATGATATTTCAGTGTAGAAATTCTGCGTCATCATATGGTGAGGTAAAAGTGGAACAGAGAAAATTCCGGTGCCGGAGAGAATTTTTCTCTGTTCCACTCTTACGTCACCATATGATGACGCAGAATTTCTGCACTGAAATATCATATGTACTTCGGTATATCGTAATATATGATACTGTTTTGGCTTAAATAATTTGTAAAACTCGAAAATCACAAATTTCATTACGATATTGTTTTAGTTTAAACAATTTATAAAACTTTAAATTTCTGTATAAATGAAATTTATTATCAAACTACTTCTTACTCAACGACATTATCTATCGCGTTTCCCGGCTAATCCAGAATTACACTCGGGTGTGGGTTCGATTCCCGCTAAGGTTTGCTTGGTTTCTTTCGGGGTTTTCCTCGACTATGGCGAATGTCAGGTAATCACATTTTTAATCCTCAGAAAATTTCACCAAATACCATCTGGATATCATGAATTTCATCAACCTTAAACAACCTAGTAGTTAATGCAGCACCATTAAATAAAAGAGGAAAAAAGAATTTTCCTTATAATGTATGTATGAAACTGAAGTCACAACGAAAATGAAGATACAATGCAGGCCTGCAATTAAACACACCCGAAAAAGGAGAAACGGTATGACCCCAAACCACGTAAATGGAGTAGAAAAAGAATTGCACTATAACTCGCAATATACGGTAGTGTCCAAGAGTCTGACATATTGCTCGACCAGGAAAACAAACGAATTGAGACTGCAACAAACACAATATGAAAGGTATAATGCGACCAACTGTGCTGGCGAAATATTTAACTAACCGTCTTTCGTCATTCTTGACAATCATAAAGTGCATTAAGATCAGGCCTGCCGACCTAAGAGATATGTCTGTCGTATCGTTGAAAATGATCATTTTTGGTAATTTAGAAGTTTCCCTGGTCTTACATTCACACACTGCAATGTGATTAGTCACAGAACACTGAATGACGCAGCCTATCAGGAACGATTGAATTGTCGTTTGCATTACGTAATCTGCCCCGAGTCTGGTACCATATTCTGTGTAGGTTTATGGTGGCATTGAGTTTGACGTGACTGTTTTAGATTTTAATATGTATGTATGTATGTATTTATTTATTTATTTATTTATTTATTTATTTATTTATTTATTTATTTATTTATTTATTTATTTGTATGTTTGTTTAATTATTTGTTTATTTATTTATTTGTTTTTATTTTTTGTTTAATAGATTTATTGTATATTAATTTTAGGGCTAAAGGACTGTAACACAGAAAGAGAAATTTATGAAGTTATGTTAGTGAATTGTACATGTAGAAATGAAGAGAGGTTCTTTGCCACTTCGCTGCCTTGCGTTACGCTGCAGGTTTCCTTCTCAATTGTACATACTGCACACCTTGTAATTCTGTAATAAATTGTGTGCAATAGTGAAGCCTTTTAAATTCCTCTTTTCGTTGATTCAGAACTGCTAAATATTTAGAGATTAAATAGCATGTAGAGAGAAGTGATAGACATTCAGTAACTTCTTGTTACTTTATGGAATTATGTCCCAATTACTCGCAGATCATTTCTGAACAGATATTAATGTTTAATTTGTAGGTATTCATTAATCCAACTTGATGAAGTAATAGTGTTTCAGTGTAAATGAATTGTGTGGTATTACGTTTAGACGAACGCAAGCGGAGAACGAGTTTTCGAGTCAACGCACACCAAATTAATTAAATCAATTCTGTTTACATCCAGTGAGTCAGTCAAGTCACTTAAACTTACGTTACGACAATCAAACAAATCAGCCATCCAGCACCTGTTAATTCCGTCGGCTCAGAGACTTAAAGGCAGGGAAATGCTTTAACGAGATATTATGAGGCAGGCAAATACTAAATGCTAAAACAGGGGTAACCAGATCATACGGAAAATCTTCTACTGTAAGGAACAAGGAAAGAAAAAGATGTCAAGGAGGTTATACGTGCTATTATCTGAATGTAGATTCTTTCGCAAGAATTCATGCCCTGTATAATGTTCCGAATTATAGGCCTTTTACTGTCGATAGTTTATGTTCTTGAACTGTTATCTAAAAAGAGACAAAAATGAAATACAGTACTTTGATATGTACCCAAATCAAAAAATTAACTTTTAATTTCTGAACTAAAAATAGAAGGCATTTTTATAACCTCAAAACTAATACATTTGACTTTATTTAGAAATATAATAGTTTAAGTCAGGAATGTCAAGGTCAGAGCACGTGAAGGATTCTATGTGCTACCAAACGCTCACGGGTTTCAATGAATCTGTTCTGCAGGCAGTAGCGGTGAAAATGAAGGGGTGAGCAAAATGAACTCTATTGGCCTGCCACTGCAAGATGAATTAAACTGCTCTTCAGTAATAGATAATGTGTTACGCTCATACAAGAAAACAAGAAATAAAAGCATATTTTGCGCCATCTACCTCTCTAATAAATGCAATTAATTATACAATAGTAGGATATAACAAATAATAAATATAACTTCTCTTTAACCTAAGCAGTTTTACATAATGATACCTATAATTAGCCTAATTATTGTTATTAACTGTTACATAATCATGTACTACTTATATGAGTATCATCACCCTTCTAGAAACAAATTTAAATTCCTGACTTCTCGCGTAATTCAGAAGTGCTTCTTATGATTTTTGCCGACACCAGTCTTCTTATGTCCGATGAAAAGTTGTTTCCTGCAGCAACAAAATTTGTATGCAAGACCGTTTTTATTTTTGTGGGTTATTTTACGACGCTTTATCAACATCTTTGGTTATTTGGCGTCTGAATAAGATGGAGGTGATAATGCCGGTGAAATTAGTCCGTAGTCCAGCACCGAAAGTTACCCAGCATTTACTCATATTGGGTTGAGGGAAAACCCCGGAAAAAAACCCAACCAGGTAACTTGCCCTGACTGGGAATCGAACCCTGGCCACCTGGTTTCGCGGCCACACGCGCTGATCGTTACTCCACAGGTGTGGACTGGAAGACCTGAATTGGCTAACATTTCAAGTCCATTGAAGTAAATTTTTCAGGACCGCAAAGAAGCTATATAGGCTTGCATTATGAATATTGAAATAAATATTTGTATGATCCGAAAACACAGGCTTAGAGTCGAACTTAGGATATTCTTTTTTACAGAATGATAGCCTATGTAAAATGCAACTTGTTAGGTAAAAAGTCGAATTCGGTAAATTTGGACTTGGGATGTTTGTCAATTCAGGTATCCAATTGTAAGTCTGTTGGTATATTTTCTTGGATTTGATGAGTAAAGAACACAAAACAAATCCAACTTGAGCTGGAGCAGGACAATATCTTTAATCGTCTTTGGAACTCTTTCCAGAGATTTTTTAAAAATTGCACTATTTTACACTGTTGAACAGGAGTTCAATGACTGAAGGCGTTGAAATTATAAAAATTGTGCTGTGAGATCTGTGACATCCACAATAATATACAATAATATCTTCATCTGAAAGCTTTCAACAATATTTGTCGACACAAATTAATTGATTATTTCCTTGCGATCTCAAATCCAAAACGTTCAAATGCTCAAATATATCCTTGAGAAAGTTGAGTTATTTGATCCATGTAGAGTCAACTAGTTCTGGACCGTCTCTATTTTTCTATTATGAATTCTGATAAATATTCATGCAATTCAAAATACTTGGACAGAACTTTTTCTTGGCTTAACCAAAGGATATCGTAATGCTAAGAAACATCGTCAAAGTGAGAATTTATGTACGAAAATCTGGACAATTTATAGACACAACTCGTAACTGACATGTAACGAGTCCACGCCATTAGCAGCACACACTTTGGATCTACTTTATTCTGTAAACATAAATACAACGCTCTGAGGAAGAAGCTCTACAATACATCTTCATATACGTTTATTACTATTTAATGTAAAAAAAAACAAGTATTATATCATTCTGTAGATGATCTAATAATTTCAGGCGTTCGACACTGTTTGTCTTTGTAACTAAACAATTTCCACAAACCAACAAAGAGCATCACGTTATCTTTCATCTAAGAAGTCAAGAGTCTAGTCAGCTTGAAATTTACTGAACGACTTCGTCAATGTGTAATGTATAACCCTTGTGTTCACCAGTGACTTGTACCTGCGTGCCTTACGTGCTCTGATCAGCGCATACGACTGTGAGCACGTTTACGCTCCCGTTGACATCACTAGTTTAGTTTAGTTGGTTATTTAACGACACTGTATCAACTACTTGGTTATTAAGCGTCGATGAGATTGGTGATAGCGAGATGGTATTTGGCGAGATGAGGCCGAGGATTCGCCATAGATTACCTTGCATTCACATTACAGTTGGGGAAAACCTAGGAAAAAACCCAACCAGGTAATCAGCCCAAGCGGGGATCGAACCCGCGCCCGAACGCAACTTCAGACCGGCAGGCAAGTGCCTTAACCGACTGAGCCACGCCGGTGGCTCACTAGTTCAAGTAGATACATTGAACAATATTTATTTAAAATAGTTCCTATCTAATATATACTAAACGTGAAAATTAGTGTATGGAATTAAATAAGATAAATATAATAGAGAAGAAGATAAATAATGTCAATCACCTTAAAGATATTATTTGTGGAATGGAAACATACTCCTGTGAATAGTTTGGTCTTGACAAGATGTTATTATTGGTCCATATTTACATCCAATTTTTCATCTATTACAAGAAAGGATCAAATTAGAATGGAACAGTAGTAGTGTCACTAGGATTACTTGAAATTCAACGTAAGCACCAACATTAGCTACACATTTTTCCAGTTGTGGCTGAACGTTCTGTACTGCCCACACAAACGTATCATTTGGTACCCGAGCACACTAGTCTCTAATTAAATTACCGCTTCTAAAGTAATCACATCCCGAGGTTTTCTGACGTACATCTTTTCTTTGCGATATCCCACAGAAAAAAGTCCAACGGACGCTCGACATTCTCACGGCGATGATCCGTCCAGGAAACGCATTGGTAAGCAATCCCCGTATTGTCAATGATCTCAGAATAAAATTGAATTACAGCTTCATTTCTTTGCTTCAACTGGTATGGAACACAGTATATTTTAGCGGTGGAATGAGTCACTTAACCTGACTGTTTACTCTACTACAGTGCAAGAAAAGGTTGGCTATAAATGAGGGGCTCGAGCGTAAAAAATGGTAACGGACATTTTGGTTAAAAATGAGATATACTGTATAGCGTATAATATAGTATCTTACATTGTGCATCTAATGCAGTAGTTAGTTTTCCAACATCTCAACATAGTGGCAGAGATATACAGATTTTACTTTCCTGGTAACTATACAAACTAATGCATGTAGAAATATTTGTCTACCTGTAACTTCAAATCAATAAACGTCCCTTATCATTGTTCACTCCCGATCCCCTCAAATATCGGTCGCCCTGTATATTGTAATCAGTATTAAGTTCTATTTACAAATGTTATCATTTAAAAGTTACATACATCTTGAAATAAGTTAGTGGTTCACAGATATCAATTTGATAAAATTAACCCACCGGTAGCAAAGATGTTTATAAGCAAGGGAGTCCACTGCCGTGAAGTAATGGTTAACGTGTCTGGTAGTGAAATAAACGGATCCGGGTTTAAATCCTGATTGTAACAAGTTACTTTGTTGAGGTATTTTCCAGGATTTTCTCTCAACCCTTTAAGGACAAATGCTGGGTAACTTTCGGGGCTGAAGACGGGACTCATTTCGCATGCATTATCACTTTTTATCTCACTCAGACGCTAGATAACAATCGCAGTTGATGAAGCGTCGTAAAATAAATCAATTTTAAAAACAAGCAGCGACAGGTGATATTTTAACAATAAAGGATCCTCCACTGCCTCTTTGTGGCCAGAGGACGTAATAACTTGTACAAATTTTGCTACTAAAGCAGAACATTGGGAAAACTTTTTTACAGCCTTAGCAACATACATCGTAAAAAAACTTACCTTCCGAATACACCAATAGAACGCAACAAGCTCAACACTCAAATGGAAGGGATGAAAGGGGGATGGGTACGCTTCTCTTTACCACAGTATTTAATGTTCAGTGGCGGACTGCAAACTTAGAAGTACAACGTTGAACACCGTGGTTATTATTGATATGTTTTAATTTATTTTAGTTTCTTCGTCAATTTTCACAAACTTCGTAGAACAATGAATGATAAAGTATAACAAAACAAAACATGAACAGTAATTAAAAATAAAATAGCATTTGATTAACTGATTAAAATCAGGAATAAATTTACATGTGGCTAATTATAACTGTGAAATGAAAAGTTCATCTTCTGTAATACGAGTTCTTTTTGATTTTAAAATGTTCATTATTGTAAAAAAATTGTTGACATATATATATATATATATATATATATATATATATATATATATATATATATATAATTTGAACTGGTAATGGAAATAAAGGGAAAACGGCTGAACGGATTTTAATAAATGACCCCTCATTTTCATGCTTGGAACCCAACATTTTTCGGAAAAATAGTAGTTTTCAGTGAAATGTCAATTTTCATACATAATTTTCCTATTTTCCAAAATCCATCTGTTGTCAGTTTTGAGAACTAATTTTATTGAATCACGGTCGACTTGATTGAATTTCAGAACAAACCACACACTACAATAAACAATAGGCTATTACACGAAGGCCATGACCTGCAGGATTGCCGACATATTTAGAGCTCAATTCAATTTGTTATTAAAAACTGATTCTGCAGTGTATAATTTTCTGAGTACAGCTGTGTATTGGATATTCAAATCTACGAAACTTGAGGTGGTTTGATGACATTATTAACCATTAGAAATTAAATATTATTATAGTTAATATCTTGATGCATCTATTTTTCATTAATTGTACATAATATTGATGCTATATTGATGACATGAAAGTGAAACGTTTTGAGGTTATGTAAGTAAATGTAGAGAATATCTTAATTTAGATCTTCATTTCTATAATTTACTGAGTGGCTGCTATATAAAACTACAAAACTTAAGTAAGATAATAATATTGTTATTAAAAATCAAATATTTTTATACTTATTAACCCAGTGGGGTTGGGTCTTTTTAATATACTTAATGGCGGTGTAGTGTATATATTGATATGTGTCATTGTCTTCAGTATTGGCTCGAGAGATCGCAAAAATTACAGTTCCTAAGGAAAGATCAAAAGGTATTACTTACTGATAAAATAAGAGGCCTAGAAAATTTTGTAGTCTCCAGATCATTTCAGCAAGATCTCTTAGTGGGATAAAATGATTTTACGCTCTACATTTCAACTTCTACATGCAGAAGCTATACGAAAATGCTATTGTTCGAAAGCTTAGCAAACCTGACATTTTTTTAACTTTTGCCTACAATCCACAATGACCTGAAATAGCTACTGCTATCGTCCTGACATTGATACTTGCGTTTTCGCGTTGAAACTCAAAAACTGAAGTTGGATAGGTTCAAGAAAAAGTATTTGGCCTAAAAAAATCCATTCAGAGGGAGTATGTTTCATTATTATGGAAGCACATAACTATCAAAAGACAAGTATTCTTCATTGAAAATAAATCTGAAAAAAATTTATTTGAACGTCTAACGAACTTAGTTTGCAGCAGCATTTGCTGCACAAGCCACTAGTATAATATAATGTGGAGGGAAACATGGTTATTATTTTGTTGCATAACACCTCAGATTAGCGGATTTTAATTTTCTTAGCAATTTGAAAATATTAACATCTTCCAGATCTTTATATTGGTTTTCAAAAACATGTCTTTTAAGAAATATACAATTTCCTCTTGTAATTCAGGCCTTAATATCTTTACTTCTAAACTAAAATGATTTCCATACAATTGAAAACCAGATTAAATTATTTTAAATTGAAGGAATCTTTTGTTTTGAAAATCTATTTGTAGTTCATTCAAGAGGTCAATGCAATATAGGCCCACTAATTGTATGCCTTGTATAATTACGGTATTGCTAAATCAGTGTAAACAGGAAAATTAAATATGTTCTTTCATGGTAAATTTTACTTCCATACGTCTATAAGTGAAAGAAAAGAATTGATGCTGTCGTACATATGAACTATATTTTTATTATGCCTCTGAATCTACCGATTTAATTTGTTGAGGTGTTCTGAAATTTCGGCAAGGAATACGAAATTTAGCAGTCAATTTTCGCCCCCCAACTACGGAACTTCTATGTTCTCTTATTTCAAATTCTGCGCACCGATACCCCAATCTATTTGGCTTTTCGTTTTCAAAATTTATCCGCATATCATCAGCTAAGTACAAGATCTCACCATAACAATTTACTCATTATATTCTACCACAAGACATCTTTATATTCTTCATCTTATACAGTTTCACTTGCTAGAAATTGGAACTCGTATCGAGTGATGTGAGGGGTTATTGGACAATAACTTCATTTAGGTCCAAATTACATAAATTCTCACTTAAACAAATTAATTGCTGATTAATATTTATTACATATAATGAAACTAACATCTGTCCATTCTTATTATTATCATTACTTTCTCTAAATAGATTTAAAAAACCTCTAATGGCAATTACATTAATACTCTCATTATAGAAATATATTTTAGATTTATATATATTTTTTTCTTCTTGTAACATAGTTCTAGTAAGCTTATATTAAATTAATTTTCATCATTTTAATAGCTATCTCAAATCTCAAATTAATTATAATTGATTGAATTAAATTAGCTCATAAATTAAGTTAGTACTTTACCTTATAGGTTTATCTCAATTGAAATAAATATGTAGCCTACTAGTCGTTAAAACTTAACTGAAGAATATTGCTGGAGAACCTTGTAAGTGTAGTGTAAATATTCGTAATTTAAATATGTATTATATTGATTAACTGGTTGAGTGGAAGAGAAAGCCTTATGGGCCTTAACTCTGCCAGCGAAAATAAAACATTATTGTTGTTATTATTATTATTATTATTATTATTATTATTATTATTATTATTATTATGTTCTATTAACAGTTAATTATTTATTAACATATTGAAATCCTAGGCCAGCGAAATATATTTCAAACATACACGACAATTATCAGTACTTAAATTATATTATAATATGAAAATATTATATTACAGCACCTTTTCCTTCATAACAGCAGAAATTATTTTCAGCGTGTCAAAAAACGGACGAAGCATTATTCCACAGCTAACCCACCTTATAATATATAATATTTATGGCAATTCTGGCATTTTTCCCCCTTATCCTATAGGAGTTTTTGGAATTTCCGATGTTTTATTTACTTTGATTTTATTTGGTTTGTAGTGTCAACAACCAACTCCATAGGTCTAACAGTTTTCATGTTTATTGTTTTGTTCCTTAGTGGTTCTTGATGAATTATACTGGTTGAATCAATCTTTAGTTCTGAAATTACATGAAATGAAGTTATAAGTTTTAAAATAATTATTATAATAATTTATATATCTTTTACAAGGATCGATATTCTGGCAGGTCGCCCTCAGGAGCGCAGTTGGTATAGCGCCGGCCTCCTATGCTCTAGGTTGCGGGTTCGATCCTTGCCGAAGTCGATGGAATTTAAGTGTGTTTAAATGCGACAGGTTCTTGTCAGTAGATATACTTACATGTAAAAGAATTCCTGCGGGACAAAATTCCGGCACACCGGCGACGCTGATATAACCTCTGCAGTTGCTAGCGTCGTTAAATAAACCATATATTAAAATTATTCTGACAGAAATTTACGTTTCCGTGGGATTTTCAATGGTCTTAATAATGACACGATGCTATGAAGCCAAGCCACGAGTGATATTAGTTACTTTTCTGTACTCCAACCACGAGAAAGTCTCCAGGGAATGAGAGAGAGCGGGGTGATGCTGTGAATGAATGTTGATGTCATGTCATAAGGTCACACACGTGGGTACTCGTATCTCTATTGGCTAGCTCTCACAGCACAAACAATAACACTGATATATACACATTTTTATACTACCCTAGTTACAAAATTAGATCACGGGTAATCTCCTGGTCTTTTAATCCCTCCATACAGGAAATAACATATGCAGGAGAGCGCATGATTTTTAAACTGACGTTATAACTCTAATATTATCTATCTACTTCGCTCCAATAGATGACGCAATAGTAAGCACATTTCTTTCACGGTTTATCTCCTGGTTAGAGAACAGTATAATATACAACGAATTGCAAGTCCGTTGTGGTGAGGGTATAGCCTCTACTGCGCTTCACTTGCTTCGTTTTCTTGGGGCTGGCTCGCGAGTCATAAAATGCCGAGGTATGCTTAGCAAATTCACCGTCCCCTACCGAGATGGCTCAGAGGTAAAACTCTGGACTTGCATTCAAAATGTATCGGGACCGATCAAGCCTATCGCGGTTTTTAATGGTACAGTTATCCTCAATTATTGATGAAATAACTAGGAATGTAACTATTTTAAAATTATAAATTTAGGATTGGTTCCCATTTCCACTAAAAATCTGCATATATAACCCCTAGATAATATAGTGGTTCTCATACTTGCCGATAGATGGCAGCAATCGAATGTATGAACAACGATATTGACATATTGCGCAATGATCTTGCAATTAAAACAACTATAAAAAATCACAATCTTACACATCTGTTTAATCAACGGAATAATATTATAATCACAAATGAAGTGATGTAATGATCGTTGAAGTGAATTTCCATTTTAGATAAAGAAAAAATATATATTACTTTTATAATAAGAACTATTATACTACTCAGTTCAAATCGTTGCCGAAATATATTTTTTTCGCCAAAATGAATAATAAGTACTTGTTATGTGATATGTTTCTGTATCTGTTGTTGTCATAATTTATGGTGTCACTTTCATAGAAGTTTCATGATCATAGTCATTGTTTTTGTGTGGCAACTGGCTGTTTGTGTGATATTCGTTTGTCGCATTTCAGAATGAAGGCCGTATGAGTATCAGAGATCAGTTCTCCGGTCGATCTTCAGAAAAACGATTATGCCAGGCATAGACGCGTTCTTTCATTGCTCCTTCACCATAAGCTTCTTAAAGCAGTCTTAATGTCTCTGAAGGAGATTAAGGAGATTAATTGTGTTCTGTATCTCACATTCTGAAATGCGACGAACGAATACCACACAGACAACAGCCAGTTACCACACAACAACAACGACTATGATCATGAAACTTCTACGGAAGTGACGTCATGAATGATGCCAATACCAGAAACAGAAATAGAACTATAACACATAACATTAGTCGAGTCGGCGAAAAAAATATATTCTTGAAACTTTTTGGACCGAATGTGTGTTATATTTTGTGTGTATCATTGCAGGATAAATGTATCTATTTACAGATAATGAAAATGAACAAAATCTGATGACGTTAAGGAGAAATCACTGTATACAGACGACTGAACAGAAACAGAGGAAACATGTCCGAAACCACTTTTTGAGTGCATGTTGAAAGCGTGTATTCCCGCAAAAATATCGAAGTCTGGTTTTCCCAGCATCACAATGCTTTTCTTTTATAGGCTATGTGGTATAGGCAAATTAGAAATAAAACACATATTAACAAATTACCATAGTAAACTAGCAATTAGTAATATTCAGTTGAACTGCTGCGGTGGCTGAGTGGTGCGGTCCGGGTTCGAGTCCCGCTCACGCCTGGGATCTTTTTCCATAGCATTCTGGGTGACCCAGAAACAAGTGGGGTTGCCTACTTGAAAGCTGAGTACGAGCGAACCGTAGTGTAGTCAGCCGGTGTGGGTTTGAGGATGTGCCTTGTTTGAGAGTTAGCATAATAGATCCTGTAATGTCGCAGTGCTGGGTCGTAGTGCCTTTCTCCCGAAAGAGTACAGGGGAAAAACCTGATTAGTCACGATTTACTGTTTTTACAGAGAGCAAGTTAAAAGTTACAGGACCCATTATAGTCTATTATCTTCGGTTTATCATTCTTCAAATTTCTTAGAAATATTGAGGTTTCTATTCTGTATAGTTAAGGCTGGTTCACAATAAACCGGAAGCGGAAACGAGTACGAGAGTGGAAATACTAATAAAATGAATGTAATTAAGTGTTAGCATTCACAATTAACTATATCCGTTCTCGTTCTTGTTGTCGTTTCCGTTCCAGGTTTATTGTGAACCAGCCTTTAAACTATACAAATCTACATTATCTGAAATATTATATGACGTCTAAAACAGAAAATCGATAATTTTGGACTTTGGACTTCTTAGAACGTTTTCTCCCTGTGATATTCATTTACAATATACAGTAACTATCGGATGTTCGCCGGTTAAGGTGATCGGAAACAGTAGAAACTGGTCAAACGGGTTGTGTTCGCTCGTCTTCAAGGTCGGCCGCCAGAGTCTTGCTAACCGATTTTGTACTCAGTTGAGTTTTGTATTGTGCTTGTTTCATACGTTTGTTGCTCTGTGCGTGGTGCATTGTGTAATATGTTCAGAATTCGACAAATAATATTCACTTATGACAATTACTTGAAACAACATTCTTACAAATCCAACAAGAAAACATTTCGTAGGTACATTACGCGAGGTGATCGACGACATATTACATTAATTAACAAGGGTTTTGTGGCCTCCTAGATCCACAAACAAACTACATATTAACTTGTGACTACTCTTAAACAAAAAGTGAACACACAAAATTTACATAATCTGGACGACTTAAAGGAAATTATTCGTGTAGCGAATTTTGCAATGCAGCAAAATGAATTAACGCAATCCTTTTCAACAAGATGGACGCACGTTTAAAACCAGAGGGTGAATACTTCTATTGTCTGATATAATGGTGAGTACCATTTTATTATTTATGATAAGTAATTAAAGCGGGCACGTCAGTAAAATAAGTTATTAGAAAAATTAACTTCCGAGCAGTGCATCTCTTTGCCGACGACGGTAAAACACTGCCGGATCAAATTAACTAGTGGATACTTGTCGCGTGATCGGTTTTTTATATAATATTTTAAATCTGGCATTTCCAACTGCGCTGTGACGTCACACTTCTCTGCAATGGTACTCCTTGAGAGGGGAAGCATTGGTAAAAGAGCAAAATAGTGGGGGTGGCAGTGGATGGAGATTTCTAAATATTGACGGATATGAGAACTGCTGTTCCGACTTATTAATTTGATAGAATAGTTTTACCTTTCATAATGATTTATTTTTTATTTTAGTAGGTTATTTTACGACGGTTTATCAACATCTTAGATTATTTAGCGTCTGAATCAGATAAAGGTGATAATGCCGGTGAAATGAGTCCGGGGTCCAGCAGCGAAAGTTACCTCATATTGAGTTGAGGGAAAACCCTGGAAAAAACCTCAACCAGGTAACTTGCCCCGACCGGGAATCGAACCTGGGCCACCTGGTTTCGCGGCCAAACGCGCTAACAGTTACTCCATAGGTGTGGACTTTCATAATGATGTTCTTACTTTTTAATTAGAAATGATAGCATTATGCTTATGTAAGTGATCATTTTCTCTTCATACTGTACGTTACAATCATTTAACATATTGCCAGCTAGCACTAAAATTTCAAATTTCCCAATTACGCACAAAAATATAATAGTGTAATAACAAAAATTATATATGCCCCAGATCTTATTCTTTAAAAGAAACTGAGGTGAAGGTTACTTATGTACCGGGCACTATAGGAAGTTGCCAAAATACTTTGAAAATGCCATGGATTTATAGTATGGACTGCTAGAAATTGAATGTGATCACTGGGAGAGCTGTATGCCTATCCAACTCGCACCAAATATATACCTTACTTACAGTATATACCAAAATCGTTGTGCATGAATGAAGAACAAGGCCATATTTCGTGAATGTGACGTCATTTGAGGGAGAGAATGGAGGGGGTTTCAGTGTCGCCAACATAGAAAATACTACACACCTAATATAACCCAACCTAACCTCTCACATAATACTACACACCTAACTAACCTATCACAATGCACGCCCAATCTAATGTAACCTAACCTGTCACATAATACTACACAACTAGTAGCATTCCTCATGTTTAATATCATTTCGTTTGCATATATTGCTAACTCTATTACGCGCCGTATCAAGTGCCACCTAGTGGAAGTGGATCCTGATGGCGGGGAGAAAATATGGCGGCTTTCATAATTACATTTTTATTTAAGTGCATGTTTTGTGAAATAATAAATGTGTCAATATAGTGATAATTCCATATAATGTAGTGCAATAAAAATTGAAATGTATTGTGACTGTTATAAAAGTGTTGAAAATTGATTTATAGCGCCACATTGGCAATGATAAAAGTGTGCAATATTCGTTACATTGGCGAGTTGTCCGTAACGGACTTACAGCAGACACATTATTTTGGTTCTTATTGTTTCTGATAGCTTTACGTTTCAATAACTCAATAATTTGGGATTAATTATATTTTAAAAGCGAGGACAATTTTATGAATCATATGTTGCATGTCACTTAGGCTAATCAGACATCCCCGATTTCAGGGGACATTCCCCTGTTTTGAGTTGTTGTCCCCGGGGAGCAAATGATACCGTTTTGTCCCCGGAAATTAATTTTGTCCCCAGAAGCACTTATTTTGTTTCAATAACATTTTTCACATAAATATTTAAGTATCGTGATGGAACTGCTGCGATTCATGCACATTTCTAAATGGTTCTCGATATGAGTGAGCACTGTATCACTCCTTGAGAATAACATAGCATCTTTATCTTTGGTCATCTTAGCATTCGCGTTGCGCAGAAGCGTTAGAAATGCCTTAGAGTCCATTTTAAGTAGTTAAAAAAATGAGGAATTTTGTGACAAATCAACAGGTGAAAAGTGGTAGAATGTTTTTCAACATTAAAAGAAATCTATCCCATTTGAAAGTCTTCTCAAAATAGTGTCATTAATTATGTGTCTTTTAGACAGTAAATTCATAAGTTGAAAGACTTTTCATCACAATGAACTCAATCTGGACTGATGAAAAGTCAAGAATGAAAGTTTAAACAGTCAAAATTTGTTACAAGTGAAAACAAACTTTCATTTCTCATGTGAAAAACTTAGTGCAAAGCCATATGGAAATGAAGATCCATAAAAAGATACATTCTTCGCACAAGTACTTGTGAAATGTTAGAGTTCAGTGTGTGCAATATATATATATACATACATACATACATACATACATACATACATACATACATACATACATACATACATACATACATACATACATGCGTTAGTACTGAAATTTAATTCTTACTGGGTGTAGGCCTAATTTTGTATAAGAGTTACGTGTGTTTATTCATTTAATTCAAAAAAGTTAAGATACTCTACAAATTTAGTATGCAAAGTTCTATCATTGTATCTACTGTTACATATATTTTCTGCAGCAACATTTCAATGGAGATTGACTAAGTAAGCGTTTGTGGTTTTTTCATGAAATTGCCGATGTCCCCAGCTGGACCATAAAAATCTGGTCAGCCTAATTTTACTAGTACTTGTGCTGGTCCGATATTTTATGCGTTTCCTTTCACCAGTTTTACTAAATTAGGAACAATTATGTGAGTATTAATGTCGAAGAGCACAATGTAACTTACGAACTTATGATGCGACAGTTGACTTCATTGCTAGTTTTTTTTATTTTACTTTGATAGATATATAAGTTGCTCGTAAACTTACGCGGAGTCAAATAGAGTGTATTTCATAATATTAGGTATACTTAATCCAACCAAGCGAACTGACGGATCGACTGAGGACGCTTCGAGCATTTGTTTTGGTGTAGTTAATCACAACATTGCAATACAGTGACGTGACAACTGAAGCGCCCAGAACGCCAGAATATTTTTTCGCCTGTGCAAAGATATATCATGCGTCAATAATATTTATATACATGTTGATCCTTCTACTCTGCTGTCTTCTTCGTCCGCACTGTTAGTTGTGCTTCCTGTTTAGCTGCTGTTTCTCTTTCACTATCGTCGCCGTCTTCACTTCAGCGCTATGTATTTCGCTATCGTCACTATCATTATCATCCATACAACATTCACAAGACTTTAAACTTCGTTTTCTACTAAATTATCTCGTCTCCAGTAGTTATCTGCTATTTTCTGTAGGCCTATATGCGCAATAGCTTTTTTACTAATACTTTTTCTGGAACTTGTAAGTGTCTTATTTAGTTCCTTGTTTTGATAAGAAGCATTGCCTAAACCAACCATACATAGGGTGATCAGATTCACATTGATAGAAAAGAGGACACAAAGCTTAAAAAATAAGGACATTGTTCGAAAAAAAGAGGACAGATAATATTATGTACTTAGATTTAGGGTTAGGTCTATATTATACTATAAAACACGTAAAAACTATTTTTTTACAAATTATTTACATACAAATTTAGGCTTATATCATAATTAAAACTATGTTAATATTACAAAATAATTATGATAAAACTTAATAATAATGATTTTACAGTTAGCTACATAAGAAAGTCAAGAGAACTATAATTATTAAAGAGAACAGAAAATATCTATTTAGATTTAGACTTACGCCTATATTATACTTAAAATTATGCCAATATCTATTTTATTACAGCATACTCATGATAAAACTTAATAATATAAAATTATTTTATAGTTGACTACATATGAAAGCCAAGGGGACTATAATTATTATCAAAATACTGTACATAAAAAGACCTCACAAAATGTAAATTTAATATTACTTTGTAAGCAAAGAGTGTTATGATTGTTGGCAAAGAGTGTATTCCGTCGATGCTGCTGCCACCTAAGCCAAATTACTTGAAAAAGGCGTCAAATCAGATAATTTAAAAATATCAGGCATATAAGTTACGAAAACGAGGATATTCCTTGAATTTTTTAAAATCCGTCCGAACCCTGGACGAAGACCTAAAAAGGAGGACATGTCAGGACAAAAGAGGACGTCTGGTCACCCTAACCATACACCCGTTTGATAGTCCAGGTATTAACTGATTCGTTAAACACTTTGTCAAATTATTACTGTCTGTTTCACTATGGTAATCAGATAATAATTTTGAATCGTACATTAAAAATGCATCTGAAACGAATCCATCTCTACTCCAGCATGAATTACTGTAAGTCTCTGACCTACATTATGGTTTGTGTACTTCCCTGAAATATTTTCATCTTCCTAACATTTCTGTATCATGTAATGTGTGTAAAATCACGTATCGTCCAAAGAAACTACTGTACTGATCTTTTCTCTCCAGATTCACTACGTTTTAAGATACGCAGAGAATATGCCTGCTTTTCCAAGTCTATATTATAGCTCTCAATTAGAATAGGCTATATCGCTTGTCCTTGTATTTTTTAACCTAAATCCAATCGATATGACAGCTTTCCTTAAAGTTTCTTTGTATGCACGAAATCTACGTTATTTCTTACAGAACTTACGAAGCTTGTTTTATTTTGGGATTTCTTTCTTTATCTCTTAATATTCTTGAAATTTGCGTTTTGTTATGCATTTACCCATATCATCAAAAACAATTTTATTGGCAAGTGATGTTTTACGTCTCTCTTTAGTTGAAATGCTACTTCCTGCTTCTTCTGCGCCTTGCATTCTCTTCTTATTAGCCACCAGCGTGGCTCAGTCGGTTAAGGCGCTTGACTGCCGGTCTGAAGTTTCGTTCGGGCGCGGGTTCTATCCCCGCTTGGGCTGATTATCTGGTTGTGTTTTTTCCCAGGTTTTCCCCAACCGTAATGTGAATGAAAGTTAATCTATGGCTAAATCCTCGGCCTCATCTCGCCAAATATCATCTCCCTATCACCAATCTCATCGACGCTAAATAACCTAGTCGTAGTAGTTGATATAGCGTCGTTAAATAACCAACTAAAATAAAAAAATAATAAAAATTCTCTTATTCTGATAGTAGTACTCTTATTTTTCTTAAATACTGCAGCACGTAATGTTGCGTTCTTACAGGGATTGTGATTCCAGCTGTCTTCTCCATGTCACAAAATTAAATTACATTGCATATTATACGTTCGTCTTGGCCACGCAGTTTTCTTTCTTTCGATATTATGAGCACACAAGGAACTCTACACTATATAGACCTACTACTGTATATGTGGTGAGTAAACACTGTTAGTACGAACGATCCCCGCGACGACATAGTGCTTGGTTGTTTCCAACGTACCGGTATTTGAATTTTTCCACCTCTTCAACGGTTAAATTTCCAGTTTTTATATTTCAATTTCGTACTATGTTCTAGTCACGAGATATAATCATATACTTTGTCTTTTCGGGATTTATTTCGAAACCTATCTCTTTACTTCAAGTGTTTTTCGTAATAATTTATGATTTTATAATACGTCTAAACGACACCAGTAGTGATGATTATGATGATGATGATAATAATGAAGAAGGGAAGAGGAGGAGGAGGAGGAGGAAGAAGAAGAATGTTGATAATGACTATGTGTGAAAGTTAAGTTTCTTGGAAAGCCAACAACTACAGACATGTGCTTCTTCTTAAAAGGCTTTATGTACCACTTACCATCAGTAGCTCACGGCCAGATACGAATATTGTAATAATTGGAGTTGTGATCATACTGTATAGGACACAGAAGAAGAAAAATGTAATTTATTTATGTTTGTTGTTTTGTTAAACCATTTACTTTCATCTACCATATTCAATGGAATGCACTGAAATTAAATACCGAACGATGTTTTTGTAACTGTACATACAACTGCTGCAGCGACAGTCAGGTAGCCAGCAGATAGCTACGGGGCAGCGAGAGAGCACTAGGGAACCCAGGTGCCTAGATAAGTTGCGCGGACAATATGTTATTACTAGGCAGCGTATTTTCGTTCCCAAACGTACAGAGGATCGAGTAGTTTCGTCTGGTAGCTACATCTTTTACGTCACGTGGATACGTAAGCAAGGTCGAATTGCAAGCAGGTACGCATGGGGCCATTAAATAATAATTATGTAATGTATTATAATTAAGCTTATGTCCCTGTAACGTCATATGACGTAGAAACAACATTATCTTAGTTTAAACAAATTTTATGTGATGTTCGTAAAAGATTTGCATTTCATAACCTCAGAATATATGTTTTCGTTCACTGCAACGGGATAGGTTTTGATAAAAGAATTATCTGTGTATATTGTGTAAAATATAAATATTGATAATTTGTATAATTGATCTTTGTTATTATTTTGTCCCTGTAACGTCATGTGACGTTAGCTTGAACAAAGTTTTACTGGCAGTTATAGTAAAAGATATGAATTTCGTGATCTATATTTGTAACTGGCATAATTGGGCCTTATTTCTTTCAAGATGATGAAGGCACAATAGTGACTGTGACTGTTGCTCGATACTCTCACATGCTATAAAATATTTCTTCAGCCAGAATTAGCAGAATTTCATAATTCAGTGTGGTTTCATCAAAATGGACCATATCACATACTACCAGGATAAGTATGGAAACATTACAAAGAATGCTTTCAGGTTGTCTGATTTCTACAGGGACATCATTTTATTTTTACTAACATTTTTAATATTAACTTGCCTATACCTATGGATCAACGCCGTTTCCTACCCCCTTCCACGACTGGAGTTCGATGATACTGGCGTAATATAAAAACAAAACACTTTACTAGGTATAGGAGGGAAGAAAAGTAGTTCATCCATTTACGTAAACTAGGAAATATCGCTCTTTTGAGTTTTATCATTTTTATTAGGTTTTTGTTTAATCAAAATACAGCACAGTATCAACAGTGAGTGTTTTTACTCACGAACTGAGTTGTCCATGTGGACATATTGATTATGCAGTGTATATTATACTGTTTACAGCACATTAGCGTACAATATAGAAAATGAAGTTAAATTGAAAAATAATCATAATATGGATATTTAAACATATTTTTGAAAATGGTGGCCGTTCATTTCCATACAGGTTTCAGTTCTAATGTGTATATTATCGCACTATAGACTATTGTACGTAATCCCAATTAACCAGTTTCGTTCTTCGTACTAGTAACTCATGTTGAAATAATTCTGTACCTAATCTATAAAAAAAAAAGTACCTTACGTACTGTAAATTCAATCTTCACTTCTGCCCGATCCGAAAAGATAAAATTACTCAGACATACTATCTACTGTCCGTCCAAGAGGTTTTGTCGTAGTGTCGTAGAAAGGGGGGAAATCACGTGACAGTTAATTACATAACGAGGCCCTTTCATTTAAATTATTTTAAATAGTTATATAATATTACGTAGACGTCCAATTCCTAACAGAAATTAACGTTTTCAGAAAACAGCCACTAGCTGGCAAATAAAAGCTGGTGGGGGAAACCGGGATGCGACGTAGGCAAATGGACGACAGTACCTGTCCGAAAATGATTCAATATTGAAAGCTCTTTCGTCACTGGAAAACGCGAACATATTTTTGGAACGTACTGTTTACTGTGACTGTATATGCTGTCTTGGATCTGTGTGGATGGTTGAACTTCATTAGTAGAAGGGGTGGGAGTAAAGTACATTCAAAAACTCACGTACAATAAAAATTGAAGTAAAAATAAAATGATTTCCCTGTAGATGCGTTGATTTACATTGACCTTCAAGATCCCCAGATTTGTTAGTTCCTGATTACTTTCTGTGGGAATACCTTAAGAGCCGCGTGTACTAAACTCGTCCCTCCACCTTGAGTGATCTTAAGGCAAACGTAAGCAAGAAATTCAAAGAGCATTAGAAGACTGTTACAACGTGTGTTTCAAGATATCCCCTCCCCAAAAGTATCCAAGAATGCATCACTGAGTAAGGTGGACATTTACTTATGCCATTTTCAAAACGTGAAAATTTTCAAATGTAGACATTATCTCAAAGATTTAATTTTTGTTGAAAATTACTTACT
Organism: Periplaneta americana; assembly: GCF_040183065.1. Taxonomy (NCBI): domain Eukaryota; kingdom Metazoa; phylum Arthropoda; class Insecta; order Blattodea; family Blattidae; genus Periplaneta; species Periplaneta americana. The sequence goes on from NC_091120.1 coordinate 102,600,250, forward strand.
AAGGGAAATAAAGCCGTTATTCACATAAGAAACTAGTCTTCTTTGCCGGACCCTATATTAGTGATAATCTTTGCTCGGGACCTACGGAAAAGGTCGTGAAAAGCAGGAAAATGTTATATGCATGATACTATTTGAACATTATCCCTTGTGGGATGGATAAAGGGCTTAAGACAAGTAATTATTAAATGCGGAAAAGTGTTACAAGCGGGAGCGTCATATAAAGGTTTTAATGTAATTATAATATTGTAATACAATAATAATAATAATAATAATAATAATAATAATAATAATAATAATAATAATAATAATGATAATAATAATACTAATTTACTCGTAATAATAATAGTAATAATAATAATCATCATAATACTACTACTAGTGCTGCTGCTGTTGCTGCTACACAATGTCTATTTAAACCCTTCATTGAATCGTCCTGGTCTCAGTATTGTCCAATAGCCATTTTAGAGATAATACTTAATTGGTTGATAATACTTAACTATTCCTGGGAGGCTTTCTTGTAGCATCCGTTTAATATGAGTGAATGAATAAAATTATTAATTACCCATACATTTTTGGAATTTCTTATTTCTCTTGCTCTGACCAAGTACTGTATAGCCTATTGTGAAATTTTCTTCCTCTTTGAATATTTTGTGGGTTTTAATGTGCTATGAATAATTCTGCCATTTTTAACATAATTATGGATCATATACAAAGACTAAGAGGAAAGCGAGTAGAAGATTGAAGAATGTTAGGCCATCTTTGATGGCCTAAGTTTTATCATACTTTCCACTAAATCCGAAGTTTGCGGGTTTAGACAAAGCCGAGAAAGATAAGAATATTTACTAAGGTTTTGCTTGCAAGGCAAATGAAGCTGACATACTTGTGTCGTAGATTTACGGCACATAAAATATCACACTAGAATGAAAGAGCTCCAGACAATATTTACTGGACGTTTGTCTTGTTCGCGTCCAATTCATTTCTGGAAGCAGCACAATTTTCCCATTTATCTTGTGCCTAAATGAGCGTAGGTTTTTTTGTCACATTCAGTTTGTTATTATTGTATAACAACACTACCCAACAAAAACGTTTTTTGTCATACCTCTGCGATAAAAATAGGTGATTCTTAACGAAAAGGTTGCGCTGATTTTGAAAATCGCTATAGATATCTCTATCACGTCAGGTTAAAAAGATATAAACACATTTATAATCTCAGATACGCGGTTTCAGATAGGCCTATAATATTAGGCCTATGTTAGATTAATTCTTGTAATATAATGATGTGATGTATTTATTGATAGGTAAAAATTATTTCACAAAATGTAATTTCATATGCTCGCAATAATATATGGGCCATATTATAATGGAACATACCTGCAACTTTGCATAAAACGTGTTTGGTAGTATGTGATTTTCGCTTGTACTCCTGCCTGCTTCTCCCTCATAAGAAACCAACAGTAATCCCCCATCACTACTGGATCCTTACGACCTTGGTAGTTCTTCTCCATGATGGAAATGTCTTGATGAAACCATTCCTCTTGTTCATCATTAACATCACCAGATTTTCCGGAAAAAAGTTTAGATGTGAATGAAGGAAATGGATTTTCAAAGATATTCGACAACCCGTATTTTTTGTATCATTTCAACAAATTTGACACCAAAGTTTTATAGTTTTATTCTTTTATGTTTCCGAGAAAACCACGCACAATGCTTTTAAATTATTGCCAAGTTGCTAATTCAACAGTTTGTAAATTTTTCCCAAACATTTCTTCCTCCAAGAATTTTCTGATTCGAGCTCCAATAAAAATCCCTTCTTTCAGTTTTGTGTACCGTATGTTAACTGTGAAAACTTGCCTTGTAAATATACTCGTACAAATCCACTACCGTCCCTGTTGAGTGTCCTAATAAAATTCTTCATCAGCCCAAGTTTGATGTGTAAGGGAGGAAGAAGAATCTTACCAGGCTAAACCAATGGTAGCATGTAGCATTGTATGGGGCAGAAACATGGACATTACGACGAAGTGAAGAGAAGCGATTAGAAGCATTTTAAATGTGGATATGGAGGAGGAGGAGCATGTGAATTGGACAGACAGAATAAGAAACGTAGCTATTTTGGAAAGAGTGGATGAAGAAAGAATGATGCTGAAAATGACCAGAAAGAGGAAAAGGAATTGGCTGGGTCACTGGTTGAGAAAGAATTGCCTTCTGAAGGATGTACTGGAAGAAATGGTGAACAGGAGAAGAGTTCGTGGTAGAAGAAGATATCAGATGATTAGACGACATAAAGGTATATGGATCATATGAGGAGACTAAAAGGATGACAGAAAGTAGGAAAGACTGAAGAGTGCTGGGTTTGCAGTGAAAGACCTGCCCTTAGGCGGAACACTATAATCACATTTCTTAAACATATGAATGACGATATGTCTCTTAGGATATTCCCTGAGTAATTTATTATTATTATTATTATTATTATTATTATTATTATTATCATCATTATTATTATTATGTTTACTAACATTAGTGTGTAGAAAATGTCTTCCAAAAGATTCTTCTGTAATTTGTGGAAATATTTGTTTTCTTGTCACGTCTGATTCAAAAGACTTTACCTAGATGCTTAGCTAAATGTGAAATTTGTTTTCCAAAGTATGTTGGTATGAAATTAATTTTGTGTTGATAGAGGCGAGTTCTGTGAACTATAATGACGTATTCGAGGCATGGTTCACCAGAACGCACAAAATCCAGAGTAACCGCAAAGAAGCGTTCAACGGGAATACCTCCACAGAGGTATGTGATGAAGGAATCTGAACACAGAAAGAGCATTTAATCTCGCGAGGCATACATTGAAAGCGAATTGATGAAATGTTCTCTTCATTCCTGTGGTACAGTCGAGGTCTACTAATTTATATCATACTCTGGCTCTCAAATCAATTAAAGTGCTGTAGTGTACATATTATACTACTATTAATAGAGCACGGTTTACAGTAGTTTTGAATTTGTTAGTTTATCTCCATTCTTCGTGCCACCTTCAAAATGAATCTGTCCTCTCCTAGTGTTTCTATGGGAATATAACCTATAGGCCTACATATTGTGACGTGCGTTAGGGAATCAAATACTTTAATTGAGGATTTCATTAAGTTATATTAACTTAACTGATAAGTTAGTAAACTTTGAATTCAAGATCATTTTTGGCATCGTCCTTATTACAGTGATCTTCGTCGTCATTCATCGAAGCCTTTTTATCGTCATGTCTATTTTCCTCATGGTTGTAGAGTTCATCTTCGTTACTGTTTTATCGTAATTTTTATGTCATCGTCATCGTCATCGTCATCGTCATCGTCATCGTCGTCATCATCATCATCATCATCATCATCGCCATCAATTTAGGATAGAAGCGCGAAAATACTATCTACCCCTTTGCAATAAGAAGTTCGCGATTATGGATATTAACAACAGTTACCGGTACTAAATTTGCGCATATGGGCATGACGTTGGAAAACTTCAAGACGACAATGCAATACGAAGAAAGGAATGAAAAGTCACCATGTCCTTGTGTAGTAATTAAATGAACATCGCAATCAAATGCAGCTGTGTTCTGATAATTCGAGCTGTTGTTTTCCATGAGTAATCTAAAATTCGTGGCCACTACTAAAATACAACTGACTTTGATACTGTGGTCATTTGAGAGTTTCGCTTAAAAAGAAAAAAGAAGATAGGGCAAACTTGGCTAATTTAGTGATACTAAAGTTTTTGTGCAAAAATAAGTTTCAAATTTAAAAGTTAATGAGTATTTTTAATGTACGTACTGTACATTATTAGGTTTCAGGAAGTTACACGTCAACATTTTTACCTCAAATTTATATAATAACTGCAAACAAGGAATATAAATAAATTTAAAACATTGTCATCCTAGAAGGGATAGTATATTTTAATGATAGATTTTAAATTCAAAATATTTACTCATATTCAGTCAAATTTTAAATTCTTCACTCAGATTCTTACCTACAACTCAAACAATTAAAGTTATTTCTGTATTTTGAAAGCTATTGATATGTATCATGAAACCATTGATCACAACTGACACATTGAATCCATCTTTCACCATGCTTATCGTTCTCGAAATTTCCTGAGCAAGATACGAACAAAAATCTTTAGGCTTATCATTCGGCTTTTCTTCAAGCACAGATATTTTTGTTTGGCTCGTGAAGATGATGCTGTTTCGTTATCTACCTCTTTTAATTCACGTGAGGGGCTGGGAATGTCATTGTACTTGACTGCTGTTTTGGTCCCTTCCTGGTCCTCGTCGAACTTGCCAAGAAAAATACGTGGTTTCACTACGGCAGTTTTCCTTTGTTTTAGACAAAATCAATTGCCTCTTCCATATCAATTACATTGTATTTCTTTTCACGTTTGACTTTGCGACTTTGCGATTGAAAACAATTTGGATCACAAAACACAGCAAAAACTCTTCTTTTAACAAAGAAAATCAGATGGTGTATTCACTCACAAATTCAAAGCTATAGGCTAGATCCACAATTTTTCAAGTAATTTCCAAAGAAACAGCTTACGTAAAGCAAGAGCGCAGTGAACAAAACCTATGTTATAATACATCTTCTGCCATTTATACTATACCATTAGAATTACATTTGTCTCTGGTATAATTTCGTGAAAAAAGTTAAATAAAAAAATCACGAAATTAGAAGTGATACGAAATTAGCCAAGTTTGCTTCCTTAAGCAAAATTTAACGTTTAGAGCCTACCGTAATAAGACAAAAGAGATAATAGAACTTGGCGACGTGAATGGCTGAGGAATTTCCAAGAGAAAAATAAATACGTTCTTAAGGATACTTATAATCTTGATGAAACGGGACTCTTCTACAACCTTCTCCCTGGCTTAAAAAGGTGACCGCTGTCACAGAGGAAACGAAGTAAACAAGCACTAGAATAACTTACCTTCATTTGCAACCCAAAGCTTGGTTTATAAGAAAATACAAAATCCCAGGATGTTTCAAGTACATGGATTGTTCACTCCTACCGTGCCGATACACTCATCACAAAAGAGCGTGGGTCGACAGCTCCGCTTTCGTGAATGGCTCATCCATTTGAACCGAAAAATGATCTTTCAAAACAGAAAAGTGTTACTCGCTCTTGATAACTGTGCTTCTCATAAGTTAGAAGATTTGGAACTTACCATTGTGAAAGTATACTTTTTCCAGCTAATGCCACCAGCAGACTACAACCTGATCAGAGAATTATTTTCAATACTAAGAAAAGTTACCGTACTCACTCCGTTCGAGCAGCTACTATAGAGAAAAAGAAGACCTTAAATGGACTGTCCTAGATGCAGTTAGAGCTTGGACAATACAAAATTGTTTTCGGAAAGCTTGGGCCCCTGTGGAGGAGAATATACAAGAGCCAGGTGAACCATTTAAAGTAGAGCAGGAACATGTACTAGAGAAGTTGGCGCATTATAATTTTGAATAGCGCAATGAGTCTATATTAATCCTCTATTTAAAAGTGGAATTGCATTTACCATCTTTCATCTGCAATAAAATTCATACTTTCTTGTGATATGGAGGAATAAATATTGATTTACACTGCAGTACTGGTATGTGTTTCTAAGAAATCAGAATGATGCGGAGCTTGATGAAAAAAAAAACAGCTCGGGTAGCTTCGCGTTGTTCACAACGAGAGCGAAATATAAAGCTAGAGATGAAAATCGTTTATAACAGTCCTATAATTTACAATCATATATATATATATATATATATATATATATATATATATGTAGGTAGGTAGAGGGAGATCGAATAAGCACCCGATGTGGAGGGTCATTGGATGGAACTTTGGAGTTGCATAGTACAGCGTAAATAATATCTTGATTGAGTGTGCGGCTCTTAATTGATTGAAGAAAATTGCTCTTTATTGTTTGAAATTTCAAGGCAGAGGACAGACGGTGCTCGAGTATTGTTCCCTAAGTTGTTCAGTAAGTTGCCCAGAGCTCTATGTGGAAAACTATTCCAGCATCCAACACAGTTCATATTGAAACACCGTAGAGAGTAAGTTGAAACAATATAAGACGAACAATGCATTTTATAAATGCGATACATCATCTCCTTCCCGATTACTAAACATGTGCCGTCTTCTTGGTTACAGTTATACGATGCAACGATATTGATTAAGAACAGAACAGTGATACATGGGCAGTGGCGGCTGCTGCAGGCGTCGCTAAAGCCCCTTGCTCCTGTAAAAATTTTTTAAATGTTAATTTCGTTTTCGCTTAGTCACCTGATTTCATTTTATTACTTGAATTGGTATAAATAGTAAAAACCTTTCCATATGCTGCATGTCAACAACTGTTTGAGTGTGTTTGACTGCAGTATTGAGTGCATCTGGCCAAGCTAAGCTGCACTATTGAGCAAGAAGTTATGAGAATGAAAATTACTGTAGGGATAGGGTGACCAGATGTCCTCTTTTGTCTAGACATGTCCTCCATTTTTAGACCTTTGTCCTGGGTCCGGGCGGATTTTTAAAATATCAAGAAATATCCTCTTGTTCGTAACTTTTATCCCTGATATTTTGAAATTATCTGTTTTGACACCTTTTCAAGTAATTTGCCTGTAGGTAGCAGCACCATCGACGGAATATACTCTTTTCCAACGATCATAACTCCCTTTGTTCCTCCTTGATATGGTAGTACCTCAGAGGTACCTAGTAAATCGGGGTGCGAATGTAAATCTAAATAGATATTTTGTGTTCTCTTTAATATTTTTTTATACAGTAGTTCCCATGACTTTCATATGTAGCTAACTGTAAAATCATTATTATGAAATTGTTTCATAATTATTTTGTAACAAAGTAGATATTAACATACTTTAATATGATGTAGACCTAAATCTGTACTCTCAATATTTTGTAATAAAATAGATATTGACGTAATTTAAAGTATAATATAGGCCTAAGCCTAAATCTAAGTGCATATTTTCTGTCCTCTTTTTTCGAATAATGTTCTTGTTTTTTAAGCTTTGTGTCCTCTTTTTTATCGATATCAATCTGGTCATCCTATGTGGGGATCCGGAGAACTCACCACACTTCACTTGTCGGTTACAATTCGTCAAAAGATTACGATTCGTAACAGTTATAGCGGATTCACCGGAATGTGTCAGAATTTCGTCATATATCATAAAGTATCAGCTGATTTATCTTACATAATGTAACTATTTTTAACTTTTTCCTTTTCCATAATAATTTTAATTTTAATAATTTATGGTTTTTCTATAGTATTTTTAACTTTTTCCTCTCCACAATAATGTACTATGTTTCTATAGTTTATACAAATTTCAAATCCGAAGCGTTTTCACTAGGCCTACTCCTTCCACTGTGAATTCGAAATATTTTCAGAATTATCAGTGATGAAATTAAATACGCACAAACTTAAAAGAGGACTCTGTAAACATATATTATGGTTTCATGTTTACCAAATATCCAATCCGTGGCGCTACAGCCCATGAAGGGCCAAGACCGACCAGCCGGCTGCTGGCCTCACGTCCACACGCCGAAGCAGAGCTGGACGATCATCCAACCAGAATGGAGGTATTGTGAGGTAGTACGATGATCCCCCCACCCGTTATAGCTGGTTTGCGAAACCGGATTTTCGCTACCTATCGTAGTTCCCCAAGTGCATCACGATGCTGGTGAGCACCTGTCCCATACACTGGCCGAAATTTCATGAGAAAATTTCTTCCCTCATGAGGATTCGAATCAGCGCGCATTACGTAACGCGAGTCCTAGGCAGGATGCCTTAGACCACGACTACACGGTGCGTTTACCAAATAGAGAATCGTCAAAAATGGGTTAGTGTGGCGTTGCGATTTACGTGGTGATTATAACTCATTGTTAACAGTAATGCATGATGGAGTAGATCGTAAGGGGACCTTCAGATCATTCCAGCCATGTTGCTGATTAGGAAAGAATCGAGGCGAATAAAGTGCATGTTGTCTAGGAAGGAAACAGCAAGTACTTCCAATTTCCTCCACTCTCAAAAAGAATTTCCAGTCTGTGTCAAGTAAAGGAAATGTGAACCTACAAAAAAAAAAAAAAAAAAATCAATCATGAAAAATATATTGCGCTTCGCCAGAAGAAATATCTACCTCCAGAACCAAAAACGATTAACGAATTGAACGTCATAGCCGAAGGTGACAGATAGCTCCTGCATGTTGAACCAGGTAGTAAAGAAAAAAAATAATTTTTGCAACCGACACATCTAAATATGTTTTTATGAATCATTATTGAATAATAGAACATATAAATCTGCGACAGAAATCCTGATACGGCTTTACAGAATATACGTGAACATTCTAAATCAATTGTTCCTCTTATACTGGTACCGATAGACACTTTTTCCAGTTATCAAGGAAGAAGTATTACTTAAATTTCAACGTCAGCTGATTTCACGATTCTTTTCAGTAGACTATTAATCAGCAGTGATTAATGTGATTAAGGTAGAATGTCCGGAAGCCAAAATAGCATGCAGTCTGTTACAACTCGGTCATTCTTTCTGGAGACGTCATCAGTTGGAAAGATCGGCAGTAATATTATATCAATAAGAAAAAAAAATACTGAATTTAGATCACAGTTCCATTCACTGATCACTATGGAATTCCTACCCGAAGAAGTCATCCGGACTGTACCAACGTGTAGCAGTGAATCGGGCGATTTTACAACAGCGCTTATTTTACTTTGGCTTGAGTGGGGGAGGGATGAGGGTGACGCCTTTTGGTAAAGCACCTCAGAGCATTTCAGTTACAATGGAGTTGTGGGTCAGGAGCGCAACGTGCTTATGCTGTAAAAGCATTTTACAGAAACGGCTACAGTTACGTGATAGCTCAGCATGAATTTCGGAGAGAGTTCGAGTTTCATCGCAATCATGCTGTTCCATCATCTCATGCGATCAAGATCTTGGTTAGTAACTTTGAGGCTACTGGTTCTAGACACATTAAGAAAGGTGGTAGTGTTAAAATAGTGAGTACACCCGAGAACATAGCGGTAGTGAAAGAGGCCTTTGAACGGAGTCCACGCCGGTCTGCGCGTCGTCATTCTGTCACTCTGGATTTCTGACTGTAGTGTTCGACGGATTTTACACAAAGATCTTCATTTCCACCCTTAAAACATTCAAATTACGCATGCACTACAGGAACAGGACCACGGAAACAGGCTTCAACAGTTGATTAATGGAAACCAGAATCTTGTGAACAACTTATTGATGAACGATGAGGCTCATTTTCATTTATCAGGGTTTGTTAATAAACAAAATTGGCGTTATTGGGCTGCCACAAACCCAAAAGAAATTCATGAGCAACCACTTCACAATTTGAATGTGACAGCATGGTGCGCGATATTAACTTTTTGTACTTCTTTGAAGATGAGAGGGAAAGAGCTGTAACTGTGACAGGGCAACGCTACGTTGACATGTTGGAGTACTTCTTAGCTCCTGCACTTGCTCGTCTTCCTGTGAACGAGGACACGTGCTTTCAACAAGATGGAGCTACGAGCTACATCGCACGAATCTCCATGGCAGCTGTGAGGAATTTGTTTCCCAACCATATTATCTCCAGACATGGGGATATCGGATGGCCGGCTAGCTCTCCCGATCTTTCAGCCTGTGACTTCTTTCTCTGGGGATACTTGAAATCTCATGTTTTTAGTGCTCCAGCACCACACAGGATTCAGAAGTTGAAACACCGAATTCGAGAAGAAATTGAACGAATTCCTGTGGAGATGCTGCAAAGAGTAATGGGTGATGTTAGGGAACGACTTATCGAGATTGTACAGAGGAATGGTGGTCATTTGCAGGACGTTATTTTTGCAAAATAAGGACTGTTCATTCAGTTGAATTGCTTGTAAACTAAATGCTTGTATGTATACTTTGTGTTCGTCTGTAATAAAAATGAATAAATCTAGTCATTCACCCATGACAATGTTTTTAAAATCGCACGATTCATTGCCGCATCCTGTATTTACACTCTGCAAGAGTTAGCCCAAGAAGATCTCACACCAATATTTGATTATATCGAAGATAATTACGTGAGGGTACAATGTCACGGAAGAGGCAGCCAGGAACCTCTTTTCCCACCAGACATATGGAACGGTTATGTTCGGGTTCTTGAAAACCTTCCCAGGACTATTAATTCCTGTGAGGCATGGCTCAAGTGACTGAATACATTAGTTGGAAAGCATCATCCATCGTTTTATCATGTACGTCAACATCTACAAGGTGAGGTACAGAAATGGACAGAGATATCGAACTACTACAAGCTGGGCACTCGCCGACTAAGAAGAAACGAAAATAGACAGAGACCGACGCACGTATTTCTCTCATTGTCCAACATTAGGAACAATACAAAGTAACTATCACATTCCAAATTTTGGCTCTGTGTACGAATGTGGTTAATTCAGTTTTGCAAACCTTGATTTTAAGATATAATGATATAAAGTAATAATCTCGTATTATTTAACAAAATCATTATCCTTGTATTTAAGTGCAATTGAAACACACAAAATGAACAATTGAGTGAATTAAAAGAAGAAGAAAGGATGAATTATTAATTAAAAGGTACACGATGATAATAACGTCGTTGCAAGAGGTATTGAAACGCAACTTAAATATGTTAGCTCCTAGCCCAAAGGTTCAGGATGTAAGTAAAAGTTTGCAGGGAGAACAATCGATGAAACCGAGAGGTATTTATATAGGCCTACAAGGTAATATGAAATAATGGTACCACGGTAGTTGTGATGGTAGTAGCGGTGGTGGTAATGGTGATGAATTGATGATGATAGAAATAGTGATAATGATAAGCTAACATAAATTTAATGACATATAAATAATAAATTTAGGCCTAATTTGTTTATGAGACGTACAGGAACTGAATGCCATTATTTCTTCATCGCTAATAGCAGTCCATGATCTACTGATAGACTATGGATCATAATGGCTTTATTTCGTGATAAAAATTGCAAGCAGCTATGTGTTTTTATTTATGACCCAATAAATTTAGGTGTAGAGTTATTGTATGATCTCTAGCCGGAAGTTTCTCGCATAAATTACACAGCATGGAGCTAGTGTCCTTACCTATGTAAGGCATGGAGGAGGTGCTCTGTTTCATACAACTCCCATTTAAGTTCAAAGGCGCCTTCAGGCAGCAAACTTCCTCCCCGGGGATATCGAAAACAACGCAAGTAGCAATATATCCTATAGAGAATTGAAAAGCGTCTCTGACGACCGTGGCTTGGCGTAACGGGAGTCGACTACTGCGCGACATTCCTACTGTGTGGTTCACAAGTTTGTGCGAATGATGCCAGAGGAATCACATTAATTACATGTATTTCGCATAGTTATTGTTAGAGGGCGGATGTTGATGAAAAATGTTCTTCTCATTTTTCACATTAGGACGATGTCGATTAATATAGAAATCATTTCTATGTCAATATCTAGGAAAAAAATAATTTCTTGTATTGCATTTTTTGAAGTTTTTGAAGTAATAGGTCATTTTTATGTTGTTTCGGCATTTTTGGTCATTTTTAATAATTTGAAAAACTTTTAAATCATTTGGAATGTATTTTATTTTGTTCTTTACCGATAGGTCTGTTAAGTCATTTTCTAAGCAAATAGGTCAGTAGTAATTACCTGCTGAATAAGTGAAGTTTGAAGTGAAGTTTGAGTTTTATAGTTTTAAAATAACTCTAAAGTCCATCCCTCATTCCACTGAAGGCTTCATTTCACACAACGGAAATAATATAAAATGCTTGACACAGCTTAGTTTAAGTGAGGGCTTTGACCGCTACTGTTCTTTTGTCGGTACGAGGATGTCTTTAGAATTTATGTTTGGAAGGGGGGAAACTTTCACTGTGTACTGGACAGGATATTGGGTCCTCAGCATGGTTCGGAAGGGATATATACTGTAGTAAACAGTATTTTTAACACAAAGATTGGAAGAATGCACGCTGCGCCCATAATTCGTTTTGTCATTCACTCTCCTTCATCTGGAAGATCTAGTAACAAAAGTGAAAATCGGAAGAAGACGAAGAATGAAGGCACTGACATGGACTACCCCTGATTGAAACATATTGTAAACCCTCATTAAAATCTATAGTTTTCCCTTAAAATCTCCATTTTGTTGCATGCCCTTTTCCTTTATCTTGGCCAAATTCCAGGAAGTTGCCTCCTCTCTCCGAGATTTGCAGGGCACTCATTGAAACAATGTGACTAATTTTTAAGTTGTGATGTGAGTACGACGAATAATATTTTAATGTCATTTTCTTTTAATATCATGTCATTTTTCCATTAGTTTACGGGCATTTTAATGATCATTTTAAGTTGATTTTTAGGTTATCAACATCCGCCCCCTAGTTATTATTAAGGAATTTACAAATCACGATAATGAAACGTTTTTCACATAATTATTAGGCTTATTAAGGAATTTAGAACTCACATTAATGAAGTATATTTCGCATAATTATTAATAAATCATTTTTGAATACTACTCCAGGGTGTCCAGGTAGTACCTGATTGACAATTTTAAGACACTCCTAAAATATTGCTAGTTGGGGAAAAAATATAGGTTATTTTTATAATAAGATACTTAAAAACGATGTTTGAACTACGCGGTATACTTGAATCGATGTATTAATAACAGCGAGATGACATTTGTAGTCATGATTTGAGGGCTCGACATGTGCTTGCCTAAAATATGTAGGGAGATCCTATGCAAACCGATCCTACTCCAGCCTCTACGTAACAAAATCTGTTGGTCGACTGCAAGTAGTCGTACGCTTGCGTATGGAGAGATCTGTCGTACACACTATCCTAAGCATACCGGTCCAACTCCACCCTCCACCGCTTAGTTTCTCTAGACGGGCACACTACACTACCGTCATATCTAAGCCAATGGAACATGGCCATCTTGGTCTGGTCTGCATAGGTACGATCTGGACTTTACATTCGAGAAAATCTCTGATAAAATTCAACCAGGCAGTAAGTCCAGGACCCACCGCGATCACAGTTTCGGTGCATGAGTCCTGCTCGCTAAGTCAGTAGCTAAAATAATGTTACATCCCCAATTTTTTTACTTTAACTTGATATTGGAATGGGCCAATGTTCATATTCTAAATCGAAATAGAGATGATGATGATGATGATGATGATGTTGACGGCAATATTACATTCTTATTTCAGAGTACCTCTTTAAAATTTATCTTGATTTTATTGCAAATACGGGATGAGTTAGAAGGAAAGGTACATGGTTTGAGGGGTGATAATATTGGTGATTCTGAAGTAAAAAGTTTATATATGAACATTATGTTCTGTTCTTAACGGTTTCGGAGAAAACTAATGGAATCAATGCGGAACATGACAAAAGCAGTTGATAGTAAATTAAATCATTCTTACCTTATGTTCTGTTTAATTGTGTACTCTTCTTTACAGAACATGTTCAAAAAGTTCACCGTCAACTTCAATACAATTTGCAATTCTTGTTGACAGTTGCTGTGTTGTTAATCTGAGTTGATTCGGACATTCCTTTACTTAAGCAAAAGCATGTAAAATGCGGGCGAGAAGTTTCCAATTTGCGCTTGTAGACTTCGCTCTTAAGCCAACTCCACGTAAAGTAATCCAATGCAGTAATGTCGGGTGATCTCGGTGGCTAAGAAATGACTCCACCGCGACCGATCCAACGCACAGGATAGGGTTCTTTGATCCTACTACAACAATGTTGTCTTGGTTGTGTCCGCATATGAGTCCTGATCAAGGAGAAGAGACTGACGCCCGTGATTTTTAATCAACTGTATGTCAGATTATGTTAAGAATATGTCGTACACACTATCCTGCGCATACTGGTCCAACAGAGCATATGTTCATACAAACTTGTTTGTTCAGAATCACCAATATTATTACAACTCACACCATGTACTTTTCCTCCTGACTCATCCTGTATATTATATACTGCAAAATGCGAACTATTACATCTCTCCCATTAAGTCGGCATAATTTCTCTTGAACCTGCCCCATGGTATTTAGTGGTTATTTAACGACGCTGTATCAACTGCTACAATAATTGTATTGTCTTTATTTTACAACAAGCAATAATCATATACAAAACACGGAACGTGCTTCCTTAGGTGTGTCAAATTCGCTTCCTCTGCCTGTACTTGAAACACGTCGACTACATTCTTACCGGCGTCATATGTTCACCTCAGACTAATACAAATATACTGATGTCACGGTTGCTGTTACTACCATAAAAGGAAAAACAGTCGTCTGTTATGACACTGGAATATTGTCGTAAGAATAATCTTAAAATTATTTATTATTTATTAATTTTTAATTATGATCTGTTGTTACAATCACAAAAGGGAGATCACTGATCTGCTATAATACTAGAACATCATGCTGAGGATAATCGTAAAAATTATTTAATAATCTTTCAATTATAATTATTGTTGAATTACAATTTTAACTATTTTAATTACATGTATCTACTCGAGTTTCATGCTAAAAATTCTGCCTGGATTAAAAAATGTGTTCCGTGAACAGATCTCTTTTCAGCGAGTGCTTTATGAGCGCCGTGTACACAAATGAGAATCATCTTCTTGCAGATAATTTCGACATGTTTTAATAAACGGAAATCTGGTCCGTTACGAGCTTAATGATTCGCATTGAGGCGCCGAGGGTATCCATGTCAGTTATAATTAAACTCTGCGGGGAATTTGGAGGAGTTCTCAGTGGATGTTGTAACATGCCCCTATGCATCCACATCCCAAATGGAACACATTGTTCTTATTTCCGCGAATGACGTTTCACTCTGGCTGAATTCCCACTTACAAAAATGCATATCGTACAGCGTAAATACAAACTACGATATCTATGAAGCCACTTCTCTCATATTCACATAAAAATTCTTGTCACGAAGATGACACATAGTTTTAAATTTTACGTTTTAAGTCTTTCAGAAATTTTTTTTTTATTATATTGGGAATGTTATTAAGATATTCTTTTTCTTTTCTTCCAAAGTAGACTTCAATAACCTCTTCCGGTCTCAGATATCACTAGGGCTGTGACATCGGTATATTTGTATTAGTCTGAGGTGAACATACGACGCCCCGGACAGAATGTAGTCGACGTGTTTCAAGTACAGGCAGCGGAAGCGAATTTGACAGACGTCTAAGCAAGCACGTTCCGTGTTTTTTATACGATTATTGCGTATTATGAAATCAAGACAATACAATTATTGTATAATAAGGGCTAATATCGGAAAGGTCTAAACTTTTGTTATGTAACATTTTTCACGAAAATCAATAATAAGGGAGATATTTCGATTTATTTAATTCAAGCATCCTTATAACCCCCCCTTTTAAATAAAATATTTTGAATGCCATATAGCCTAAAACGAACTTAATTTATATTCCAATTTTCATATAAATCGGTTCAGCCATTATCGCGTGAAAAGGTAATAAACATACAGACAGACAGACATACAAACAAAAATGTCAAAAAAGCTATTTTCGGTTTGAGGATGGTTAATTATACATGTTACTAGCAATTATTTTTGGAAAAGCGAATATTACCAGAAAAATTTCGCTTACACATTATAGATTTTTAATTAATTTAACGTCCATTTGCACAATTTTAATATAGCTTATGTTTTTCTCCTGGATCTTCCTCTACTTCTTCTTCTTCTTCTTCGTCTTCTTCTTCTTCTTCTTCTTCTTCTGGCATACAGCTCTTACAGTTTAGGTAATGCCTCCTTTAAAACAAAAGCCCAATCACTTCTGTCCTCTGCCCTCTTCCTCCATCTCCTTATTCCCACTTTCCTCAAATCTTCCTCAATGCAGTCTAACCATCTCAATCTGGGACGACCCCTATCTCTCCTTCCCTCTAGTGTTCCAGCGAAGATCATCTTCGCCATTTTTCTCCTGGTTATGAAGGTTAAATGTGTAAACTTTGGCACATATCGGTTAAAGCGTGTAGATTTGTAGAGAACATACATACCTACCAAAATTCACTTTTATATATTAGATCTATCTATCTATCTATCTATCTATCTATCTATCTATCTATCTATCTATCTATCTATCTATCTATCTATCTATCTATCTATCTATCTATCTATCTATCTATCTATCTATTTTAGTAGGTTATTTTACGACGCTTTATCAACAGCTTAGGTTATTTAGCGTCTGAATGAGATGAAGGTGATAATGCCGGTGAAATGAGTCCGGGGTCCAGCACCGAAAGTTACCCAGCATTTGCTCATCTTGGGTTGAGGGAAAACCTCAACCAGGTAACTTGCCCCGACCGGGAATCGAACCCGGGCCACCTGGTTTCGCGGCCAGATGCGCTGACCGTTACTCCACAGGTGTGGACTCTATCTATCTATCTATCTATCTATCTATCTATCTATCTATCTATCTATCTATCTATCTATCTATCTATCTATCTATCTATCTATCTATCTATCTATCTATCTATCTATCTATCTATCTATCTATCTATCTATCTATCTATCTATCTATCTATCTATCTATCTATCTATCTATCTATCTATATATCTGTCTGTCTGTCTGTCTGTCTGTCTGTCTGTCTCTATCTCCATCTCCATCTCCATATATATCTATCTATCTATCTATCTATCTATCTATCTATCTATCTATCTATCTATCTATCTATCTATCTATCTATCTATCTATCTATCTATCTATCTATCTATCTATCTATCTATCTATCTATCTATCTATCTATCTATCTATCTGCCTGCCTGCCTGCCTGCCTGCCTGCCTGCCTGCCTGCCTGCCTGCCTGCCTGCCTGCCTGTCTGTCTGTCTGTCTGTCTGTCTGTCTGTCTGTCTGTCTGTCTGTCTGTCTGTCTCTGTCTGTCTCTGTCTGTCTGTCTGTCTGTCTGTCTGTCTGTCTGTCTGTCTGTCTGTCTGTCTGTCTGTCTGTCCGTCCGTCCGTCCCGATGTAGTTAAGGCCATCAGGCCTTCTCGTCCTTCTCTTGCGGTTTAAGTAGAGATAGACACCTACTTCTTTGATGTATTGGAGGGGGGAG
Source organism: Periplaneta americana (assembly GCF_040183065.1). Classification (NCBI taxonomy): domain Eukaryota; kingdom Metazoa; phylum Arthropoda; class Insecta; order Blattodea; family Blattidae; genus Periplaneta; species Periplaneta americana. Next base: position 102,617,341 of record NC_091120.1, read on the forward strand.
GAGCAAGACTGCACAAAATTATAAACACTCACCGCTGTGGAGTAACGGTTAGCACGTTTTACCGTGAAATGAGCAAGCCCGTGTTTAAATCCTGGTTAGGACATTTTAGTTGTTTCAGGTTGTTTCCGTGGTTTTCCTTCAACACATTAAAAGTAAACGCGGAGTAAATTTCGGAGTTGGATTCTGGACTCACTTCTCCTCCATTATCAACTTCATTTCAAATTAAGTAACCACTTAACTTGATAAAGCGTGGTAAAATAAACCAATTTTAAGAAAATCTTAAAAACTTTCTTTGATATTTGTAAAAAAAATCGTAACGTATTTTTCGGGAATAAACATAAACTGATTTTTCATAATTACCTGTGGACATTGTTTAAAGTATGATGGTTGAAAACTACGGCCGTTATGCATTATATTTTCTCTTTCACTGCTTTACTTACTGTTCGTTGATCTTTGCAGCGATGAGGGACATAAGCTATTAGTTTTACTGCAATTGTAAGAAAATAATTTATCATTATTTTCGTTAATTTCATTTTAATTTTGGACAGTTTTTCATTAAGAATTTATTTATTATCAATAACAGTTGCATCATAATCGCTGATCACTTAACAAGCCCACAATCGCTACCGCGATCTTTACAAAAACAACCACTGAAACTGCACGTTGTTAACGATTAATTTTAAATTTCGAATCAAATTTAATTGGAATCGTGTGCACAGAAACTCTCTGTATATAATTGTAATTATTTTCTAGTTTCAATCCTTGATTGAATGGAAGAGAAGTCACAGGCTTTGGTGGAATTAGGGTACTTAAAGTGTTGTAGGAACCACTGAATCACGAAAATAAATATTTCATATCCCAGCAATGTAGTACGGTGAATACAAATAACTGCGTTATTGAAGGCTAATATATTCAGAAAAAAAAATTCTACCGTATGCAGCATTTACTACTTAAAGCATACAGTCACAACATTCATTGAATTTATGTAATATTTTTCTTGATACCGGGATTCTATATTGTTAAAGTAACTGCACTTCATCCCATTCATATTATTGTACACTCTTAGACAAAAAAAAAAAAAAAAATGACCGGACTCTTGAAGCGTAAATTTTTCTAAGTTCCGTTGGGCTGTGCGCCTGATACACAAGACTAAAATCAGAGTATTAAGGACGAAATCAGCGAGATCCAAGAACATGCTCTTATACCGGAAAACAGCTGTGTATGTGTCATAGCTCCGTGGTAAAACTCTGGCTTCCCACGCAGAAAACCCGGGTTCGTATCCGCCTTCTTATAAGTATATGTATTTGTTTCGTTTTATTTTTTCTCTAGCTAGAAACAAATTATACATTTATTAACGTGCACAGGAGTTTGGATTAGTTGAACAATTAAACAAAAACATTCAGTAATATCACAGACTTCTTCCTAATTAACCTCGAATTAAAATAGATGTTCAGTTCTTGGATCTTCTCCCCTCTCCATAAGGAATATTGATCAATTACTATAATTTGTATAAGTAGTAGTAGTAGTAGTAGTAGTAGTAGTAGTAGTAGTAGTAGTAGTAGTAGTAGTAGTAGTAGTAGTAGTAGTAGTAGTAGTAGTAATAATAATAATAGTCTAATAATAATAATGCAACAACCAGAATAATAACAATAATAATATTCATAATATTTCAAACACAATAATAATAATAATAATAATAATAATAATAATAATAATAATAATAATGACCACAGATTATTCCGCCTTGCATTTTCAGAGGAAAATATTAATTTCGATTGGAATAAGGTAATATTTTCAGACGAAGTTACTTTTTCTTCTGACAATTACGGGAGGCAAATAGTCTACCGTTCACGGGGATCCCGATACGATCCTACGCATGTGGCAACTCTCTTTCGCAGTGGCCGTGTATTTGTTCCATATTGGGGCTGGATGTCCAATGACGGTCTGGGTGTTCTGTGGCGGCTCGATGGAAATCTTAATGCCCAACAATACCAGGTCTTATTGGAAAATGTTATGCTTCCCTCTGTACGGATGATACATCCTGATGATGATGAGATCATATTTCAACAGGTTAATCATCGTGTTCACACATGTGCCGAGGTCATGAGATGGTTTTCAGAGAGGCCATAAATCAGACTGATAGAATGGCCTCCCTGTTCACCAGATCTGAATGTCCTAGAAAATTTGTGGTCGGAGGTGAAGAAAACTGTGAACGCGATGATAAATACAATACCACGTCGGCCGACCACAAAAGATGCACTCTGGAACATTATCGAGGACGCTTGGGATCGTGTATCTTCACGTCGACAGTATCTGAGACGCCTGATCGCATCCATACCCCGTAGGATGCAGGCGGTTATAGATGCGGAGGGATTACATACCCGGTATTGAATTTTTTGTCTATTTTGATTTTTGTTCATTGGTCTCAGAGATGTATTTCTTTATTTTGTTTAATACAAAGAAAAGGATTATGTCTGTTTATTCCTATCCGAGGATTTCTTTTACTTAAGGTTTATTATTGTTTATTTCTATCCGAGAAGATTTCGCTTAGTCTCTTTAAATACAAGATACAAGGGAAAAGATTGCTATTATGTATCTAACTTTCCCTTTGTAAATATTAACTTTCTGTTAAATATTTCACAATACTGGTTATACAAGAAGTAAAAAATGAGAATAAAAAAAAACAAAGTATAGACTGAGATTCGAACTCGAAACCTTTAGAATACAAGGCCACAATGCTACCGACTGCGCTATGCGAGATAGACGGTGACTCTTTAAGAAGCATGTTATATAATCATCATATAGTGGTGGCAGTGAAGTACCGGAAACATTTACGACAGAAGAAATTCATCCGCGTGTGTATCGTGCTCTGACGAATGCACCCGAAGTCTTCCGAATCTGACATAGAATCTGGAGCCCGGTCATTTTTTTTTGTCTAAGAGTGTACATTATTCGAGTTCTTATTTCATCTCCTGCTGGCATTATCGCCTACATTTCAGTCAGATGCAAGATGAGCGTAGCAAATAATGAAGCATCGTAAGATAGACAAATTAAAATTATTTCAACACAATAATGCAAAATATTCTAGCAGAAACTGGAAGTAAGAAAATATAGATCTCAGTCGGCAAGACGAAAGATCCTAAAAAACAATCTAAATAATAAATCTAAATGTAATCCATAAAATCATAATCTGCACAAGGATATTCAATTTTCAATGCTATCATTGATACATTGTTCGGAGCGCCATCCAGAAAGTAAGTTTCCCGATTTTTCCCCTTGAAAGTAAACGTAATTAACCGTGTCAATTGCGCATGCGTAACAGATCTATGACGTATCAATCATATGCCAGCCGGACAGGTCCCACCTGGTGCCAGTAGCGTGGCAGCAGTGGTCCGAAATGGAAGCTCTTATTCCTTCTCCCGCCGCCTGCGAGGTTCGGTCGGTGATAAAGTTCTTTAATGCACAAAGCATTGCGCTAATTGAAATTCATCTGCAGCTCTCTCAGGTCTATGGGCCGAACATCATGAGTAAGCAGATGGTGCGTCGCTGGCGTAGGCAGTTTTCCGAAGGTCGTCAAAGTATCTATGATGAAGAGCGCAGTGGGCGACCGTCCCTCATCAATGATGATCGTGTTGAGCTGGTGCGGCAGTGCATCATGGAGAACCGTCGCTTCACGATTACGGAGCTGAGCAGCCATTTTCCGCAAATATCGCGATCCTTGTTGCATGAGATTGTCACTAAGCACCTGCTGTTGAAAAAAGTGTGTGCCAGGTGGGTGCCGAAAAACCTGACACCCGAACACAAAATGCAACGTTTAGGAGCAGCACTGCCATTTCTGCAACGGTATCACGATGACGGCGACGATTTCCTCGACAGGATCGTCACGGGCGATGAGACTTGGATTTCGCACTTCACCCCGGAAACCAAGCAGCAGTAAATTTATTGGCAGCATAGTGGATCTCCGGTCAGGACGAAATTCAAACAGACGCTGTCGGTACGGAAAGTGATGTGCACGGTGTTCTGGGACAGGAAGGGCATTCTGCTCATTGACTTCCTTCCAAGAGGTGAAACAGTGAACGCTGACCGTTACTGTGAAACACTGCGAAAATTGCGACGTGCCATCCAAAACAAGAGGTGTGGAATGCTTACTGCAGGTGTTATGCTTCTCCATGACGATGCTAGTCCACATACGGCTCGGCGCACAACAGCTGTTTTGACGGAATTTGGCTGGGAGTTGTTTGATCATCCACTCTACAGTACTGATCTTGCTCCCAGCGATTTTCACGTTTTCTTGCACCTCAAGAAATTCCTGTCCTTCGGTGAGCATTTTGACAACGACGAAGAGCTGAAGACGTCTGTCACACACTGGTTCCATTCACAGGCGGCAGAGTTCTACGATAGAGGGATACAAAAGTTGATCCCACGATACGACAAGTGTCTCAATTGTGATGGTGGCTATGTTGAAAAATAGCTGAAACATTGCTGTACCTGTTGCCAATAAATGTTTTCCTGAAAGTGTGTGTTCTTTTTTTTAATAGGGAAACTTACTTTCTGGATGCGCCTCGTATCTATTCGCAACAGAAGAAGAAACCAAGAAGGTCTTCTGCTGACAATAGAGTGCCTGGAAGAATAAAACAGTTCAAATACTCTACCTATTACTTACGAATTGGTCGAAGTTGACATGGTCTGAAGAAGTACACAACAGTAACATATTCCTTTTCACAACACACACCTTTCTTTACCAAGGTGTGTCATGTGACTCGCAGTCTCTTTCAACAAGTCGTGTTGCTCTGCCTCGACCCTCTTACCTGTTCTTGGGTGCCATACCTTAGATCAGCGGTCGTCAGCACATAGCACCCTGTGGCTAGCGTCCGTTACCCGCGGAAAACACAGTGCACCATGGTGCACTCGTAGCTGCTAGCGGATATGCTCTCTACCTCTTCCTGCTGCACGATGGGGCACATGGGACGGCTCCACTTAATCGTTGCACATTTCAGCGAGTGCTGACGACCACTGCCTTAGATCATGGATGGACATTAGAGTCCTGCAAAACCGGTTGTGAATAGGCTAATTTAAATTGTACAACGATACTGAGCGCCTAACGGTGTAGGCAGTATGCAAAGCTCTTCCACCACGCGGACTGCCTTATTCGGTTTAACGAAGGCTAGATTTGTTTCGCTCTCTTTGTGAGAGGACGGCTGCGGCTTTTGGATATAAAAGGGAGCTCACGTCATTGAGCCATCCAGATATTACAATTACCTATTTTCAAGTATAACAATTTACAGCGTAAAACTACATCCATGAGGAACCTGAAAGTACATTTTTTTGTTAAAAATTATATTCTTTTTTAAAACTGATATTCTATCTTCTTAGAAATGACTTCTTAATATAATAATACATGCATCCTTGCAGTAGTTAAAAAGCATTATGTATGAATAACAACTTCTCTTTTTGAGGTTCTTTTTCATTTTACTATTAAACTATGTACAGTATAAAGGTTATAAAGGTCTTATATACCGCTGGAACGTACAACGGAACTTATAAACACTGTATACGTAAACTATTCTATATATAGGGGAGAGGGAGGCAGGTTGGCTCAAATTTTACGTTTCATTTTTTTCCGTAATTTGTATAGCATTTTATGAAATCCTCAAAGATGTTCGTTGTACGTGGTTCTTTGGCTATGTGGAGAGATATTTGAATTTGGATTTCACCACGATTTAAATTTGAAATTTTGTATTATTTTGAAACGTGCAGATTGAGTCAACTTACCCCGCCCTAGAGGCAGATTGATACATGGAATGGGGCAAATTATCTACATATTAAATAAAGGCAAACTGCATATAAGACTAGATTTTTTTAAATTTAAAATTTATTTCTTTATACGGGCAAATGATTCAATATGATGGACGCAAATAAATATATACCCATGGAGTTAAACGCTCAGATAAAAGAACTGAATCCTAGAAAAACAAGGTAGAAAAATTAATTTTGAACTTGTAAATGACTACATATCATATTGTCTTATTAAAAATATCTGCGAAGGAGTTTATGCATACAAGGTTTCTGTTTCCATCTGTAAAATTTTTATGTACCATAACTTACATTCCAGGCACTGTCACCTGGTTCACATTCTGAATAAGATTTAATACAATACAGGCAATATGTCTCTCTATCTTGTTCGTTACTTTCTCTTCTTGAATTATTCTTTGTCTTTCGACTGGTCTTAAGATTCCTTTTCTCACTACTAAAGTCTCCTCTTGTATTTTTGGTGAACAAATTCATTATCCTTTTTCGATATCTTCCACTCTAGTGCTTTCTTAACTGGAGAGTCAGTAAATATCGCAGTAGACAATTTTCCCCTTATGTCGTCATCCGTAGCTTATCTACAATACCGAGTGGGAGTCTGGAATGGGATGTTAAAATCCTTGGCCCCTTGGCCACACTTCTGTTTTCTAACTTTACAGCACTGACAGCTCGTAACATCATATTATCAGTAGAAGTAGTTGCTCTATCAGTTTTTTAAAACCCTCATTTTCTCATTCACTGCAATGAACATGTATGTTTTATATTTACAATCAATTAAATTGAACTTATATAATAACAAATTGTATGAATAAGTAAATTATGTATTGTATAATTTATATAATCATTTAAAGTAACACAGCGGGGTAGGTTCAACACCGTGCCAATCTGCCCCCTAACAACTGTGCCAACTTGCCTCTCGTGTAGATATTTGATTTGTGTTAAAATTACGGATTAAAGTAATGAATGATCGGAATGAAATTAACACGAAACAGAGCCAATTGATTGCACTTTCCAACGATGTATTTAAAGTTCATCTAATACTACATATGTACCTTGTAAAAAAATAATCAAGAGATGGTTAAAATTTATTTACCTTTCTGCAAAAACAACTTTATGGCTTCCTTCTTTTACCGCTTGCCACAAAATCTGACGCTTCCGTGGAGCATGCTTTATAAAGCAGGGATCATATTGTCTGCGTGGTGCTGCAATCCATCGCATAAACACCGAAATAAAACTTGTGTGCCAACGTGCCTCTGTAGCCAACCTGTCTCAATCTCCTCTATAAGAGGTGTACAATTACACATAATAATCGTTACACAACCTATCACCCTAGTATAAGCCTTACACAGAAGGACAAGATGGCGGATTCCACAAACAGCTGATCGTTTGTTTCCTGACTTTTTTCTAAAACTGAGCTAAATATCTTCTGTAAAGAAAGTTATACAACCGAAATGGAAGATTTAAGCGATTATGTAATAAGTACAGAGGACATTAAAGACATTGATGGTATAAATAGTTGTGAAAATAAAAATAATAAAGCAATACAAAACTAGTTTTTATCTATTTACATTTAACGATGAAAATATTAAAGGAAAATATAGATTCACCAAGCAATATTGTTGCTAATGTTCTAAAAGAAGATTTGAAGCAGGTGGATCTGTAAGTTCTAAACTGCAAATTTTAATATCACGTCGAAGTCTTCGCACATAGAGAAGAAATTAAATATTGACTTAATTTTAAGTAGGTTTAGATCTATGAATACGGTTACTGTATTATATATTCTGTGTCCGAATTCGGGAAAATGAATGGGCCATGCCTTTTTTTTTTAATATATCCTTCCCTGTCCTGTTGGGTAGATTAAATGGATTGAAGGACGCTCGACTTTCGTTACTAAATCCACTTGCCTCTAAACTGAATAATTACAAATAATGATCACTGATATTTTGAAACAAAATTGTTTATAATTCTCTAAAAATAGTTACACCAAAGAGTCGCAAAATGGTGTCAAGTTTTCATAAATGTAAAAAAGCAGATCTCTGGTGCGAGTGGAAATTTAAGTGCTCATAAATGTAAATTTAGGAGTCGAATATTATAAGTGGTTCTAAATCCCATTCTGCAGTTCTCTAATGGATATTTACTGGTTTACGAACCAGAAGTGGTTCTTCACGTTCCCGCAAAGGACAAGAAGTAGCAATGCGGGAGGTCGGTGTTCGTAATGTGAATAGCAGCGACACAGTTCCAGTTGGAAAGTCGTCATAGCACATTCAAAGCTGTATATAAACGCAAATTAATGGTGAATGGGAAGAACAGTTTTCTGCGTTCCCAAAGGAGACAGTGCCCTTTGTCTTTTATGTTAAAAAATGCTAATGACACGTTTAATGGACGTGGTTGTAAACACAATAATAAAATAAAACCAAAAGCCATAAAGCATCTACAGTTTCGAAAGCTTCTGGAGGACATGGAATCCGAGTATGAAGATCTGATTTACTATACTAATGTGAGGTGGCTCAGTCGGGGTAACATGCTCCATCGCTTCTTTGAACTTCTGTATCACTTTCCCTGTTTGCAATCCCTCCAAAATACAAATGACTACAATGACTTTAATAAGGAGGAGTGCGGAGTATAAAAGACAAATGGTACCTAAGCAATATTCAGATTGAGAGTGTGACCAAATTTACATCTTTAGGTGTAATATTAGACAGTGAAGGAGATTGGAAAGAACAAAATGAAAATACAGTAAATAAAGGAAACGTAGCACTAACAGCAATAGGCAAATGTTTAAATAAATGGCCCAACATAGATAGCAAAAGATTGAATGATATTTACAGAGTCATGATTGAAGCAAAGATATTATATAATGTGGAGAATTGGGGAAATTACTTATCTGAAGTAAATATAGATAGAATAAGATTTAAATATAGACTATCAATACGAAAAATGAACAACGGAGGGAAATCAAAATGACGTTGCACTTTTTATGGGAGAGCCCTGATCACTTAGCACCTCTGCAATATTTTGATGGTCGTAATAACACTCTACAATCGTCTATGGACCTAGCACTGTTGATATGTAATGTCCCTTGGAAATTTGCACCATTCCAGTGAAATATCACATTATTATTTTTTTTATACTTAGCACCTTTCTACTGCTAGGTATCCAATTGTCGTATATGTATTGTGACTGTCTTCCACCATCATACTGGTCATATTAGCTATTAGCAGAAAAACCACTAAATAATGAATTCCTATTGTTCGTAATTAATTCATGTATTAATTTGGAACAAAACTGAGTTTCAGTCTTGAGAGAGACGACAAAGGAAAGTATTCATTAAGAATAAAATTATTGGAGCTGAAATAAAACATAAATTACAGAAATACAAAATCTTAAGTCACTATTTATTTTCAGGTATGTTTACATAGATCATCAGCTACAAAAAATATAATATTTCCTTATAAGGGATACTTGTGAGTAATTTTACTACTCCATACAGCCAACATATATTTTCAGTCCTATTAGCAAAATAGAATGAATTAGTTTCAAAGTCACATCATATTATGGCTCAATAGATATAGTATCAATCATTATACAAAACCTTTCCATATCGAAGATAAGACACACCACAAAAAGGAAAATCTCAGTAGTATATTAAGTGTAAAAATTAAAAGTCCAGATACATGTGATAAAACGTAACACGCTGGTTTCGAGAAAGTATGCTTTTCAGAAACTTTTATTATTTATTTAATTTATTATTATTTATTTACAGAATATAATTACAACTATAGAAATGGAAATAAAATGATACAATCAATATAAAAAGGAGATACAGTAATATTAACAAAATTTGAGGACCGAATGAGCAGCGCTCGTGTTCGGTCACAGTTCAGATATATTATTAATAGGCATATAAGAGAATATACAAAGTAAAATAAAGTTATTTCTTAAGTAGTAATGATGTTACTTTGGTGAATTTTCAGACATGGGTTCCGTTTTCAAAATTTTCATTTAAACAATTAATCACCTGATTATTTTGCAACATCAATTTTTAATCACTCTCTATGCGTACAGAAGTGGTATGATAATGGCACACATACTGTATTAAATGTCACATTTACAGAAATTCGTAACTGCTTTGTTAAAGAGATACATTTGTCTGACAAAAAAATAAGGCAGAAAAAAGTCAGGGCACGCATTTCTTATGTATATCTACGAGTAATCAAACGTAATGTTATGTAATCAATAAAATGCGATTTATTTACAAAACTTTTTAAAATAAAATATTTTACAAAATCTTCTGCCATCACGTTACATTTTTCATCTCTATAACGAAGAAACTGTGCACAAATCATTAGATATATAATTTCTTCTTGTAATCTTAACATGTCCTATCATTGTTTATTGTAGGTATGCTAATGAGTAATATAATTACTTAAATTGCAGTTTTAATCCTAGAGAGCAAATTGTATAGTATTTCACTCAGAAACAAAAATAAACTAAAAATATAACCAAATATTAATATATAGAATGCCACTCTGACATGATGAATTGAGAATGCGAAATATGGCTTTTCATTTATGTACGGTGTAAGTTGTTCATATTTAGAAAAATTGGCTGCGCTTTTAATGCGCTCCTCCCACAGCGACTTCGATCGAATTTCCCCTATTATACCGTTTTCGATAAAGCGGCCAATAATGTCGTTAAATCTATCTTTTAAAGGATTTCCCTTCCTCATGTATGTAACAATGTAAGACATATACAAACTTTCATCAAGAGAACATGATAACTTCCTTGTGTTGCTTTGTGGAATGAATTTTTGGATAATGTGTTCAACATGTTCTACTGCTGCAATTATTACAATGTCACGTGCAAAAATTAGACGCTGCATACATTTGGTATGAATAGAGCAATTCACACGAGACGCTGCGAGTTTAATGTATTCATTATTTTTTGTGAATGTAAGAAGCTTTGCATATTCTTCATTGTAACCGTAAAGTATACCAGACTTCTTGAGCTCTTCGAAAGTAGTTATCTGATGTCCAATTCCAGGTTCCACTAAGTTTGTAACAAAAAATGCTTGAAAAATTGTGCTAAAAATAAAGCAGTTCCAGATGAAAATGAACAAGAGAAATCTAAGTCGATAACCCTTAGGCATTTCCGTAACAGATACACCCAAAATAATAGCCCACATGTTGTACATGCAATTGATTAGATTCTGGTACTCAAGAGATTCTTTGTTCCTACCTCCATACGACTGATAACTTCCCCACCAAACTAAGACAACTGTTAGTAGCATAATCAGTCCCAAAATGCACCAAGTAGGAATCGTGAAAATCGTTAAAACCTTTTGTAACCTTGACATACGTGTGGGACATGGTACGAACCACTTGATTGTGCTTTGAAAGTGCGGCCTTGTGTAGTCCAAATATTGTACAATGTATAGCATTAGAGGATATGCTCCAATTACGATATCAGTTTGTCCCAAGTACAAGTTCTTGCAATCAGATATTCTTTTCTCCATCATAGATCCATACATAGAAGGTAATGAATATGATATTGTAAAATTCATAACCTGGCTTATGATACGCAAAAGCTCTATTTCAACTCCTCTATATTCGTATATTCTATTTCCCTCTCTATCATAATTCTCTGCAACATCCACTAAGAAATCTGTTTTTACTGGAGACACAGTGATTGGACAGGCAAGTAAAGATTTAGGAACTTTATATGAAAACAAGGATTCATTTTTGGAGAATCTTCTCTCCTCAAGGAGCCAACTATCTACATTAAAAACTTCTTCTACTTCTCCACAGGATTTGGAACGATACGGGTACCAAGTGTATATATCATAACCATAGTAAGTTAAGTTAATATTTTTTTCTGAGAGAGACTTATTGTGTGATAGAATTATTAGAATGATATTTAAAACATGTTCACTCCTCCAAAGTTCACTAAATAGCTTCAGTGCAAATAATTGTGGTGACTGTAAGATATAATCGACTACTACGATGAAATAAGCTCGCTGGTTCCAACTATTTAGCACTTGCAAATTATAAAACTGCTCTTCTACGCAGTCAAACACGTCATTGTCATCTTCATATTCTGAGGGTGCTAATATGATGTAATACTGGATTTTCACCTCATTAGTATAGAGTATTTCGAATGTTGGTTCGATAATGGATACAACTTGAATAGGCCAATGCGATTGTCCGTGTATAATCTCAATCAAGACATCACATAGCTGACGATTATATGTCGTCTTCAGAATTCGCGACTGTGTATTGTTAGTACTTGGGTTCGGCAGAGATACTAGTAGAGGTGCCTTCCGTGTGAAGTACTGCTGCATGATGTTGCTCAGACATAGACCCAAATGAGGATGTCTCTCGAAAGGATGGCTGATATTTGTTTGTGGCAGCAGAGCGTGAGTTAACCCAATTGTTGTCAAGATCTGGAGGAATTTCATGTCCTTCTCATTCCTAAACATGAAAGTCAAGAGAAAAAGTTATACTTTTGTAGAATCGTCGCTTTTTATACTTAATTTATTTTGTGCGAGATCGTGCGTATTTGCTTGGTTTCCGCACAAAACCAATCCGCGGAAAGTCTAAAATTCCACATTCAGTATTCCGAACCTAACACACATAACAATTTCCCTCTTCTTACCGCTTAAGTGATATATTGATTTTACTGCTTTAGGCTTTTAACATATTATATTTAGAGACGTTCAATATAGTAATAATTATAAATTGGGAACTTACCACTACAATTTCACCTAAATTGCACTGTTAATTATTGTTTCTAATATTTGCAAAAATTAAGTAAACTCTACAACTCCACTAAAGTTACTGCATTCGTGATGCAAGTAACATTAAGGAAGCCGTGAAAAAATCAACAAGATTCCAGACTCATCATGGCGGCTACTTTGAACGAAAATATTAATGAATTAAAATGAAAAATAAATCATTACATAACCTTACCGTTTGTTTTTTTAAGTTCGCATTTATAGACTGGGGGGAAAAAAGACAGACGTATATCACGGCCTGCTGGAGTATAGTAAACACAGAAAACATTTTAAAGCAACAATGTTGAAGATAGATATTTTTGTTTTGCAAATTTGCCGTCATTGAACAGAAACCAAGATGGAGATTTCATTGCAACTAATTATAAATTCCTCTTTCAGGTATGTAATAAACGATCTTCGCACAAAATAATGTACGATACACGAGCGGTAAGTTTTCTTTCAATTCTCGAAAGCTCAACTACGTTTCGCTTTTTCAAACTTTTCCTCGAACATGAAAATTTCAACATACCGCTCTTGTAACGCATATTACTATTACAGTTTTGGGATACATGCTATAATTGCTTACAATCCCCAAGTTTGTCGTTTGTCTTTTCATTTCAATATAGAAGAAGTGGATAATTGTTCTGAACAACTCGAATTTCGTTCCTGGATCATATATATTTCAACTATTATTATTGTTGTTATTATTATTATTATTATTATTAATATTATTATTATTATCATCATCATAGGCCACCGGGGTGACTGAATCGGTTAAGGCGCTTACCTGCCGGTCTGAAGTTCGCTCGGGCGTGGGTTCGATTCCCGCTTGGGCTGATTATCTGGTTGGGTTTTTTCCGAGGTTTTCTCCAACCGTAAGGTGAATGTAAGGTAATCTACGGCGAATCCTTGGGCTCATCTCGCCAAATACCGTCTTGCTATCACCAATCTCATCGACGCTAAATAACCTCGTAGTTGATACAGCGTCGTTAAATAACCACCTAAAAATTATCATCATGAACAGCATCATCCATCCGCATAAACTACTGATAATGAGACGATCTCTTCATATAATGCTACGCTCGGGTGTGATTTCCAATGGTGCTTTAGCTTATTACCCGGATGGATTTTTCTGACATTTTCCATAAATGTAAGGAAAAAGTGAGATCGCCGAAATGAGAAGTTTACACATGACACCGTGTCGTTATATAAACGATTTCAAACTATTGTAACGTAACTATCTAATGTGATACTTTTACAGAAATAGAACTTTCCCTTTTGATTTACGTGTGACTAAGTAGGATTTTTTAATGCGAAGTAGTGTTTCAACGTCAAAATTGAACATAGACGAGAAATTTATTTATCTGATATTATTTATACTAAAAAGAGTCAAAAGAATAAAGAAAAATGTCACAGGAAAGTGGAATAGAGAAGTACGACAAGCATGTCCCTCATCGTCTATGCTGTTCAACACCTATCTGGAGAATTTCAGAACATCAGAGAAGTGATAGTAGGAGCACAGTCTAGTATATACAGTCACGAAGCTCAATACGTAGTAAATATGCATCCATAGATAGTTGCTAACCACTAGGATCGCTAATATCGCCTCATTACAGACAATGCGAAATAGTACTGGCACAGTCTATTGTTCCTAGCACCCTCACAACTCGTGACTGTATATACTACATTGTAGTAGGAGGAAGAAGAATAAAGTGCATAAGATTTGCATATGATATGGCATTATTAGCAGAAGAGGAGATGATACTACGAGATATGTTCTGGAGCTAAATTTATAGCTATGGGATGAAGATAAATGCAAGCAAAACGGAGATCATGGTTATCGGAAGGAAAATAAAGAAGGTAAATGTGCGAATTCGAAATGAGCCCTTTGAACAGTGTACAGATTCAGACATTTGGGGTGTACTATAAGTAGCAACATGAGGTGTTGCGAAAAAGTAAGAAGGAAGGTAAAAATGCCAAAGGAAATTTTTAATATTTGTTTTATTTGCAGCAATCCCAAACAACCCAATTTTTGTAGTCGGTAGATCCTTTTACGTGAACTTCATCTACTTCAACATTCACAAATTTTTCACTTTTTGAAAGCTGCCTAACAATATTTTTGAAGAAATGTGTATTTTAAGTTTCTGAAGAAAAGGATACTTGAAACGAGGAAGTCAGTTTTCTCAAATATCGAGGGTACTGTAATGACAAGATGTTGCTCAAACTATTGCCATCTTAAAAATTTGCAGTCTGGATTTAAATTGTAATTTTCGTTATAATTACTTACTTACAAATGATTTTTAGGGAAGCCGAAGGTTCACTGCCGCCCTCACATAAGCCCACCATCTGTTCCTGTCCTGTGCAAGATTAATCCAGTCTCTAGCCTCATCCCACCCTCCTCAAATCCATTTTAATATTATCCTCCCATCTATATCTGGGCTTCCCCAAAAGTGTTTTTCCCTCTGGCTTCCCAACTACCACTCTATACGCATTTATATATTCACCCATACGTGCTACATGCCCTGCCCATCTCAAACGTCTGAATTTAATGCTCCTAGTTATGTCAGGTGAAGAATACAATCCGTCCAGTTCTGCGTTGTATAACTTTTTGCATTCTCCTGTAACTTCATCCCTGTTAGCCTAAAATTTTTTTCCTACGAACCTTATTCTCAAACACCTTTAACCTCTAGTCCTCTCTCAAAGTGAGAGTCCAAGTTTCACCACTATACAGAACAACCGATAATATAAATGTTTTATAACTTCTAACTTTCAAACCTCGTTTTGACCGTGACAACGCTTTTTAGTTCTTTTAAGCATTCTGATTATTGTGTTGTGTTTCTGTTTTGTGAAAAATTTTAAATAAGGGCGTAAATAGCAATAGTAGCTGATGCGCCCTTTTTAAACCCCACTAATTAACCGACCGACCGACCTACCGAAAATTTCAGCTTTTTTTAGAGCAGTCTGGATGACAAAATCTTCTCAACCGAATAACAGACATTTTCCATATTATTCTGCGTTCAATTTCATTCCGAGTATCATTTATACTTGTTACTGTTGCTCCAAGATATTTGTAGTTTTCCACCTCTTCAAAAGATAAATTTGCAATGTTTATATTTCCATTTCGTACAATATTCTGGTCACGAGACATAATCACATACTTTGTCTTTTCGTGATTTACTTGTAAACCTATCTCTTTACTTGTTTCAAGTAAAATTCCCGTGTTTTCCTAAGCGTTTATGGATTTTCTCTTAACATATTCACGTCATCCGCATAAACAAGCAGCTGATGTAACTAGTCCAATTCCAAATCCTCTTTGTTATCCTCGATTTCCTTAACAGTATATTCTAGACTCTAGAACAAATTTAAAAGGTAAAGGTGATGCATCTCCTTGCTTTATTCCACAATGAATTTGAAAATCATTGGAAAAAAACTGCCTTATACGGACTCTGGTGTTCGTTTCACTGAGACTCATTTTAATTAATCGAACTGTAGTTTCTTGGGAATACCAAATTCAATAAGAATATTGTATAAAACTTCCCTATGCTCTTTTGAAATCTATTAATAACAGATGTACTGTGTCATCCCGTTTTTCCTCCAATACCTGTCGAACACATAATATGTGATCAATAGTAGATTTATTACGCCTAAAACAACATTGATGATCCCCAATAAATTAATCTACATACGGAGTTAATCTACTCAAAATGATATTGGACAAAATTTTGTACGACCTCAACGAAAGTATTATTCCTCGAAATTTATGCAGTTAGTCTTTTCCTCCTTATTAAAATAGGTACTATTATTTTGGACTCCTTTCGTTGTTCTGATACAATTTCCTTTTCCCAAATACCAAGTACAAGCTTATCAATTTCGCTAGATAATGCACTTCCACACTCTTGCATTAATTCTGCTGGGCTTTGCTCAATACTTGGAGAGTTCTAATATTTCAGCTTTTCTATCGCAATTTTAACTTCAGAAACTGTGGGTTAGGGTATAAATGACTCAGCAGTTTGTGTTTGAATTTCGTCCCAATCATTTCTATTTGGCCTATATACATTTAGTAGTTGCCCCAAATAGTTCTTCATCTGTTCAAGATAGAATGAGAGTCTGAAAGCAAGTCACCATTCTCATCTTTGATGGCGTTTATCCTTTCCTGATATCCTTTCTTAAATTTCTTTATGCCCTGATATAAATCTGTAATATTTTTATTGTTTCTACCTCATTGAGTTTTCCCTTCAAGTAATGTCTTTTTTATTGCTAAGTGTACGACTTGCTTGGCGTCTTTCATTGAAATAATTGTCTATATTTGCCTGGAATGGATCCTGTAAGAATTTCATTTATTACTAAGACTTTTTTTTATAAATATTAGATCAACTGTTTACATAAAGATTTAACTATTTTAATTCGCTTTCATAAAGTTCTCATCGTTTTCCAACATTAATTTTTAAAATTTATAGCGATGCAGTAATTTGGGGTGCAGGAGTGTTGTTGTTGTTATCTGGTGAAACATAACAATAATGAAATATATCAATAATTGGAGATAGAAGCTGACTCAATTCTGTAAGAAAACAATGTTTACAGATAAGCAAGTTAGAAGCTGTACATCTTAAAACCTCATTCGGTGGACGTGCACCCCCACACTAAAAAAGCTGTTTATTGTAATGCTGGCAAGTTATTTTGGGTTCATTAGTTAGCCTAGTGACCAGCATTTTAGACAGTTTCTTCGATACATTAAAAAAAAAAATAAAAAGAGAAAATCCTCCAAACAATTTTCTTCATCTGCCTGTCTCTTTTCATCCTTCTTCTGGTTTTTAAGGCGATTTTAAATTTCTTCTCTTCTGCATTGCTGATTTTTCCGTTTAGTTCCACTAGCACAATTAGATATCAAGGCAAATTTGGAAACAAGTTCAGAATTGCACCTTCACACAAAACGGAATGATCGCGTTTACGAACACACGTCTTTCCTTCCTTGTCAATGTATTTCTCAAGGAAATTCAATTAACTTCCCTGAAAATTTGAAAGGCATGTTGGTCCGACAAGTTAACAAATTTAAAGAAACAAATATCGAAAGTCCTTCAATAATTGTCTATTCAAAAATACAAAATATTACATAGGATACATGAACATATTCTGACTAGCGCTTTCGCTATAATAATAGCATCTTCAGGTCAGACTTTTGTGATGTTATGCTTTTCATATAAAGACATGGATGGACAAGTAACGTCGAAAAATGTTAAAGTACATGACGTGAAAATACAAAAATACAATGATAAGAAAAGTAAAAAGACTTATGAACAGTCTGATATATATATATATATATATATATATATATATATATATATATATATATATATATATATGGCAGTAAAACCTTCATGAGGTCTCAAAAATTAATACATAAAAGTATTTGACATGTATGTAGGTAATAGATCACAATTTGTTAAAAAAAATTAAGGTCTGCAAGATATATATGCAGCCTAAAATAGCGACACAGACAATAAAAATAACAAATTAAAATATTGCTTTGGATCAGTCACCACGACGCGGCAGCACATTGTAAAATCTGCAAAAATCAATAATAAGTATTTAGTGAAAGGATCTGTGTAGAACCAGAAAAAGAAGTGAATTGACGATAAAATACTTACAAGGTCTTTGGTCTTGGCGTAATAAAAGAAAGTGATGTTGCCTGGTCTGTGGCGTAGTAGTGACTGGTGCAATGACACAGTATGAGAAACACGTCATGACGTAAGTGGAGGGGGACACCATGAAGGTATCTTGCAATCTTTCAATAGTTTACATCCTAACTTAAAATTCACCATAGAAGTTGAATGTAACAAATCTATAAATTTCTTAGACTTGAAAATTATCAGAAAACATAAAAGTTTTGATTATGATATCTTTAGAAAACCCACAAACACTACCCATACTATTCACTGTCAATCCAGCCATCCCCAGTCTCATAAGCATAGTACTTTCGTTTTCTTAATTGATAGATTGCTATATGTCCCCCTTTCCAAGAAAAACTATTTAAAAGAATATAAATATATAGTAGGACTTGCAATAGAAAATGGATTCAATAAAAAATTGATAGATAAACTTCTTTCTAAAAGAAAGTCTCATTTAAACAAGAGTTCAGATATTACGCTCACGCCCTTCACTGATATTAAAAAATCTAAATATTGGAACACAATGTCTTTTTATAATAATGTATCATACAAGTTGGCTAATTTTTTCAAAAAAGAAAATGTAAAGGTCTCTTTTAGAACAGGTAATAAACTTAATAATGTTATTTCAAACAATATTTGTAACTTTGATAAATATGCCAGTGGTGGAGTGTACATGCTGCATTGTAAGAATTGCCCAAAAAAGTATATTGGCCAAACCAAAATGAATTTTAGGACTAGATATTCTGAACATAAAGCAGATTTTCGTCATAATCGTAATAAATCCAAATTCGCAACCCATTTGATTGAGAACAACCACGAACTTCAAAAAATGTCCGACGCTTTACAGATTTTAAAACCCATCAGTAATGGAACCTTTAATTTAGTTGCTGAAGAATTTTACATACGCCATAACAATGGAAATATTGGCGCAAAAGCAGAAGCGAGGACAGCGTCTTACACCGACATCCATGACACGTACATCAGCTGATAGAACGAGCTGCGACGTTGCCGCATTTACCAACGCTGGGCCACGACTAGAGAGAGCTACAATATCACCCAAGCATATTCTTCCCCTACGTTTAATTGCGACGTTAAATAACATCTGAAGTTAGGAAGTGTCATTGAATAAAATATTACTACTGCTGTTTCCAATACTACTACTGCTACTGCTGTTGCTACTGCTACTGCTACTACTATTGGTGCTACTGCTGCTGCTGCTACTACTACTATTGCTGCTGCTACTGCTGTTACTATTGCTGGTACTATTGTTATTACTGCTGCTACTGTTACTACTACTGCTGCTGTTACTACTACTACTACTACTGCTGCTGCTGCTACTACTACTATTATTACTACTGTTGCTGCTGTTACTACTGCTATTGCTGCAGCTACTGTTACTGCTGCTGCTACTATTGTTGCTACTACTACTACTACTACTACTACTACTACTACTACTACTACTACTACTACTACTACTGCTACTGCTGCTGCTACTATTTCTACTACTACTACTGCTGCTACTGCTACTACTACTGGTGCTCTTATTACTACTATACTACTGCTATTACTACTACTACTGCTACTATGTTGCTACTGCTACTACTGTTGCTGCTCTTACTACTCCTATTGCTGCTGCTACTGCTGTTACTATTACTGCTGCTGCTACTATTTCTACTGCTACTACTACTGGTACTACTACTACTACTATTAATGTTGCTACTGCTACTACTGTTGCTGCTGTTACTACTATTATTTCTGCTGCTACTGCTGTTACTATTACTGCTGCTGCTATTCCTACTACTACTGCTGCTACTGCTATTACTACTACTACTATTACTACTACTGTTTTGCTGCTACTACTGCTGCTGCTACTATTTCTACTACTGCTGCTACTGCTATCACTACCGTTGCTATTATTACTACTACGCTACTGCTATTACTACTACTACTACTACTACTACTACTACTACTACTACTACTACTACTGTTGCTGCTGCTACTACTACCGTAGTTCCCTAACTATGGTCCACATCTGTCACATTTTTCTTTGTATATTCAGTACTATTCATCCAGATTAAGTGAAATTTTGGCTTCGGACTCTCGTAAGTTTATATTAAATAAATATTGACATATGTGTTTGAAATTATTTAATTATAAGTGTTAAAAAATAATAAGCATTGGTACATAGTTATATCCTGAGTTGCCCAACTATTGTCCACTCATATATTCATGCTTGAAAGCATGAATGGACTATAGCTGGAGCTGTAAATTAATACATTGAATAATTTCAAGGGAAAAATTGTTCCGGGGCCGGGTATCGATCCGGGGACCTCTGGTTGAACGTACCAGCGATCTGCCAACTGAGCTACCCGGTAACTCCACCTGACACCATCTCAACTTTTCCCTTTATATCCACACAACTCGCGTGGGCTGACGAAACGCCAGAGACCCACATCGAGTGCACACAATTTCTGTGTGACTTGGAATTGTGGTTTTCTGTTAACGTACACAGTGACGTACACCACAATTCCAAGTCACACAGAGATTGTGTGCACTCGATGTGGGTCTCTGGCGTTTCGTCAGCCCACGCGAGTTGTGTGGATATAAAGGGAAAAGTTGAGACGGTGTCGGGTGGAGT
The DNA here is from genome assembly GCF_040183065.1 of Periplaneta americana. Classification (NCBI taxonomy): domain Eukaryota; kingdom Metazoa; phylum Arthropoda; class Insecta; order Blattodea; family Blattidae; genus Periplaneta; species Periplaneta americana. Next base: position 102,638,225 of record NC_091120.1, read on the forward strand.
TCCCGGGTAGCTCAAATATAATAGAAAAAAAAAGATAATTTTCATTAGTTTTAATAATTTAACAAAAATATTGATCTTGTAAACCAAAAATAAGGAATACCTTTTAAAACTTCAGAAAAAAGATAGATCTTTTCATTAATCCCCAAAACTAATATTTTAAATAAACTACTTTCAGTTGGCAGAGCACTGGTACGTTCAACCAGAGGTCCCGGGATCGATACCCGGCACCGGAACAATTTTTCCCTTGAAATTATTCAAAACTGCTTCACAGGGAGCTTTACCTGAAAGACTAGATTTGCTTAATACATTGAGTTTCTAAGTTAAGGGTAGAAACATAATGCAGCACAGAAATATTAAAAATAAATGAAAAGTACATGGATTCTTTTTATTAGTATACAGTACATAAACAGTCAATAAACAAGTGAAATCTGAAAGTCATTTTTCTGCAATAATGAACAACTACACTCATCGGCAAAAAAACCGGGCCGCCTGAAGTTTCGAAATTTTTTATGAGGCGAGAAACAGAAAATCCTTTATGAAATGAGGAAAACATTGCTTCCCAGAAAAAAAAAAACTTATTCATTATCATTTGCGCTATTATTTTCAACGCCAAACAATGGATATAATTAAAAGGTGTGAAAACTTACAAACTATATCAATTTTCTTCCAAATGTTCAACTGATTTTGTGGCCACCCAGATGTTGATAATAGCGAGTATTGCCTCCCCGTGACTGTGTGACTGTTACCATTCGCCGATTCAACCCTTCGATCGGATTCTGGATGTCAGCCTGGTCGAATCTATTCCATTCTTTACTTAGAACATTTCGGAGCTGCTCTAAGTTGCTGTGAGGAGTTAGACGACTTCTAATTTGCTTCCCTAGCATTTTCCACACAAGTTCAATAGGGTTTATGTCAGGACTTCTTGCTGGCCATGTCATCCTATTCAATCCAACGTCGTGAAGGAACTCATCCATGATTCTTGTAGCATGAGGGCAAGCATTGTCATGCATTAATAGGAACTTTCCACCAATAAGTGGGGCATATAGTACCATATGTTAAATTAGACCTTCTTCGATGTATCTTGGAGCAGTCAAAGCACCTCCATTAATGAACACAAGTTCTGCGTGAGCTTCATACGAAATGCCACCCCATACCATTACTGATCCACCTTGGAAACTGACACGTGAACTGAAGTTACATGAAGAAAAACGTTCTCCTTCTCTTCTCCACACTCTTTCACGTCCATCTGTAAACTAATTCTCGATTCATCTGTGAAGAGCACTCGTCGCCACTCCACCAGTTTCCAATTAGCATGATTGTGAGCAAAACGTAATCGTTCAACATGATGTTGCTGGAGCAATTCTGGGCCTTTAGCTGGTCTTCTGGAATCAACCCACATTCATCCAGACGTCCTCTTACAGTTCTCTCACTCACATTATCTTGTCTTATTTTCTGGAAGGCTCTTCTGGTCTCAATAGCTGTGGAATGGCGATTTCTTAATGTGTTTAGGACAATAAAATGATCGTCACGAGCCGAAGTTACTCGTTTTCTCCCTGAACCGGGTCTCCTGGAATAATCTCCTGTCTCTCTAAAGCGATGGTACACTCGTTGTACGGTCGATCGAGGAATCCCAAGAACTGCAGCAGCCACATAACGCTGACTATTCCCACTTTCTATCAATGCAACCACTTGTGCTGAATCCCTAGGACTTAGTGAAATTTGTATATAATGAAGTACTCCAATACTGCCTCAAAAGAGCTTACCAGTCTGTAGACATCTTCAACTTAGTTCAAAATGAATCCGAGAAGTTTACACACAATATTTCAAGGAGAACGAAATCTTCTTTTCAGATCATTGTTGGCTATTACGTATTCAGTATTACAATGTTGCGTATCACAAAATAAATGGATAACTAAATGAACCTCAGTACACCTAAAATTATTTAAAAAATCCTATAATTTAAAAAAAAATTAAAGAAAATGTAGTCGGCCCGGTTTTTTTGCCGGTGAGTGTATATTAAAGAACAAAAGTACGGTATCAAAATAAAAAAAAAAACACATTCTTAGCAAAATATTATGCAAATAAATTCACTGATAATGTTTATTTATCGTACTGAGAACTACATTCATTAGGCTTATTTCGATCCTTTGAATCTCCACTTCTCTTGTAAATCTGAAATTGAAAATAGATCTCTCTTTTTCGAGACGCATTTGGGGTCTTCAATTTGTTTTATTATGTTTTCCTTTCTATAGAATAGCATGTCTTCCATTTCTCGCCACCTCAGTAATTGCCGTTTCTTACTATACATGAAACAACAGCTCCATTGTTCTTCACTTCCAAAACTTTCCCTGGCACAATTCCTCCTCATAAGTAAATACCATATAACTATGTGCTTTTAGCATTAATTTAACAGATTTCTTCTTCTTTTCCATATCTGACTCACTGTCTGTAAATATGAAAAGAACACCGAAAACATCATAATCAGTACCCAATTCAATTTCATCGCTCTCGTAGTCACTTAGAGGGACGGTTGTTTTCCTTCTACTCTAAAGTTTTCGTTTTACCGGACCATCATTCGTGCTAGTACCATTGATGCTGGAACAGCCTGTTTCTTTGTTTACATGACTGTAATGTTAAATGGTGTTACTGAGATACCGTATTTGCAGAAGTAAATAATCACTTTGATCACATTTTATTGAAACGAATATTTCAAAATGTAATACAACTATGGTCCACGAAAAATTGTGGTACATAGTTGAGGACTGACTTCTAGCCTTGAGGTTAAACATTTTTCACGCAGAGTCCTTAACCTCTGCCAGTGTAATTATTACGTGAAAGTAAATACTATATAGCCAGGTTTAATTGTACAAAGAATCATATATCTATAACGTACCAGTTCTACAGAGGAGAGCTTAATAAAACAGATAATCACAAACTGAATGATTTCGTGTCTTCACACATTCAATAGAACGATGCACACTGACCTTGTTAAGCATCCGTATCATTGCCACGTGTAATGGTACATAGAAGTATCTATGGGGAACATAATTCCATCACATTAGCGCCTTAAATGGCAAACACCGAACTCTTGGGGGACTAAGTAGTACATAATGCGTTTTGGACCATAGTTGGGTGCCTGGACCATAGTTATGGGAAATTACGGTACTGTTTTTACTACTAGTATGCTTACTACAGCCCACCACCACTACTACTACTACTACTACTACTACTACTACTACTACTACTACTACTACTACTACTACTACTACTTACTACTACTACTACTGTTGTTGTTACTACTACTACTACTACTACTGTTGTTGTTACTGCTACTACTACTACTACTGTTGTTGTTACTGCTACTACTACTACTGCTACAAATGTTATAAAAAATTCGCAAATTCTATTAATATACTTACAAAAACACCTTAATCCGTATTTGTCGCGCCTCGCTTTTTTGTGGCTTCTGTTTTTCATATTACCTTTCTCTGAAGGTCTAAGAAACGTAATGTTTTTGTATGGAAATTCACATAATACTTATGATGAGAGATAATAAATGCAGATATAATAGGTGTGTTATCCCCATGGGAATGTGTAACCATTACGTAATAGAATATAGCACTTTCGTGTTTATTACGTATCAAAAAGAGAAGAATTTTATGAACATGCCAAAAGAACATTAATAATTTATTTTTATAAACGAAGTCTAGCAACACATCTAATTTAATAAACACTAATGAAATCTAATTTTTAATATTAGTAAATATATCCTTGAAGAAACTATTGTAGGATATCGACCAATATAGAACTTCACTAACACTTCTAATGCATTTTATTTCTTTGTACGCATGTTCGACTCAATATGATACTTTATTATAAACCATGTTGGTAGCAGTTTATTCGGAGATTAGTGGATGACAGTGGTGGTGGATTTTAAAAAGCTCTTAGGGCCGTATTCATAGGCATTTTTAGCGTGGGTTTCCGGTGGATGATCAGCGTTCTTCGTATTTATAAACCAATGTTAGCGATAGGATATGATTTGAATTCTGAACAAGTAACCAGTGGATAGCCGGGGCTAGCTTAGTACGCTCGTAGCGCGTGCTGCGAAATGTCTATGAATAGCACCCTTAGGTTTGTCGTGGACATGACTCAGATAAATGTTGGGATAAGCGGACTATTACTCCAAGTAGGTACGGTTCTTGGACTTTTTTGTTGCAATGTGGAGCCGACTTAGTAGCATAGGTAAGAAGAACGCAACTCATTTCGAGAGTGGTGCATAAAACGCCTACTGAACTGCTTAGAAGTGGTCCTTGTCCTTTCAGATAAGCACCTCTATCTCTAGTTGTAAAGAGTGAACCGTAAATTTTGTCATTAATTTCAGGAGTTTAATATTTGAGGTATTTAAACAAAAAGTTTAATATAATTTTGCTCGTTTTTGCTTCCTATACTAGATAAAGATTGTTAAATGAAATATTTCACAGCGTTTTTTTGGGAAAACCATTGATTTAATTCCCAATATGCTCAGTCAATTTAATAGAGCAGTGTATTATGGTAATGAATAATTGAAAGAATTTTAGTTTTGTCCTCTAAATGTGCAGAAATTTAATCTGAACCAATGTAACATTTTAAAATTTTTTTTCTGAGCGAAAAGTTACATTTGTTGGAATCAAATTTCTGCCAATTTAAAGGACAAAGCTATTTTTTTCAATTATTTATTATAATTAGGGACAGGATTTATGTGTACAAAAAGTGTGGTATATGCAAAATCAAACCAGAAGTATGCAAAAACCTGCAAAATCAATTTGTTTATCATATCAAGAATCGGTAACAATTTTATCAAAGTTCCAGATACAACATTGTGCGCATGTGAAGTGCTTGTAGTTGGGCAATCTGGGAACACATGTTTAAACCTTCTAACCTACATACAAGGCTATTCTCGATTAAGAGTCGGCCCATATTTTGTTTCTAGTACTGTACATTTGAAATGAATTGTTAGAGAGAAAAAAACCTTTCCAAGAAGATAAATTTTAACATATTTGATTTTATTAATTTCGCATTTGTGCAAGTTTCTTTCCGGTTTCCGATTGGCATTATAACCTTTGCACTCTTAACTACAAAATACAAATTATAATATTTTAATAAATATGTACTTACATGTTTTTCACAAAAATCGCAGAGCACGGTCGTTCCGTCTGTTCTCAAGCCTTTTTTATTTGTTATCCTTTGCTTCTGGAAGCACTGGAACGATGATTTTGTTGGTGGCATCGCGAATTCATACAAACGACACAGAATTGTCCTTGGACTGTTAGGCTTTCTCTTTCAAGACAGAAACATAACCGGGAACAAACATCTACACTCTACAGTATATTACGTTTCGCGCATATTGAGAAAAGCGACATCATAGGGGATTGTTGTCAGTAGAGTGAATACATTTCAAGGAAAAATTCTTCCGGGGCTTAGCGAAGGGTCCCGGGATCGATACCCGGCCCCGGAACAATTTTTCCTTCAAATTATTCAAACCTGCTTTACAGGGACCTACTACCTGAAAACCAGATTTGTATAAGAGTGAATACACTTCATAAGAGGCTGCAAAAAAAAGTCGAAGTTTGCATATATGGCAATTTGTGCAACAAAATCCTGAAAATATGCTACAATATAATATGGAAAAATAGACTACTATATGCACCCAAAATATGCAAAAATATACAATATTAACTCTACATATTCGTAATCACAGATGTTCCAAACGTACATAAAACTGTTTTTGCATGACTTTCAAAGAGCCTGTAAATACATGCATTTGAATATTAATCCTAGCCCTAATTGTCTTAATACACTGTTCTCTGAAATTGTCTGAGCATATTGATAATTCAATCATTATGTGTCCCAAAACTCACTATGAAATATTTCATATAAAATAATTTTTATCTCGAAAAGGAAGCAAAAATCAGCAAAATTCTATTAGACTATTTTGTTCGAATTATCTCAAAGAATAACCCCATTCAAGTAATAACATTACTTACGGTTCATCCTGTATACTTACCTACATCTATAAAACAAAAGAAAATAAATGTAATATCATTGGGTTTATAGGCATCATCTTAACGGACCTCCCCCACCTTTGTAATATAACTTAAATAAGTTACTTACGTATTTTCTTATATAAAACAGCAGAAGTAAATCCATTCCATTTTATTGGGTTATTATAAATACAAATAAACTAATATATTACCTAATAATTTAGGGTCTGGGTGGGGAAGAAAATAACAAAATCCACACTTTGATATAAAGTTAAAATACTGTTGTGGTTGGAAAATATGAACAAGTATGAACTTAAATATTTCAATTTCCTTTAATATACAATGCACATAAACAATGGTCTATAGACCTATACAAGTAAATAAAACACATTTCTCTGTTTCCCAATATGTGGGGAAAAGAATAACAACTGAGGGGGAAACGAAAACATATGCTTCTCCTATTTATTTAGGACAATAATAGTTTCATGGTTCATAAATTTAATCATAAACAATGTTTCACTCTCGCTAGCAACCTTTAAAACACACTTTCTTTGTTTCTCAATATGTGGGAAGGAAACAAATTAAATTATAAATATGTAGACCCTCTACAATCATATAATCAATGAAACAGCCAAGAACTAACAGTTCACTGATCACAATACATATGTTATTTTTCCCCCCACATTCTATGAGTTATTTTCTTCTTCACCCAGTCCCAATAAGCAATATGAAGTGTTTATATTTTAAGCAATGCTTATTTTGTCTAATATTTAGATTTATGTTATTTTATATACATAAATAAATACGTAAAAATCTTACCTTAGTTATGTTTCAATGAGTGGGTATGATGAAGGATTGGTGGAACGGAGAAAAATTCTCTCCACCACTGGGATTCGAACTCGGGTTTTCAGCTCTACGTGCTGACGCTCTATCCACTAAGCCACACCGGATTCCACTTCCGATGCCGGATTGAATCCTCTAAGGTTAAGCTCCACCCTTTAGTTTCCCTTCAGTGACCAACCTTCATGCACTGTGTCACAGATGTGTGACAGTGGCACAATGTCCAACACACTAATGTGCAGAGGTGCACTCATTACGAGTGACTAAGTGACCGGGATCTGATGGAATGAGCGCCGTCTTATATCACTAAATGATTATACACGAATATCATATTATAGCGATGTACTGAAGTACATATGATATTTCCATTGCAGGATGCTTGGGAGCTTTAGGTAACCAACGCAATATTCTACCTTATTGATATAGAGAACGTCTGTAAGATATTATAATGAAGAAACTTCCCTTGAAAGTGGAAATGTTGCACATTAAGACATCAACTTTTTTAGGACTAAGTTACAATTTATTATGCCACTTTCTTTTCTTATGGACAATGTTTTCAGAATTTGTCAACATCTACATTATATAAAAATTCCTGTGTTATTATAAGAATAATTCATAATACTATAAGTTTTACAAGAATAAGTAGTCCTCTCTTCCAGCTCGTTTTAATATCTATGTCAATTCAGCTATTGAAGATTAGCACAGGAAATTAAAAGGTCATTTTAGACTTGGAATGTCAAATTTAAATCGCTATAGTAGACTAATGTTTGCTGATGATCAAGTTATTTTAACAAATTCAGAAAATCAACTTCAGTCAGCCACTCAGATATTTGTATTCTACATTTAGGAGGTGATCCTGCATGTTAAATATAACAAAACTTTTATTACACTTTTCCTTTGATGAAACACCATTAAGCAGGAAAAAAAAATAGTCTTTGCATATTGTTTGTAGCGGTTTATTGCGGTAATGGCCAGAAAAAATTGCCGAATGCTATACAAGGTGATAGGTAAAAAATAATCTGAACAGTTAATGTCTTGAATCTTGTTTTACAAGTTAAATCGTTAGGCATGAATTTAAATGGAATAATTGCGAAAATGGTTGAAATAAATCTTGCAACGCAGGACATTGTCGCGTGTCACCGATTGAGTACAGCAGAGGGGGCGGGGAAGGTAAGAGATGGTGGTTGAGTTTGCTAGAATTATTGCAGTAGCCGTGACGTTGCCAAATATTTCATAGAAACATAACGAGTTTCTCTAAAACGGTGAATGTTAGAGAAATAACGTATTTAGATTTTTCAAATCTCTCCTCATGATTTATTAACAGTTTCACTTTGGTGCAGAGGTTACCATCCACTCTGTATAATACTATTAATAGTACTACTAGATACGGTAACCGATGGTGGTTTATAGTATATGACAATCTTTCCACTAAAATGTGGAATGAAACGAAAACATTTTAGGCCTACTTTCTTTCGGAAATAAAATATAGTCACCTATACATTCGTCTATTATTATTAGAAAATATATCACAGACAGTAAGTTATATTACTATTTTTATTACTACTCACTATAGCGTTTCATAAACACCTAGAACTTTCTTACATAACAGATAACAAGAATTTATTATTCAACCTGGTTTGTGAACCATTGTGTATTAAAAATGTGTCCAATATAAAACGTGTAAGCAACCGGCGTAGCTCAGGTGCTTCCTGCCGAACCGGAGTTGCGCTCTCGCGTAGGATCGATTCCCTCTTGGGGTGATTAGTGGGTGGGATTTTTCCGAGGTTTTCCTCGAACGTAATGCGAGTGTTAGATAATCTATGGCGAATCCCCGGCCTCATCTCTCCAAATAGCATCTCGTTATCACCAATGCCATCGACGCTAAATAACTTACGTGATACAGCGTTGTTAAATAACAAGGTAAAAACAACATATGTCATTTAGATAGTAAATGCCTCTCTTGCATTTATATCTTATGCAAGTAATTTTTATAGAATACTGTAGATAACACAAATATACTCCGCTTTCTTATTTGAATCGTTTTTTAAAGGGCTTAAGTCGGGAAAATTAAATTTGTGGGAAATTGAAAAACTATGTTAGAGGAAAACCATTTGGAAATATATAATAGGACATGTAGACTGATAGTATAGTATATTATTTTAATGTACCGACGTACATATGATATTTCCATGCAGATATTCTGTGTCATCATACGATGAAAGAGTAATGGAACAGAGAAAAATTCTCTCCGGCACCGGGATTTGAACCCGGGTTTTCAGCTCTACGTGCTGATGCTTTATCCACTAAGCCACACCGGATACCCATCCCGGTGTCGGACAAAATCTTCTCAGTTTAAGTTCCAACTCTTGGGTTCCCTCTAATGGCCGCCCTCTGCACTACGTCATAGATATCTATGAACGTAGGACTGAAGTCCACACATGTGCTGAGGTGCACTCGTTATGAGTGACTAGTTGGCCGGGATCCGACGGAATAAGCACAGTCTCAAATCATGAAGTGATTTACGCATATCACATATACTTTTTTAATGTACCGAAGTACATATGATATTTCCATGCAGATATTCTGCGTCATCATACGATGAAAGAGTAATGGAACAGAGAAAAATTCTCTCCGGCACCGGGATTTGAACCCGGGTTTTCAGCTCTAAGTGCTGATGCTTTATCCACTAAGCCACACCGGATACCCATCCCGGTGTCGGACAGAATCGTCTCAGTTTAAGTTCCAACTGTTGGGTTCCCTCTAGTGGCCGCCCTCTGCACTACGTCATAGATGGAACTTAAACTGAGACGATTCTGTCCGACACCGGGATGGGTATCCGGTGTGGCTTAGTGGATAAAGCATCAGCACGTAGAGCTGAAAAGCCGGGTTCAAATCACGGTGCCGGGGGAATTTTTCTCCGTTCTATTACTCTTTCATCGTATGATGACGCAGAATATCTGCATGGAAATATCACATGTACTTCGGTACATTAAAATAATATATATGATATGCGTAAATCACTTCGGGTGCTATTCATAGACATTTTGCTAGCCCGGGATACGAGCGTGCTAAACAGGATTCATATCATATCATATCGCTGACACTAGTTTATGAATACGAAAAACGTTAGTTCGCTGATCATCCACCGAAAGCCCGCGCTAAGAATGTCTATGAATAGGGCCCTTCGTGATTTAAGATGGCGCTTATTCCGTCGGATCCCGGCCAACTAGTCACTCATAACGAGTGCACCTCAGCACATATGTGGACTTCAGTCCTACGTTCATAGACTTCTATGACGTAGTGCAGAGGGCGGCCACTAGAGGGAACCCAAGAGTTGGAATTTAAACTGAGACGATTCTGTCTGACACCGGAATGGGTATCCGGTGTGGCTTAGTGGATAAAGCATCAGCACGTAGAGCTGAAAACCCGGGTTCAAATCCCGGTGCCGGAGAGAATTTTTCTCTGTTCCATTACTCTTTCATCATCTGATAGTCTAGGTTTCAGTTGTTGGTTTTCAAAGTAATTATACGCATTATGCGGGTGCTTAAGGTTTTATTGCTATTTAAAATGTGAAAAAAGCCGTCCTTAAAAAAATCAATTTTATAAGAAATAAAATCAAATAAAATACAGATATTTTCGTGATATTCTTAATTACTTTATTAGAAATCACACACAGTCAACAAGAAGAATATATAAGAATTATAAATGAAAAAAAGGAAAATATCATGTATTATCAAGAAAAATTAGTCTTTTTACTTGGGATGTAATTACTGTTTTCCAGTCATCGTACGTTGTATTACTGTCTGTAGGCCAGCTGAAATGTTCTTCATAAAATGTCGTATGCTTACTTGTGATTAGGGCCTACTGCTTCATTTTTCCAAGTCTTCTACTTCTTTCTGTTATATTGGCACTTTTCCTGTTGGATAGACTGGACTTGCTGGTGGAGGAACAAATTGGCGCAGAAGTGCCATGAAGAATGCGTGGCTTACTAATTCATGGATACTACTAGATACATTTATGTATCCAAATCTGTCATGCGTATACTCAAAGTGGAATAGGGTCAACATTACAAAATTGATTCTCACTTCTTTGTTTGTTCCTTCTTTCTTTATAAACAGGAGTCTTTTTTTAATATTTCTTATGTTTTCAGCTGTTCGCACTCAGTTTGAAGAGTTTCAAAACAATGCGTGCCATTTACTACTGGCCAATTAAAACAAATTATTATTTTAACTTACCTCTAACAAGCCAACGAACAGTTTTATTGGCGCCATTTCAAGCAAAAACGATAGTTTAATGAATGTACTTCCGAAACTACGATAAAAATTAAAATGCCAAAAATGATGGCATGCCATTTTAAAAAATTTCAATTCATTTGTATCTTTTCAGTGGATTGTAGCAATTTACTAAAAACTTCGATGTTTGAGTAATGAATATATATTAGTACTGAGATATATTTATTCTGAAAAACAGATATTATTACATATTCATGGCGATTTCAGCTTTTCAAGATACTTTGCTGAAATATATATTCGGGATCTGTCTCGACTTTGGCCTAAGCAGAATGAGGGAACTCACTTAGATTAGGTACAATATGATGTCGGGATTTCGCTTAATTTACAATACAGCATTTCACCAATACATATCAGGATTATTATTCGTTGCGATCAAATTATGATCTTATAACACACATCATAAAGTATCTAGCTGAGAAATAAGAAAACACTGCAGAAATAGACAAATATTAAAACATGGAACGCCAATTTTAAGTGTTTCATAGAGAATACAAAATATAAATTTTCATTGCCGTATCTTTCGTCATGCTCTTGTTTAGATGAATTTGCCACTGTTTTGACTCGTGCCTGCCAAAGTAATCTAGAGTGGTAACTTTCTATTAGTCCGGATTCAATGGAGCGTCGAAAAAGTAGATTAAATCTGTCTCGTAGAGGATTTCCTTTTTGTATGTACATAACTAACGAAGACATAAGTATATTTTCGTTGAGCGAACATGCCATGTGTCTTCCAGAATTTTTTGACATAAATTTGTGCGTCATATACTGTACATAAGAATCAGTTCCAATCATAACAATGTCATTTTCGATTATCAAGCGTTGCAAACATTTCTCATGATTTGAACAATCCACACGAGACGTCTTGACATCTAAGAGATCATAATTGTCTGTGGCCTTGAGAATCATTTCCAATTCTTCATTGTAACCGTAGAGTATTCCGGACTTCTGTAGCTCGTCAAATGTTGTAATCTGGTGACCCACTCCTGGTTCAACTAAAAAACTAACAAGAAATGCTTGAAAAATTAGATTTGTACTAAAGCAGTACCAGATGAAAATCAATAACAGAAGTCGAGCTCTGAAAGTTTTGGGCATTTCTATGACACACACACCCATATTAACAGCCCAGATATTATACATGCAGTTTGACAGAATTTTTGTAGTGTCTAGATTCTTTTATATTGCGTCTTGTATCTTGATTACTTATACACCAAGTCACCACTACCATAAGAAATATAATTAGAAATAAAATACACCAAACATAAATAGTGAACATTGTTAAAACCTTTTCCAATTTAGATATTGGTGAAGCACAAGGAACATACCATTTTATCATATTTTGATCGTGGGGATATGTATGATCAACTAATGCCAGAGATCTCACAAATAATGGACAGTATCCGACCAATAAATTACTAACACCAAATATTAGTTCACTGAACAAAGATATTCTCGCTTGTAATTTAGATTTGAGATGAAGTGGCTCACGATATTCAATTGTAAAATTCATAACGTCACTCGAGATTAGTAATAATTCCATTTCCTTGCCCCCATAGTTGTAGAATTTACTTCCTTCACTCTCGTAGCTCTCTTCGAAAAACACAAAATTCCCAAAACCTGACGCCGATACTTTCACAGGACAACCCTGGAGATTACTCGGGATCTTATTTGGAAATAAAGATTCGTTTTTGGAGAATCCACTTCCATTATTAATGCAACGATCCATAACTATGACTGATTCAATTTTGTCACATTGACCGGATCGATAAGGAAACCAGGTATATATGTCATATGCTTTGTAGTTTATACTAAGTTCGTCCATTGCAGATTTTAAACTATCATTTGATGGTATTAAGAGAATGATATCTACAATATGATCAGATTTCCACATTTTATTAAATAGCTTCAACGCAAATAATTCTGGTGACTGTAAAATACTATTCACTACCACTATAAAGTAAGCACGCTGATTCCAAGATTGTAATACTTGTAAACTATAAAACTGCTCTACTACACTGTAGAAGATGTCGTTGTCATCCTGCAATGATGATGATGTCAATGTGACGTAATACTGGACTTTTATTTCATTAATGTACTTCACATCATATTTGTGTTCAACTATAGATGCAACATAAAGTGGCCATTGCGATTGTGTATGTATGATCCTCATCAGGGCATCATTTAACTGATCATTTAGTATGTTTAGAATGTGTGTTTGTGTGTTGTTACATGTTGCGTCGGGCAGAAATAGTAGTAGAGGTCCCTTCTGTGTGAAGTGCTCTTGCATGATGTTGCTCAGACAGCCAACCAAATGTGAATGTTCCACGAAAACATTGCTGATATCTCTGAGTGGCAGTGTAGCGTGTGTTATAGAAATTGCTGCCAAGATCTGGATGAATTTCATGTTCTTCTCGTACCTAAACATGAAAATGAAATAAGGAACTATTTGTAATAATATTCACTGTTGTATTTTGTGGAGTTTGAGTATCGAAATTGAATTTCACTACTTTCACTTCGACTCTGAATTGAAATCAGAGTCGCTCGCTTATATGCTTCTCTTATGGAATGACAATTGAAGGGTTCAGACCCATAATGGGCCAAGCGCCATTTATTAAAAACGGAGAAAGCAAGGGTTAAAGTTGAGTGAATACCATTACTTAACAGATTAAATGCTGATTAATATTTGTTACTTATAATGAAACTAACATCTGTCCATTCTTATTATTATCATTAATTTCTCTAAATAGATTTACAAAACCTCTAATGGCAATTACATTAATATTCTCATTATAGAAATATAGAGAGAGAGCTATATATTTTTATTTTTTTTTCTTCCTGTAACATAGTCCTAGTAAGCTTATATTAAATTAATTTTCATCATTTTACTAGCTATCTCAAATATTAAATTAATTATAATTGATTGAATTAAATTAGCTCATAAATTAAGTTACTACTTTACCTTATAGGTATATCTAAATTTAAATAAATATGTAGTCTACTAGTCGTTAAAACTGAAGAATATTGCTGGAGAACCTTTTAAGTGTAGTGTAAATATTTATAATATAAATATGTATTGTATTGATTAAGGCTGGTTGAGTGGAAGAGAAGGCCTTATGGCCTTAACTCTGGCAGCGAAAATAAAACATTATTATTATTATTATTATTATTATTATTATTATTATTATTATTATTATTATTATTATTATAGTTTAATGAAGATTGACATATCATTTAATTTTAATGTGTGTACTTTGTGTTACTTGCTATATGTTTCCATTGAATTATGGTAATAACGTAATTTTAACCCTTGTTTTCAACGGTTTTAGTAAATGGCGCTTGGCCCACTATGGTTCTGAACCCTTCAATTGACGTGAAAGTTAGCTGGATACTAGTCTACAGTAAATTGTGTCAACTGAGAGGCCTTTGAAGAATCAGGTAATAATTCGGAATTTATGAAAAATATGTAAGGAAATGAAAGAGAAGGTGAAATATATAAAATAGCTAATAATTTAAGTCAATTGCAAATTTCGAACCAAGGTCCACGAAATAATAGGGTAACTCTCTTGCATGGGTCTTCAGAGGGGCGTTCCTGATTATACGTCAGCAAGACACAAGGATAGTTCGTGATAATAAATTACAAATATAAGACAATTCATACGAACTCAGCTTAAGGAAATACTAGTATTTCGTGCCCTTTGTTGCTGAAGTTTAAGAGTTGTTCCCACTCTAACAGTCAATTATAAAACACATTAAATCTACAAATTCTGTCTATATAGCTTACTTACGAAAACATTGTCATCCGTTGGGCTTCGGTTGATCTCTCTGTGGCTTATATTTCTATCTAATATAGATTTGGCTAGAAAGTTAAGAAGCGTATAATGTTGTTTCCTTTGTGAATGCTTTGCATTATATTGTGAGAGATGATAAATGCAGATATCACAAGGATTATTATTCTCGTGGGGATATAATGAAGCATTATGACTTACAGTAAAGCATCATCATATTCGTTTCTTTCTATGTACAAAAATGACCACGATAAGAGAAAATAAACAATTTCTTATTACAAGCGGTAAAGAGCTGCTTCATGAAGTTGCTTGGAAGTCGCGGTCATGAGTTAAAATCCTGCGTTGTCAATTAATATTTTGACTTAAAGCAGCCGCCTCGGTGTTCTATTGGCTAGAGCGCGGGACTTATAATACTGTGGACCCAGGTTCGACTCCTGGCGTACCTGCGGTTTGAAATTAGTTTTGGACAAACCAGTGTTTAGGTAACAGAGGTTTCGCGAGAGCTCCGGTTTTCCTGTGGCATTCTGACAAAATAAATCTCGATCATCATCTCTTCTAATCGCGGGTGTAGCGTAGACCAGTCTCCTATGGCGCACTCTGGACAAAGACTCTGTTGGTAAATAGGTCTACACAAATGGCTTCATTAAGCTTAAATGGCGAATATGCAAGTACTCGCCATTAGTTTAAAACATGACTTACAGAAAGTAATTTCCAACGTCACAAGGATTATGCTGTCATATTGAATCTTAATTGTAGAATAAATGTAAAATGAATTGTAGACAGTATAATATAAATATTTCTAACAAAATTGTCAGGACAGGGAAGGAGAAAGAGAGAAACGGGTGAGACAAACAACCCATATTTTCCGATGCCTTGTTTAGGAGCTAAGCAACCTAAAAAAAACAGGTTTTAGTGACATTAACAATTATGAAATGAATTATTTTTCAAGTATGTTTGCTGACAAGTTACAGGTGTTCAAAGTGTCTACCCTGAACCTGATTACATTCATTATACCGTCTTAGCAGTGGTTATCGACCTGTGTCGAGTGTGATCAAAAGCAGCTAATACTCGCATAGTCGGTTCCTCTCTGGTGTCAATTCGAGTGGTGTATTACTTCACATGTTCCCCAAGAAAATAAGGGTGTGAAGTCGGGTGATCACTCTGGCCACGCAAAAGTTCCGGCTCTCCCTATTCATTGCTCCCCGTAGATGTTGTTCAGATGTGCTCGTACAACCAGGATGAAGTGCGATGAGACGTTATGTTGAATCATATGTCCGCTCACATCGTGAAGGGTAAATCTTCCATGAGCAGTGGAAGCGTGTTCCGAAGAACGCTTCATACAAACGGGGCAGCAAAATTACAGGACACTTGTAACCTGTCCGCAAGAGTACTTGAAGAAATAATCATTCTTTTCATAATTAACTGTAAATGCCACTAAAACCTGTCTTTTTTTTCGATGTCGCGTAGCCCCTACACGAGACATCGAAGAACATGGATTGTTTTACGAAAAATGATCTTCATTTCGAGATCTATCGATCCCCAGAGTTTGTTGCAGAGGTCCTGTATCACCCTGTATACATTTATATTATGACCCTTGTTTCCAGTCACGGTGTACGTAGTGGGTAAAGTACGTGCCATGTAGCATGGCAGCTATGGTCACTAATAATTAAGTGAATTTGTCTTTCCTATTTGCCACTTGTAACGCTTGTTTTACGTAACATTCAAACAGCCGTTTCTCCACACCCACTTAAAATTGGACACATGTATGTATGGACTTTTTACTCAGAATAATTCATACTACCATCACCTAAAATATTTACTATTATTACTGAATCACCCTGTATATTCATTATCAGCTAAATCTGACACATTGCATAGTTTGAATCGTAACTTGTAACATGTTCAGAGTAGTGAGTGCTGTGATCTTGGACTGTAAGCACTTTAAGAAAATGTGCTCAATTATGTGCTTTATCCATTATAAAAATATTTACTCTCACATATACACTGTTCCATTTAGAACATTAGGATCAACGAATTCACTTCCAGATTTTTGTTTTGTTTTGTTTTTTTTACAGTAGAAGTATTAAGCGAAATTTCTTATTCTTTATGAGACAAAACTCTACAATGATTGCATTAATGTTAACTCTGTATAAGCCGTTCAGTGTGAAATTACTGAACTAGATTTAGAGTAAGTTATGCTTATATTGCGATTTAAGTAATAAATTAGGCGTTTCCTGGAAAAACAACTTAACTTACGTTACATCGTTTATCCGTTTCCAACATATGCTGAATCCTTAATAACAGACCTTCTTGTTGACAAAATATGATTTCTCTCCAACAAACACACCGCCACTCTAGAAACGTTTGAATGAATGAATGAATGAATGAATGAATGAATGAATGAATGAATGAATGAATGAATGAATGAATGAATGAATGAATGAATGAATGAATGAATGAATGAATGAATGGATGAATGAACTCATTTGTGTCCAATGAAAGGCTAGGGCCTCCTGCGACGGGAGGGGGGCTCGTTCTATTAACTCACGCAGTGAGCTGTTCCACTTGAGAAGGGTAGTTATACCTGAGCCTGATTACTGAGTTTATACAGTCGGTTTTCACAGCTTTTTGTGCTTTTTAGTTGATGTCCTAATTCACTCCACCCGTTTGTCTCGGGCAACGCTAGACCAGTGCACTCCTTACGAGATCTAAAATATTTAATGCTTTGTACCTCAGAGTCAAGATTTTGCAGTTATTGTTCCTGGGAACGTCTCAATTGCAATAATATTACCTATTATCATCATCGTCGCCGTCATTATTATAACAAAGAAGGCAGGTAAATCCCTATCGCTAAGATCATTGTAGTGAATTATGCCTGTTAACGCTAATCGCCGCACCTGCTATGCTGATTCTCATCCACACTGACTTACTGTCCTAAGGTAGACTGTATATCCAGGTTCCATATAGAGAACCCCATACGTTCATTTACCAGCTCCCTTCTGAGGTCACCAAAGAAAATCTCAGGCCTGGCTTGGTTTTCGACTGCCGGATCCGCAGCAGATCCTAGCACAGGTATATTTGGCTCATTTTTCTTCTATATAATTTGCGATAATTGTCCAAGTCCGACAATTGGCCTGGGTGCAATCTATGTGTCCGATGCTAACAGGTGGGCACCCTGCCTCAGCTCTGACTGTCAGGTACGAGTTGCCTGATAAGCTACAGGACTTGGAACCACGAGGTACTTAAGTCACTTTTTCTGTGAAATTGAGACATTGCGTTCAATGTGTTCTCCAAAGCCTAATTTATTGTTACATAGCAAGTACAAGTTGAAAATGATGTAGAAGAAAAGAATGAGGTAAGTCATCTTAGAACCTAACAAAATGAGGTAAGTCAATGCAATGGTTTCTGTCATGAGGTTTTATTAATTCCTTGTTATGGAGTACACCTGTAACAATGAACTAGTAGCATTGTTGGTAATCCTGCTAACTGAATATCGTTGTTGATAATGCTGGAATTTTGTGGGACCATGTCAGGCTAATTTAGTCTGAAACATTAGTTTATCAGAGTCAGAAGGAGAAAGTACCGACACACCTAAGAAGAAAGAGGAAATAATACGGAAGAATTGAGAATGTAAGCAAGAAATTTAGAGTACAGAGCCATGGACCAGGCGAAGATTGCTAGTGTAAAAAGTATGAGTATTACAGAAGATGAAAGATTTGCTTTAATAAAAGATTTCAACCTATTGCAATCATGGGATGAACGAAGTTCTCTTACGGGGTTAATAACTGTGTTGCACATTGAAAAGTGGCGTACACGTAAATGTGAAGATGAAGGTAATTTGCGTGACTCTTCTTTCTATAATGAAGTTCGCAAAAAAGGGATGATCTAACTCAATAGTGGGCATTCCTGCGGCATTGCTGCAGTGACGTCAGACCTCAGCGAAGCATCAAACTTATCCCCTACCTTCCCCTTCCCCCATTCCATGAAAATACTGCGCGTGTACGTGGCGGATTATACTGGATTGCTGTACTTCGGAGCTTCATTAGTGATACAATGTCTTTCACAGAATCATATGAATCGAGAGGATATCACACTTACAAGAAAGGGGTTCTTTTTCATTTCTCATGTTTGGGATTAGTTACAAATATTCAGGACTCGAACTTAAACATGTACATTTTTAAAATAGATCACCTGTTATACGAGTTCAAAGAACAAAGATTGTGATTTTCAAAGGATGGAGAAAGATTTCAATATTTTTGCCACTCCTTTTCATGTTTAAATTGAAAATGTTATCCCAGAATTGTAGTTGGAGGTACTGGATTTGCAGAATGATGGCTTCTTGAAAGCAGAATGTGAAGGGCTAAATTTTTTTAAAAGATGTCCAGTACTACATATCAACTGCTTAGACAGTTTGCTTCAAAAATAATGAGTACCGTCATTTCCCATAACTATGGTCCTGGAACATAACTATTGTCCACGATTCAAATTTTATACTCCATAACGTAGTACCTCGTTTATCTATATTTTTGCTGTACTGTAGTTTGAATTCAAGTCACTGCAGCTATATACGAACGGTCTATGTTACTTCTACAATGATCTTTGAATGGTTGTATCGTGGACCATAGTTGTGTTCCAGGACCATAGTTATGGGAAATGACGGTATGTATTCATCAACCTACCAGTGCGAACAGCTGTTTTCTAAAATGAAATTTAGGCTATAAAGTCCAGCCACAGATCCCGCTTAAGCGATGCTCATCTCCTTGCGCAACTGAAAATAGCATGCACAGACATAAATCGCAATT
Organism: Periplaneta americana; assembly: GCF_040183065.1. NCBI lineage: Eukaryota > Metazoa > Arthropoda > Insecta > Blattodea > Blattidae > Periplaneta > Periplaneta americana. The sequence continues at coordinate 102,657,958 of NC_091120.1, forward strand.
TCGAAGAAATTGCTTTCAAAATGATTAATTAAATATCACGTGAATAGACTATTCTAATTACATATGGTAGGTAGGAGTGTAGTGGCGCAACTGTCTGTAAATCCGTCACTGCACTGTAAAGTGCAACCCCTCCCACAGTATGTAGTTGCCATTTAAATCCTGTCTTGTGGGTTGCGTTCATTTTGCCCACCACTGATCTGAAGAAATTGCAATGTACTCGTAATGGGCGTAAGAACTAATCTCAGTAGATTATTAAATTAAAATATTAAGAGACCGAAGAATATTATTAATTTTATAAATGAATCTAATTTTATGTCTTTCATATTTACTACCTATTTCGAAAGAGAAATCTAATCTCAACAAAATAGCTCGTTCTCGTAAGCCTTCCAACAAAGGAGAGTTTTATAAAAGCGTAATGATCAAGGTGGCTGAAATAATTTGTCTAATGAAAGTCGTTTATTAATTTTGAAAAACTGCGCATTTATTGACTAAATATCCAGAAGAAAATTCAGGAAATTTCTGATTGTGTTCATTGAGGAATATTAAAAAAAAAAACAAGAAAATTTGTATATATTTTTTATTGGTTTTTGATGACAGTAGTGACATTACTGATACAGCAAAACTTGCTATTTTTATTCGCGGGTTTGATGAAGAAGTCAATGTTAGTGCACGGACCACCACTGGTTGTAGTTTTCATGCCATTTACCTCTCCCCCGTCTCCTTACTTCTTAGACTGTCTCTCGCGTGTAATCATTGCCGTTCCAGTATTGGTCACCGCTGGTATACAGTAAATATAAATTTCTTCTCATTAATATAAATTCAAGATAGGCCTACATTAATTAATTGATGTTTACCGTGACATAGTCAGGACTCTTATTCTAGATGGTGATACATTATATATATATATATAATGTTGCAACACATTTTTAAGAAATCTATTAGGTAAATGTAATTGTAAATGTTTTATTCTCTATCAATACAAGACTTTATTTTTTAATATTTTTTACACATACTATATCCAAGTAAACAATTTAGCCTTATTTCTTTATGTGACATTCATAAACATCAATAGAAATATTCGTATTCAATAAATTTGCTATTAATAATATCTAATAACTGAAAAGTACTATTTATATTACTTGTAAGAATCACGTATTTAAAGACAGTCATGAGTATATTACATAGAATGAAACAAAGTGATACAAGATTATATTAACAATATACAATAATGCAATAGAAGATATTGGAATTGAGATATGCTAAGGCCGGTTCTTAAAATTGTATTACTGTATGTATTCAAATTAAATACCATTCATACAAACACGTAAATGTAAGTGTACTCTTAAATTACGTAACATTCCTTTGTGAAATGTTGGTATGTTAAATAATTTTATATTAAATTTATTTATATTAATAATTTTCTTCTCTATTAAAGAACATAATAAAGTAATTATTTTAAATATATTGTGGACCTTGTTAGCTCATAACTAGAGTCATACCTTTGGTTACTTTGAGTACAAGTAAAGTGCATAATGGATCATACTATCTTCGCCCTACGAGTCATACCTGTTCAAGTCTATAATGTGCCGCCTACCATCTGCTTATTCGTGTGTCTTTCGGATTAAGTACTTAACAATGAGAATAGTTCTCATATACAAAATATATTGTCATGTGAATTTAATAACGAACTAAATATTTATTTAAACTTTATGGGCAACATAAGATTATTCTCACTATAAGTAAAACGCATCTAGATTCTAGAAACTTAATATTTCATTAATACATTTTTCTTGCAAAATTTAAAACCAATGCTCATTACTTTTCTCGAATTTACATAATTCTTAATACTAAATTGAACTTTTTAAAAGAAATAGAATTATTTTATCAAAGCGAAAATGAGTTTAGAATAAATAAAATATGACAAGTTATTGAAACGATTGAAATGAATATTTGCAACTGAAAATGAGTTAACATTGAAATACATAAAATATATGTCAGCCCTGATGTTTCAACTTTGATACATTTAAAAATGTTTGTAGTTTGTCTCCATGTTTTAGCGTCTCTAATGACAGAATGTAGAAATTTATTATGAATACTTACTTTACATGTGAACATTGTAACTAGACACAACTTATCTATGTACAAATAAATATTTTCATGGTTTCCCTCAGTCACAAAGCAAATATCGGATTGGAAATTTACATAGGCCTCGCATGATTCATCATCGCCTCAATCACCAATATCAGAAACACTAATCAAAATCTAAAATCTGTTACATGAACACAAGTCATCTTCAACACACAATAGAAACAGGCACTGAAAAATAGTAAAAATGGTCTAGTGATATTACCCACTGATCCTAAACACACGATATGACCACATGTTAATGATAAAAGATAACTTAATTAAAATACCGTCTCAAAACACATCTTGGTCCCGTGGACACCTTCACCTGCGGACCCCAAGGTATAGCATCTATTTGGAATTTTTTTTTACTCACATGAAGAATATGGCCAAACACAGTATATTAGTATCGCTATTGTATTGTATTGTATTTATAAAATTCCATGGTATTCATACATTGCTTACAGCTAGAATATGGTACAAGTCAAAAAACTTAATACTATTATAAAGTCTATATTTATAGTCACAGTCTAGATGAAATATATTCAGACGAGATTTAAAATATAGTCTACTAGTACAACACAAAGTTTTAGTATCAATTTCATGAAGTATTATTGAATGTCATGAATTCACCTACAGCATAGAAGGCGTGAGAAATTAGGTACTTCTTTAATTTGGCCCTAAATAATTTTATGTTTTGAGTTTCATTTTTTATATCGATAGGGAGGCTATTAAAAATTTTTACTGCCATATAACGCACTCCTTTTTGATAGCACGATAGACTTGCTGATGGAGTATGAAAGTCATTTTTTGACGTGTATTTATGCTATGAACTGTTGAATTAGTTACAAAGTTTTCACGATTACATACGAGGAAGATTATTAATGAAAAGATATACTGACAAGCCATGGGCATTATTTGGAGTTTTTTTGAGAATAGTCCTACACGATTCCCTAGATTTGGCACCTACTATTATCCTAATTACTCTTTTTTGTAATAGGAATATACTGTTACTATCTGTGGAATTTCCCCAGAATATTATTCCAAAACTCATTATACTACATTACACATAACACATAACACATAACACTTTTTACCTTAAATAAAATATCCTCATCCACACCTTCATATTAATTCAGACTATACGTATTAATATTAGAAACTAGAAAACAGATATACCATACCAGTAGATACTACTACTACTACTACTACTACTACTACTACTACTACTACTACTACTACTACTACTACTACTACTACTACTACTACTACTGCTACTGTTACTGCTGCTGCTGCTGCTAACATTATAATGTTTCTTAGGAACTCATAACTCATTTTCATGGCAAATAATAGGTTTTACAAATGGTCTGGCTATAATAGTGCATCGTTTTGTTGAATATATACTTAAAATTAACATAACAGTTATAACTTTGGTTAGTAAATGAATTATTTGCAGTTCTTTGTTATACAACTAATTATTGTCGAAAATACTAGACTACCAAGTCGATAAATAAAGTACGACCTTCATATCTGTATGTTTGCTTTTGTCGGTACATTGTAATAATTTTGTAATAAGATCGATTTTCAAGTAGTCAATATGCATACGTACTGACATCTGTATTTTTGCAGAATAGATAATATTATCTATTCAGTGCGATGTCAATCTCTCAATATCCTTGGCTGAAGTATATATTTTGCTTCTATTTCGACTTTGCAATATGCACAACGAGCGAGCTCACATATTAGTTAAAGTCAACCCCATGACAGACCAAATCGGCCCAGAGGGTGGCGAGAGGTTAAGGCTCCCACCTTTACAGACAATCAGTATTTAATGACAGTAGTGATGTCAATACTACGTGCCTGCCACCTGTACCCCCAAGAAAATGCCCCTGGTACTCATTTCTTTTAGAGTCTGAGTAGACCCCAAGGGCACAGTGCGACTGGAAGGATTAAATCATTGAAAAATTCATGACCCCATCGGGAATTGAACCCGAGACTTTCCGGCGTGCAGCGTTACACCTTAACCGCGACGGTACCGTGCGCCCTTCACATATTAGGGTATAGGCAAACTTTTGTTATACCAATTCCTAGAACTGTTTTCTTCAAGAACTCTACATGGTTTATTATATGTGTAATACTTACAACTCTCTGTCTTTAAACTGTGGTTCTCAATTGGATTTCAGTTTAACAGTTAAAAACTTTCTTACAATGTTCAAAGGAATTGTATTTCCTTAGATATTTAAATTATGAATAAATGTATTATAATGTTCTTTTTACTCTAGTTTTGAAATAATTTTGCATTATTATATTGATATTTGGCACTATATTAACTGCAATATTATATTCTAGCATCCATTATGTATTTTGTACATGTATCAACGTAAGCTACCTATATTGGAAGCTTGCTTCCGTTGGTGGTGGATTTAAAATAAAATAAAATTTATTTATTTATTTATGTATTTATTTATTTATTTATTCTGGTGTAGTTAAGGCCATCAGGCCTTCTCTTCCAAAACACCAGGAATACAAATACAATAATAGAAATAAACAGTAGAAAATACACTATATACAAAATAAAGTTGGTTGCTTGACGGTTGTCAGCCCACTTTGAGGTCTGTGGATATAGAGGGAAAAATTGGATCGGTGTCGGTTAGAGTTCGCGAGTAGCTCAGTGGTAGAGCGTTGGTACGTTAAACCAAAGGTCCCCGGTTCGATACCCGGCTCCGGAACAATTTTTACCTCGAAATTATTCAAATCAGCTTTACAGGGAGTTATACCTGAAAATCTTGATTTGCATAATACACGTCACTGTTCGTTAACAGAAAACCACAATTTAAGTCACACGGAGTTATTGTGCACTCGAAGTTGGTTGCTTGACTGTTGTCAGCCCACTTTGAGGTCTGTGGATATAGAGGGAAAAATTGGATCGGTGTCGGTTAGAGTTCCCGAGTAGCTCAGTGGTAGAGCGTTGGTACGTTAAACCAAAGGTCCCGGGTTCGATACCCGGCTCCGGAACAATTTTTCCCTCGAAATTATTCAAATCAGCTTTACAGGGAGTTATACCTGAAAATATTGATTTGCAAAGTTACAAAAGTAATAAAGAGAGAGGGGAAAAAACACTATAAACAAAGTAAAGCCACACAAAAATATACAGAGGTTGCAGTCACACAAACTTTTAATGAGTGATTAAGTATCATAAATAATTGTATCCTAACTAATTAACACAAACAAAAAACTTGCAATTTTAATCTAGATTAAAAATGAAAAAGAAAAAAAAAACACAAATCAATACTTTTAGCAATACCTAAAAGCATTAACTAAGACAAAATTTTTCAATTTAATTTTGAATTGTGATAAAGTCCGGCAGTCCCTGACGTCATTAGGTAACGAATTCCAGAGGCGAAGTATTTCTACAGTATAGGAAGATGAGTATAAAGACGTTCTATGATGAGGGATAGAAGGAAGTGCTTGATGCCGGTTTCGAAGAGTTGTAAGAAATTGAAAGCGCGATAACAGATAATTCGGAGTAGAAATATGCATGATTCTAAACAGAAGAGACAGTGAATGTATTTTTCTTCGTTCCTTCAGACGCACCCATGAAAGTAACTGGAGGGAAAGTGTTATATGGTCAAATTTACGAGTATTGCAGATGAATCGTACGCACGCATTATGAACATGTTGTAATCTCTCAGCTAAGAGTGAACTTACATTAGTCAGCAAGGAATCACAATAATCAAAATGGGGCATTACAAGCCTCTGAATAAGATTCTTTTTTAGACTAAGTGGTAGAAATTCATTCATATGGAACAAGGAGTGAAGTTGAGAAAATATTTTTTTGCAAATGTGTGTTACGTGACTGTTCCAATTTAGGTCGCTATCCATAAAAGTGCCAAGATTTTTAACTGTGTCACAGTATTTAACAATAATCCCATTCAATATTATATGTGGTATAGTACTACTATCAAGAATGCTTCGTAGACGACTATGTCCCATTACGATTGCTTGCGATTTCTCTGGATTTAACCTTATTCCAAATGTGTGTGCCCACATATATATGTACATATAAAATATCATAATTTCACATAGGTTATAATATGGCATACCAACAATACATATCAAATATAGTGTGAATTGCAATCAAATTATGATTTTATAACACACATCAGAAAGAATCTCACTGAGAAATAGGAAAACACTGAAAAAATAGCCAAATATTAAAATATAGAACGCCACCTTTAAGTGACTCATAGAGAACACAAAGTACAAATTTTCATTTTTGTATCGTTCATCCTTCTCAGATTTAGATAAATTTGCCACTGTTTTGATTCGCGCCTGCAAAAGTAATCTAGAGTGATAACACTCTATTAACCCGGATTCAATGGAGCGTCGAAAAAGCAGATTAAATCTGTCTCGTAGAGGATTTCCCTTTCGTATGTACATAACTAACGAAGACATAACTATATTTTCATCGAGTGAGCATGCCATGTGTCTTCCTGGAGCCATGGATATAAATTTGTGCGTCATATACTGTACATAAGAGTCAGACCCAATCATAACAATGTCATTGCCGATTATCAAGCGTTGCACACATTTATCGTGATCTGAACAATCCACACGAGACGTCTTGACATCTAAGAGATCATAATTGTCTGTGGCCTTGAGAATCATCTCTAATTCTTCATTGTAGCCGTACAGTATTCCGGACGTCTGTAGCTCATCAAATGTTGCAATCTGATGACCCATTCCTGGTTCAACTAAAAAACTAACGAGAAATGCTTGAAAAATTTGATTTATAATAAAGCAGTACCAGATGAAAATCAATAATAGAAATCGAATTCTGATAGTTTTGGGCATTTCTATGACACACACACCCACATTGACAGCCCAGATATTATACATGCAGTTTAACAGAATTTTGTATTGTCTCGATTCTTTTTTAGTACATCTATTATCACGATTACTTATATACCAAGTCACCACGGCCATGAAGAATAGAAGTAGACATAAAATGCACCAAACAGGTACAGTGAAGATTGTCAAAAACTTTTCCATTCTAGGTACTGGTGAAGCACATGGGACATACCATTTTATCATGCTTTGATCATGTGGGTATGTATGATCAATGAATCCTACTGACATTACAACTAACGGGCAGTATCCGACTACTATATCACTAATACCAAAGTACAAATCTTTGAATAAACTCATTCTTCCTTTCAATTTGGATTTATGGCGAGGTGGCTCACGATATATAATTGTAAAGTTCATAAGCTCACTAGAGATTAGCAGTAATTCTATTTCTTTTCCGCCATATTTATAGAATTTATTACCTCCATTCTCGTAGGTCTCTTCGAGAAACACAAAATTCCCAAAATCTGACGCCGATACTTTCACAGGACAACCCTGAAGATTACTTGGAGTTTTATTTGGAAATAAAGATTCGTTTTTAGAGTACCCACTTCCATCAAGAATGCAATGATCTATAAAGGTGACTGATTCAACTTCGTCACATTGGCCGGATCGATAAGGAAACCAGGTGTATATACCAAATGCTTTATGATTTAGACTAACATCGTCAGAACCAGAGTTTAAACTATAATATGGTGGTATTAAAATAATGATGTCTACAATATGATCAGAGTTCCACAGTTTGTTAAATAGCTTCAAAGCAAATAATTCTGGTGACTGTAAAATATAATTCACTACTACGATGAAGTAAGCACGCTCGTTCCAAGTACTTAATATTTGTAAACTATACAACTGTTCTACTATCTTGTCAAAGACATCGAAGTCATCTTCAAATGTTGACGATGTCAATATGACGTAATACTGGATCTTTATTTCATTAGTGTAGTGTATTTCGAATTTGGGTTCGACATTAGATACAACATGAAGTGACCAATGCGAATGTTCATGGATAATCCTGATTAAGATATCGTTTAACTGACCATCATTTGCTAGCTTCTGAATGTCGGCTTGTGTGCTGTTACTTGTTGCATCGGACAGAGATAATAGTAGAGGTCCCTTCTGTGTGAAGTGCTCTTGCATGATGTTACTCAGACAGCCAACCAAATGTGAGTGTTGCAGAGAAACGTGGCTGATATCTTTATGTGGCAGATCAGCTTGTGTTATAGAAATTAGTGCCAAGATGTGGATGAATTTCATATTCCTCTCGTACCTAAATATGAACATTAAGAGGAAACAAGGAAAGATTTAGTAATATTGACTTTTATAGTTCTGCAATATTTGTTTTACTGGAATTCTGTTTCAGATTTATGATGTTCACAACCCGACAGAAGAAAATTGTTGGCACTTCTTTTTGATCTCTGCGCTTCGTTTTGTTCAACTACCCTCACTTATTCCTCTTACTGCTAATTCCACAATTTGGGACATCTGGGCGATATCTATAGCTAACCACTAGAATCCAGAATACAAAGCAGAGGTTAACTAAAAAATAAAGTACAATATGATTTGCGGAGAGAATACAAAACAATTATAAACTTAAGAATAAAGTAGAATTTGATTTCGGTTAGGAAAACAGATTTTTTGGAGAACATTATTTCCTTTTAAAGTTTAATCTCTATATTCAGACTACACTAATAAATAAAATGTTACATTTTGTGTAACCGAAATTCAACTTCATTGAAGTAATTACGTCGTATCCGTTAGAAATATTGATAATATTGGAATTTTTAATAGTAAATTAAAATGCATTGTTTTTAGCAAAAACTTTTACACAGTAGGTCTACAGGAACATAATGAATGTAAGGCAAAATAAAAAATTTGCAAGCGATTACTTTATATTAAATTGAGATTTGCGCTTTTTTATAATTGAAAATGTGTAGGCCTACTCCATTTCAAGATTGTTGTGGGGAGGGGAGCAAGTAATGTCCATTTTTAGCGATTTTATGTTATTGATTTATTAGGTTTTGTAGTATGAGCACACCATATATTTACTTAAAGAATAGATGTTGATACACGACGACATTTTACATCAGCTTTTATAATTATGCAATGTAGGCCTATGGGTGGCAACGTGGTCTAAAGAACCGTCCAATCACGAAAAGTTTTAAAGTGTAAATGTCCGTATAAGGTAACGTTAAGCATTTGATACACTGGTAAAAAAGCAGGAATGTTCAGTTATTAAAACTTGTTTTTCTCAATAATGAGTTTGGTAGCATCCTCTGTTTTCCCCGACATCCTTCTGCCAGGTTAAATAAAGCCATTTTTATTATTACGAGTATTATTATTATTACTATTATTATTATTACTATTATTATTATTATTATTATTATTATTATTATTATTATTATTATTATTCCTTTACTCTGATACAAAATTTGGAGATTTGTTTAACGTAAACCAAACGGATATACAACGAACCACCCTAAACTTCGCATTAGCATGAATCGTTGTAAAACAGCATGCCAAGACTGAAGTGTAAACATTTGTTGCCTAAGATGTGATTGGAAAAGAGATTTTCTTGCAAACATTATTTCCTTCAAAGTGTAAACTATGTTCAGACTACAGTAATAGATAAAATGAAACATTTTGTGGAACAGAAATTCGAGTTCAGTTGCCATTGAAGTGATTACATCATATCCGATAAACTCGACATTGTGAACGAGTCATTTGATACACACAAAGGAGTCCTGATGTCCAAGGAGATATCATTAATTTTAATGAGTTATTCTTTGAGATATTTCAAACAAAAGAGTTTGATACAATTTTGCTCGTTTTTTCTTCCTTCCCGAGATAACAAATGTTTTATATGAGACACTTCATAGCGTGTTTCGGGAAAGCCATTGATTTAATTCCCCACATACTCAATAAATTTAAGAGAGCAATGTATTGTGATAATAACTGATTGAAATAATTTTATTTTTGTGTTTTAAATATGCAGAAATTTTATCTGAACAAATGTAACTTTTAAAATTCCTTTTCAAAACGAAAAGTTTCATTCATTCGGATCAAATTTCTGCATATTTAAAGGCCAAAACTAAAGTTATTTTAATCATTTATTATCATAACAACAGTAGGCTATACCAGTTATAGGTTAACAACCTATAGCCCCTTGACTCTGCCGGCAAACAGCGTGATTCCATACTCATTGTGTCTATACTGATGGATGAACGTCCATTTGAAAGCTCCGTGCCTTACGTAATAGCAAATAGATAAAATATTAATTTTCGGATCAAGAAGTGAGATTAAGTTGACTCTATTTTTCCCTTTCTCTTCTCTTTATATCCGTCAATGAAAAGAAAATTTAAATATAAATTTTATAATAGGTAAGCCTAATTTAAAACTAGATACTAAATTACGTGTCGATTACAAGTAAGACAAGAGTAATGGCATTTAAAGGTATACAACCAGTCAGATGAAAAATAGTAATATCCACTAGGCGCAATGGATTATCTAGAGATTGTAAACAAGCCGCAGCCTGTTCCCTTCCCCTACGAACCAACGACATTGGGAAATAAAGTGTATGTTATCTAGCGTGACTGTTCACATTCTCCAGCTATCCACTCCGTCGAGTGTAAATCAGCAATGAGCCAATAGAATAAATTTTCTCACTTTTATTATCATGACTAGGATGTATCATATAGTCCACACCTGTGGAGTAACGGTCAGCGCGACTGGCTGCGAAACCAGGTGGCCCGGGTTCGAATCCCGGTCGGGGCAAGTTACCTGGTTGAGGTTTTTTCCGGGGTTTTCCCTCAACCCAATAGGAGGAAATGCTGGGTAACTTTCGGTGCTGGACTCCCGACTCATTTCACCGGCATTATCACCTTCATATCATTCAACCCAGATGTTGACACAGCGTCGTAAAATAACCCAATAAAATAAAAATAAATATATCATATAATGAAGACAAAAATCTCACTCAAAAATTGTACAAATTTTAACATACATGTTAGATAATTTTGACAATCAGTAGAACATAATGGAGTGAAATCATAAATTACTTTCTAGGTTTAACATTTTTAAAATCTGTGAGAACGTTACAAGAGCACGCCAATCACTACACGGTCTTTTAGAATAAACCGCACAAAATTAAACGCTCGAGTGTAAAGAGAGAAAACTCATTTTTGCATAACGTTCACCTGATAGGAGTGTTAAATTTTATGTGGAGCGAGTACAAGGAAGGTAAATAAGAATATAATATTGAGGAAATAATTGATATGATATAATTAGTACCCATAATCACTTAGTCTGTTATACAGGGTTTCTTTAAAAGAAAGAGATATTTCCAATATTTTATAAATTCAAAACTATTACTATTATCAGGAATCGAATTACACTGTTTTATAAAGTAATTCTTCAAGTTTGCTTTGGAAACTCAAAAGTGTCCAGTATATGCTCCTTGTGTCACACGGCACACATCAAGGTCAACTTCATTCTTCAATACGTAGAGCCATAGAAAGTGGGCAAGCAATTTTAGAGTCTTGGACAGCCATAAACCCGAAAGATTTACCAGAAGTGCTCTATAACTCAAAAAATTTGAGGCCAACAGAATCATAGTGATGTAAGTAATATGTGAGATTTTCTTTAGATATGTAACTTTGAAAGTTGGGAGATAGCATACCTTCAGTTCACGCAGTAAACTTTCTGCCCAACATAATGTAAGTAGGTGATGGAGCTCATTTATATCACTCTGTCTCTCAGTAAACACAACATGTAAGTATATGAAGGGTTCAGAACCATAGTGGGCCAAGCGTCATTTATTAAAACCGTAGAAAATAAAGGGTTAAAATGAAGTTATTACCATAATTCAATGGAAACATATAGCAAGTAATATAAAGTATATACATCAAAACTAAATGATATATCAATATTCATTAAAATATGGTATTCACTCAGCTTTAATAATAATAATAATAATAATAATAATAATAATAATAATAATAATAATAATAATAATAATAATAATAATAATAATAATGCCTTTATTTAACCTGGCAGAGTTAAGGCCGTAAGGCCTTCTCTTACACTCAACCAGGATTAAAACTTGCTTACATAGTTGAACATACAACTGGATTGGAATTAAGTAATTACATACTGATACAATTTAGGTACATAATGAGATCAAAAGAGGTAGTTACATAAAAATTTACCTCGTAAAATAAAAATAAACGTAGTGGAATACATATTAATATTGTTAGAATCAAATACGAAACACATAAAAACAGAAGCCAATAATTCAATAACAAATGTACACAGTAAAACTAAAAATAAACACATTAGTATACATATTAGTACTAGATTACAAGTAAGTAGGATTCACATAATTAAACCAGAAACCGACAATTTAATAAAATGTATATAAAAATAGATTAAGTTAATAATAAAAAAACAACACAGTGGGATACATTTTGGCGTTAAGTGGTAAATAAACACGATTTACGTGATTACACAATAAAAACAAGAAAAATAAATAAAAATAAATACAGTGGAACACATTCCATTAAATATTTGCAACGCGTTATATCTGGCAACTCATCATAACCCTTACTTCCTCAATTTTTAATAAATGGCGCGTGGCCCACTATGGCTCTGAACCCTCCAATTATGTCGGTGCACTTTTCTCAATTTCGTAAATTTGTTACTTCTATCACTATGGTTCTAAGAGCCTCAATTTTATCTCTTGCTGCGTCAATGCCTTAAACGCTAGGTCCTGACCTTCCCTTCAGACGGCCCGGGTTCGATCTCCGGGTAGGACATGATGGAATTTATGGCGAGTAAATTAGATGTTGCAGAGGGTTTTTTTTATCGAAGTACTTCTGTTTTCTTCTACCATTCCACCAACACTCTCTGAAATCTCTTCATGTTGCATATCACTTGCAATAGTTAAACAAAGTCTGAAGTGAAGTCTTGGGGGTAATTTTCGATGGTAATACAGGAAGCGTTTAGGACTCCTAGCTCTGGAGCTTGCTTCTGTCAGAGATGAGGCAGGATAGCCTACCTGTCAGAATGGGTTTCACGAATACCAACCAGGCCACCTGTCGGTCTTGGTGTTTGAAAAAGATTGAAAAACTTTCGTTAAGTTAAAGGTTAGGACATTTGGAGCCGTTTGAGAAACGGAATGTTTGTCCGCCAAAGCCTCGTTCAGAGCTTTTTTTGTAGGTTATTTTACGACGCTTTATCAACATCTAGGTTATTTAGCGTCTGAATGAGATGAAGGTGATAACGTCGGTGAAATTAGTCCGGGGTCCAGCACCGAAAGTTATCCAGCATTTGTTCACATTGGGTTGAGGGAAAACCTCGGAGAAAACCTCAACCAGGTAACTTGCCCCGACAGGGAATCGAACCCGGGCCACCTAGTTTCACGGCCAGACGAGCTAACCGTTACTCTATAGGTGTGGACTAGTTCATAGCTACATGTACGTCATTGTAAAAGTGCTAACCCCTGCAGGTAGACAAGTTGCTTGAAATTAAAGACCCTTTTGATGCATAGCAACTTTGTCCGTGTTTGAAAACGATGGTGAAAACCTTCGTGTGATTGAAGGGCAGAACATTTGGAGCCGTTTGAGATAGAGAATGCATGTCCGCCGAGGCATGTCGGAGACACGGCCGTAAAAACAAACGTAAGTATCGCTTTGCACATATCTTGTGCATAAAATATTATATAATGTTTGTTTTGTGTTTTAAAACCAACAATTTCAATTTGAAACACATCTGAAGTATATCAGTCCGTGATTAATACAGAGTAAACAACTCACCCTGTTGCGCTCATCTCTTGTTGCCATTGCATCATTTATTGGCCTGAACAAGAAACGAGCAATGATGATGCGTTCAATGTGCACTATCAACAGACTATAACTCAGAGTAAGAGACGACGCGGACATGTTTCCTCTGCTGTAGACGTACGGGTAGTTCTATGCCTATTACAACTGAAATGTACCTAATCATCGCCTATAGTAGTGCTTGCTTGTTGTTTTCTGCACGGACACAGTAACTTACGTATCTGCAGAGGTTAGAACTTTTACAATGACTTATCTCTGGGAGAAGGCTCCGGCGGACATGCATTCTCTATCTCAAACTGCTCTAAATAACTTGCCAAACCACCACACGAAGTTTTTTTTTTCTTTTTACAAATTTTTAAATAACCTGTATAGTGCGCACAATGGGTCAACGCAAGCTTTAGTGCCTCCAAAAACCAAGCTAACACGCAAACGTTCTGATGGCGGCAGATAAAAAAGTTATTTTTTTTTCCACCATGTTAATAATGTCAAAAGAAGTGCTTATACAAAGTTTGGCCACTCGACCGAAATTACAAGGGCGGTAAAAAAAGTTCGCCAGGGGTCGTTAACAGAAAAAAACACAATTTCATTGGACAAACTTATTGGAACAGACACAGCAATTTGTTGAGCTATTTTAAACATATTCCCCACCGGAACTGAGACATTTCTCTTATCATGGAATCGACAGAGAGAGGTGCAGACGCAGTCAAACGTTGATTCCAATCCCAGGCGGCTGACTTCTACGACACAAAAATTGGTCCAATAGTATGACAAATGTCTCAATTCCAGTGGGGGATATGTTGACAAATAGCGCAACAACTGCTGTATCTGTTTCAATAAATAATTCCATGTAATTGAGCTTTTTTCTATAAATGGCCCCAAGGAAAATCACTTTCTGGACGGCCTCGTAATTGCTGGTCGAGTGGCCAAAATTTGTATAGGTACTTCTTTTGACACTATTAACATGGTGGAAGAAAAAATTTAACTTTTTATCTGCCCCCATCAGAACGTTTGCTTGTATGTCAAGCCAAGCCAATTATAGCCTATCCCTTTTCTTAAGAATTCATAATAATATTCAGAGCAGAAGACACTATTAATAATATTGGTCTCACTATGCGTATCATAATATTAATGAAAATTTACTATTCTTGACCTTTTTACTGACTGATACATCTCTACATTTAGTATAATGTCGAGATTCCACTTAACAGCACATTATAATATCAGCACACAAAAGTTTTCTTATCTATTGACTCCAAAACTTGATCTTATAAGACATATTAGAAAGGATTTCACCGAGAAATAAGAGAACACTCAGTAAACAGCCAGTTATTAAAATTTGGAACGCTACTTTTAAGTGGCTCATAGAGAATACAAAATATAGATTGTTACCATAGTAGTCTCCGTCATGTTCGTGTTTGGAAAAATTTGTGGCTGCCTTGATACGAGTCTCCCACAATAATCTTGAGCGGTAATTCTCTATTAGCCCGGATTCAATGGAGCGTCGAAAAATGATATTTAATCTGTCTCGTAAAGGATTTCCTTTTTGCATGTACATAACTAACGAATACATGTGAATATTTTCATTAAGTGAACACGCAATATTTCTTTCGCCATTTTTAGATATAATTTTGTTGATCATATACTGTACATAAGAATCAATTGTTATCTTAGCAATATCATTTCTGATAATCAAGCGTTGCAAACATTTGTCCTCATCAGAACATTCCACACGAGGCGTCTTGATTTTTAAGTGATTATAATTCTCTGAGGCTATGAGAAGCATTTCTAATTCTGCACTGTGACCATACGGTATTCCGGACTTCTGTAGCTCGTCAAACGTTGTAATCTGATGACCCACTCCTGGTTCAACCAGGAAACTGACAAGAAATACCTGAAAAATTAAGTCTATAACAAAGCTGTACCAGATGAATATCAATAATAGAACACGAATTCTGATTGTTTTGGGCATTTCTATGGCAGACACACCCATATTAATAGACCAGATGTTATACATGCAATTTGACAGAATTGTATACTGTTTAGATTCTTTTTTATGGCTTCTGTCATCTTCATTGCTGATACGCCATGTTACGACCGTTATTAGAAATATAACTAACAAGCCAACGCACCAAACTGGTAGAGTAAACATCTTTAAAATCTTCTCCATTCTAGGTACGGGTAGAGCACATGGGACATACCATTTTACCATGCTTTGATCATGTGGATATGTGTAATCGAATAGTTCTGCAGGATTTACTAGCAATGGACAGAAACCAACCATGACATCACTCAAGCCAATAAACATTTCCCTGAACATAGATATTCTTGATTGAATGTTAGATATATGTTGGACAGGCTCACGATAATCAATTGTGAAGTTCATAATGTCTCTGGCGATTAGTAGCAATTCAATTTCCTCGCCGCCATATGTGTAAATTTTGTTATCTCTCTTTCTGTAGCTCTGTCTAAAAAACTCAAAGTTTCCGGATACTGTCGATACTCTGATAGGACAAGCTCCAAGATTGCTTGGGATCTTGTTTGGGAATAATGATTCATTTTTTAGAAATCTATTTCCATCTAGAATGCAACGATCCATAACGATGACTGATTCAACTGTGTCACACTGGTCTGATCGATATGGAAACCAGGTGTATATGTCAAATGCTTTGTAGTTTAGACTAGCTTCATCAGCTCCTGACTGTATGATATCATATGATGACATTAAGAGAATTATATCTACAATATGATCAGAGTTCCACACTTCGTTAAATAGCTTCAACGCAAATAATTCTGGTGACTGTAAAATACTATTCACTACCACTGTAAAGTAAGCACGCTGATTCCAAGTTTTCAATGCTTGTAAACTATAAAACTGTTCTATTACACTCTCAAAAACTTCAATATCATCTTCAAATGATGACGATGTCAATATGACGTAATACTGGATTTCAATTTCCTTTGTGTATTGCATTTCAAATTTGGGTTCTACAAACGATGCAACATAAAGCAGCCAATATGATTGTTCATGGATTATCCTGATTAAGTTATCATTTAACTCATTATCATATGCTAGCTTTTTGAGTTCTGTTTGTGTGTTGTTACTAGTTGCTTCGGGTAGAAATACTAGCAGAGGTCCCTTCTGCGTGAAGTACATCTGCAGAATGTTGCTCAGACATGCAACCAAATTTGGATGTTCTTCGGAAACATGGTTGACGCTTCTAGGTGACAGTAGAGTGGCGTTGATTATCCGAATTGCAGTCAAGATGTAGATGAATTTCATGTTCTCCTCATACCTAAACATGAAAGTCGAAAGAACATAATTAAATGGTTTCGAAGAATCGTAAGTTGAATTTTTTCTTGTTTCTGACTTCTGTTTTTATAAATATTTGACATGTGATGTATTCGTTAGTTATTTCATACTATTTTGTATCATATTTCCTGAGGTTTATGGCGGGTCTCTTCTGGCAAGTTGAAAACCAGTAAAAATTTTCATTTCATGAACTTCTCCATAAAGCCTTATTACTGCTATTATCATTGTTAACATTTTATGATTATATTCGTCTATCATAACTTTCTACAAAGCAGAAAGTCTGCTTCCTTCTCCACCAGAATTTCATTATGACCAAACAGGGATCAATCTATGTCTCTTGGATGGAATACTGACGCACTACTTGTGACCTACAAGAAGCAGCGCTGCCAACTACCTAAGAGTTCTACAGATAATTTTTCAGGTTTTCAGAGAGACGAAAGACGTAAGGTGCAGAAGATTATATTGGCGTTTCAATGTGGGATACTGAAAACAGTTCTAACATACCGAAGTAATTCTTTGTACCCTCATTGGACTGTGGGACGTTGAGACAGATCACTTTATCTCATACAAGAGTACAACACAAATTAACTTCCGGAAAATTCCGCTCGAGTTCAACTGTGGCATGTGGATCTTCCTGAGCCCATATTCTAGTTTGGGTTTACGAACACACCGGAAAACATTAAAAATCATTCCGTCATTAAAGACTATATCATCTAAACTTTTCGTGATATTCAATCTCATTAAGAATATCCGAAGCAGATTCGTAGGTATCTTTTGAGACAATTGTTTGTGCAGAGAGCATAATTATAACAAATAAATTTTAATAGGAAGTAGAAGCTATTCTTTTTCGACATCTTAGGGACTCTCGGTTTTGAAATGCCTATTTGTTAAGAACATTTACACCTGTTATCGTCAGCACTCGCTGAAATGGGTAGTGTGCATGGAGGGTAAGGAACTCTGCTCCGTCGTGCACAAGAGATAGACAGCATACCCGCCAGCAGCGACGATTGCACGCTAGGGCTGTGTCTTGTCCGCGGGTAAGGGACGCTAGCCCGAGCGTGCAGTGTTTTGATGACCGCTGTTTTACACACTAACGTCTTAGAACTAGGCACATGACTTGTAGGGATAGCTCCAGTAGATTGTCGCACAATGTGCAATAACGCAAATCTATTTGGACAAAATTAATAACTTCTCTGCATTCTAACGGGTTGTTATGAAATATTGTTCTGACCTTACAGGAAGCGCATATTTTTTGTCTACAAATTCTGACTACGTTTGTGTAAAAGGAACTACCCCTTTATAAGGTGTGGTTTTAGGCAAAAATATAACTTCTCTTTCTAGCAAATTTTTTATGAAATATTGTACGGGAGTTACAGGTAGAATAAATTTTTTGTGTACAAACTATATTTATAGTTCCATAAGAGGTAGAGTCCTGCAAAACCGGTTGAAAGCCGAACAAACTTGCAGAGCGCTACTGAACGCCTAGCTTTATAGGCAGTATGCGAAGTACATCTGCTTACGTACTGCCTCAGTATTCGGTTTAACGTGTATTCGAGTTGATCCGATCTCTCTGTGGGTGGACGGCTCTGGCGTATAAAATGAAGATCACAGTGAACCATCCAGATATTATAGAGCGGATCATCAAGAGGAACAAACAGCATGCAGCGTGAAACTACAGACGTTGTAAAGCGTAAATTGCAGAAAAGAACTTTCGGTATCCACAAATTACCAAGGTTGTAATTTTTGCTTACACTAGAAAACTGAATTATAATATTACAATAATGACACACTTAAAAATAGTAAACTCAATTAATAGTAAAACTAAAACAAAAATAACTTTATATCTTCTGAAACCTACTGCAACCAAAACTTTTAGTATGTTCACTATGACTAGAAAATTAAACGTAATATAGGTTTTCCATTCATTTAAGTGAACCTTATCGCCCCGTACAATCTGCAGGGTTATTTCACTTCTACCCTGTATATGAATAGCTACTGTTTTGGAAGAATGCATTTAGAGTTAATAATTATTTAATTTTATGTTTTGTGATTAATTGTAATTCTATTTTGAATTTATTTACTTCTTATATCTCACATTATACATTATGCTCATTTCATTTTCTACTTACTAAATTGATGGAAAGATCACCAAACAACTCTAACCTCTCTAGCAACACTTGTGAAACGAATATTGGCCATTCCATGAATAAGTGTTTCCACCGAGCGTAACTTTAGATTAGTAAAAGAGATTTATTAATACATAAACACAAGAAGTCAACTCTGATCATGTAGTCTATGATAATAACCCTAATAATAATTGAGAACATCAAATAGTTTATATTAGCATGTGTGTAATAAAATAGTTCTTTGAATGACACTTGTTTTCTCTGAAGTAGATCTTTTCTATACATAATGATTTGTTTCTAAACCTTGCTATTCTTTTGTTATTCGTAGTTTAGAAATGTGTAAATTATACTTGTTTTGTACAGAACAACAACCACTGGGAGCCAAAGTAATCGTATCGTTGAAAATAACATTACTGTTTATCTTTTTAAATTGATTTCTTAATAAATAATATTGCAACTGATTAGAATAATTAAAAAGCATGCAACTATTGTTTTAGAGGTAGGCCCATACATTTTTTTTTTTAGTTTAAAGTACAAACGTCATAATGGACTTATGTACTTATTTCCTATTTTGTTTTATAATGAATTGTAATTATATTTTTGAATATGTTTACATTATGATATTTCACATTATATATTACGTCTATTTCCTTCGATGTCACTGTGTCCATTGTTCATTTATTTGTTACTAGTCAAATTACTGGAAGTTCGAAATACAAAAATAAATGTATTAAAGTGTCAAATTATTTGTATTCCTATTTGAAGCAAACATATTTTTGTAATTATGTAAACAAAATAAATAACCTTCAATATTATTACTCTGTTTATATAGCCTATTGAGAAAATGTTAAAGAGTTATTTTATGATGAAATGTACCTGGTGTTATTTGGAGATCGTATTTTCTTCCTCCTTATAGTTTCTTTCTGTGTGAGATTTGTGTTCTAAATAATTAGCAATCTTACATGAACTTACGTAATATCGATCATTGGGTTATACAAATCGAACAAGATTCAGTCAATATGTGACGAGAAAGAGTTACGACGTAATCAAATGATGAAGTTATGACGTATACTGTTTAACACTGGTATAGAAAAACGCCAGCTATATAGCGTTTATTAGTAAGAAAAATATAGGCCTACATGGCTTGTGCACGTCTTGTTCTGTCAAAAACTATAACATTGTTTAACATATCTATAAGCAACTTTCATTAGTAAAACTCTAAAAGTTTAAAATATAAACGATACTTATAAAGTTACTGCAAGTTCAGAATAATAAAGAAAACATATGTGGTATAATTTCGGATGAACTGTAAGAATACTTCCAAACAATTTTTTTTCAATAAGACAACGTAAATTTCCTTGTTACTCCGGTTGTTTACTCGAAAAACGTTATTTTCATGTAAATGCGCCTGATGTTCTGTCTACTCTGCAATACATCAGGCGTAATCGCTCGACAACCGAATTATTCGGTCCGATGTTCATCGTAGCCGGTTGAGCTCCGGCCGGTCGAATCTAAACCGGTTGTGTGCGCTTTTTTGCAGGTCTCTAATAAGAGGAAGTACCCCTTAGGGGTGCATTTACACAAAATTAACTTCTCTTCTACATAATAGATTTTATGAAACTTCGTACAGGTGTTACAGATAGCATACATTTTTAGTACAAGTTCTGATTACATCTGTATGCTACTTGTAGGCCTAATTGCTGTACAAAGTTTCATAAAAATATATTATATAGGAGAGAAGTTATTAATTTTATCTAAATGCACCACTATAAAGGGGCAGTTCCTCTTATATAAACATAATTAGACGTTGTAGACAAAAATATATTCCACCTGTATCTTCTGTATAAAGTTTCATAAAAATCTGTTACATAGGAGAGAGGTTATTAATTTTCTTTAAATGCACCCGCTATAAAGGCGTAGTTTTCTAGTGCAAACGTAATCAGAGTTTGTACACAAAACATATGTGACACCTGTAAGGCATGCACAAAATTTCATAACGTTCCGTTAGAATGCAGAGAAGTTGTTAATTTTGTCCACCTAGTGACTTGCGTTCCGATTCAACGTGCGTTTGTTAAGGTTAAATAAAAATGTGTCCAATGTAATTTTAGCCTGATGTTCGATGTCATGTGAATAATTTTGCAGGCCTAAAACACCCAAACAGTGATTAAAAACTTCCTTATCCTTTGATGTTAAGTCAAACATTGAACAGTTACCATATGCCCTTCCACTGAAAAAATTAATTACTGATTAATGCTGAAGAACGCGCAAACTTTAAAACAAGGATTCAGCACTCTAAATGATGCTATATTAAATCGTAAAGGAATTGTTATAACCGGACGTGATCGGTTGTACTGAAACTCGCATTATATTTAGAGAACATTTTTTTTTTCAATTGTAATATTTAAAGCCTACTGTAAGAAGAAAAATATTTTACAAACTTACTGGTATAATTGGAGTTACATTAGTAAGAACGTACCTATATAAACAGATTCCATATCTCAGAACATAATAAATCACTAACAATTGGCTCTTTTTCATACACATTGTAAGCCTCTCTGTCTGCGACTGAACAGGAGCGAGAAGTGTTAGGAAGAATTCATTGTTTATACTCTTCTAAATATAGCTTCCCGTTGATAAAACAGTAAAAGCTATTCCTCACAACAATTTCCAAATATTAAAGAACATAAATTCATATTCACTTATGTCTAACTAAACAAGTTGGCTGTTAGCGCGTCTGAGCGCAAAACCAGGTGACCCGGGTTCGATTTCCCGTCGGGGCAAGTTACCTGGTTGTGGTTTTTTCCCAGAGATTTCCCTCAACCCATTATGAGCAAATGCTGGGTAATTTCGGTGCTGGACCCCGGACTCATTTCACCGACGTTATCACCTCCATCTCATTCAGACGCTAAATAACCTATGATGTAGATAAAGCGTCGTAAAATAACCTACTTAAAAAAACAAGTCCAAATTTGATTTTTGTCCGCATAGACTTAGAAAAATGCACACTGTATGTCGTCTTGAAGACTGTCACCTGAATGTATTCACATTGGGCAAAATTGATTCAAAATTTACAAGCTATAAACCATAATGCACGTTTCTTACGTTCATCGTGTTGACTGTAAAAGTATGAATTCATAAGAATCGATCGGTAGGTAACTGTGGCAGGCATGATGAGACAAAAACGTGGGAATAATGATTCTATGCAATATTCACCCCAAAAATATGTACATAAATATATAACTAAAAATCTCAAAATATGTACTGAACATGTAATATTAAAATTGTACAGGGAGTTCTTCTATTGAATGTCAATGACTTCATGTAGTCACCACTTAGATACTCATTATGAAATATTATGCTTAAATATTGGTTAATTATATTTTCTAGACATTTAATTAAACGACTTTTGGCATGGATATTAATTTTATGTAAAAATACAGAATTATCTTAAAAATATGTAGTATTGTATGAAACATGTAAAAATATGTATTAAAATTAAGTATAATGATCTTAGTAGCCTGATTCGCCAATATATCTCATTTTCAGACAGACACATACTAAGCAAAAGAAATGTAAATACATAAAAATCCGGACTTCAGTTATCATTCATTTAGTGGCTGTTTATATTTCTACTGCATTTCATTGTAATAATTATTCTTAGAGCTCGGACATTTTACTTCTTGACTATTTTATTCCAGAGTACTGTATACGTTAGGAAACTTTATCTAAAATCCATGTTAGATCATCTAAAAGAGCCGCCCAAGTATCATAGTGTCTACAAATGCCTCTTTTAGGAATAAGGGCCAATTTTAGGAATAGGAGCGCAGTGTCAAATATTTGAACAATTTTCATGTGCTCTGTTGTGCGTTGTTTCATCGGCGGCCCTATGTCTTGCAGGCCTCACTACTGACTGGGGAGGAACGCAATTTATGTTAAATAGACAAAATGCGAACCATTATTAAAAAGGTGAAACATAAAGTTCTTTACATTATTTGTTTCTGAGATGAGTGCACTCATACTCAGGTATGCGATTTTAAATTATTTTTTCTCGTAGTGTGTAATAGTGAGTAAAGAAAATGTATGCACCTCAAAAGTATGTCTCACTCCTTATTATAAGAACTAGGAAGTTGGTACCAAAACTATTAAGTTGTGTGAGCTTGGACTATATCTCTACCGAATGAAGAGTAGTAACGCAGTTTTAAACGTCAACAAACCAGCACAACTGACATGTACAATCGGGTGGTAACCAAACTTGTCTTTGTGCCAATGATCCATGGGCATAGAACAAGAAACACAATAAACAAGTAAAAAAATAGTAATAAATTGTCTAATTAGAAACTTCGTAATTTTAAATCTGAAATAATGTACGCATAGCTATAAAAGTAATAAGTAAAAATGTAGTGATATGTCTCAAGACTTGTTATAATATACTTTTTCAATTTATCAAAAAATACTTTCATTTTCAGAAAAACTATTTGTGTCGGGAAAATATTCGTTCTGAGTCACAAGACGTGACTTAGCAAATCTGATACAGGCTACTATTTATTATTATATCATTAATTGAACAATGGCTTTGTCAATCTAATTATGCATGAAGTATGTGGCACATCATAGCGCTAAGCATTTCAAACTTTCAATTGCTTCTCCTGCAAAATGTATTCCAAATGACATCCATCATTCTTACAGTGGACTCTTAATATATTAAATTTCCACATCCCATAATTTCCAATAAAATATTTCTCCATTTGTTACTATGGTCACTAGCAAATTCTTGAAGTATTGCATTCAACTTCTTGTGATTGGAGGATTTAATTTCAGTCACATTGAAAACCACTCATTAAACTACACAACTTCACTGTGAACGGAAGATAAATAAATATCTTCTATTACTTAGCGCCGGAAGTGCTTGCGTTATTGGCAGAGTCAAGGGCGCGACGGACCTGCAAGTAGTCAAAGGAATTAAATTTGGCCTGCACTGAAGTGACCAAGAAATTTGCTTGGTCCATAACATTTACGAAGTATGTCAACCTCTGTAAAACGAGGGCAGTGGTTACCTAAGGAATTTTCCACATCAAAGACCCTCAGAGAAGAATGCAGTACCCTATATCACCAACTATGTTTAGGCCTAAGATCTGTACAAAAGGAATGTATCATATAAACATAGCTCAATAAGTTGTGAAGAAACTGACAAACTTATTACTTTTATCACATAATCTGGTTCGAATTGCGCCGGGTAGAGAAATCGAATTTTCATTGAGTTCGTAAGATTATGGTTTGGATTTAAATTTTACTTAATTACTAGAATTGGGACATGCAGGTTGTAATGCTTCTTTTTCTTCTTCCTATCAATTTAGGTTTCAGAGTAAAATAAATGGTCCTATCAGCTGATCATACAGAACACCATACCATATATTTACACTAAATCGATGTTGGGTAAAACTCTCTGCCATCTCCGTTTAACCATGTGCAAAACTCAACATGATGGGCATGATCTTGTGGCTCTATATTGCACTTCTTGAAGATGAACGGATACAACTCGTTTACATGGAGTGTCCCCATACCTTTGAGTGAGTAATATCGAGTCGTCGACCTATATATCTTCTTGAAGTTCGAGAACTGCGTTGTACAGCGTTGAGAATGTTTTCTTTTTTGATATATCATGTTGTTGACAGCTTTCATACTGGATACGAATTACGAATAGTGGGGAGTGCACCAGTTTGCCTTAGTATGTTAAATTTGCACTAATAATTTTAGGATTCTGAATCCTACTATTAGAATAACGCCAGTGATATTCGGTAGCAGCAGCTATTCTAATTCTCTTATACACCATAAATAAGTACCATATCGGCATATTCCTCAATAATTGTAAATTTATATGACATTTTAAAAAACTAACAAGCTGCTACCTCGACAATGTATGACTAGCAACTAAACATGCGACAAATGACTCTCAATGCATTGCACATTAAGTGCATATGCAGATATTTGAGACTCTATTCATATCAACACGTTTATAAAAGCAATGATTATTCCTTAATTGTGTGAGATAGAAAAAACTTTGTTAGGAAAATATGTTCCAAACCATTTCAGGAAAGTGGTCCATTAGTGGCGGTAAAACTTCTTGAATTACCCTATATATACATTTAATTTTTATGTAGGTCCTATATAGGATTATAGAAAAGTAAAAAAAGAATATATGAAAGTCTTCCAACTTTGTCAAGAAGGGTTGGTATGTTTGAAAAATAAGAATAACTTACAGTTTGTTAATGAAAAGAAATATATGAGGTACAAATCAATTTCAGAACATTCAAGATGGTGACTATTTTTCTTCTGTCATTATCTCATTAGTATCCTCTGCTGAACAGAATTCAGAAGAAAATCTTGCGGAGTATCTTTTAATTTTTTACAGCTTCACATTGACTACAAATTTCAGGGTCCATTCCTCAATTTGTTAAAGCTCTGAATCTTCTCAGTGCGTTGGAAAAATCTTTGTTATATTCATTTATATTCATTGTAACACTTAATAAAGTCCAATTTGCGTATGCATAGAGAAAGCTAGTTTTCTCGGGTATAGAGTTATTTTGCAATACAGCTCACATAAACTCGCGCAATTAGGTCTATAGCTTAAATTGTTGTTTACTTATTTCATTTGCTTTAGCAATAATAGACCTTATTAAAACAATAATTAGAACAGAAGTTTCTGTGAAAATAAAATACTATTTCCTGATTTTTTTAGTATCTCTATATGCAAGCTACGTAAATTCTTATATTTTCATACAGGCATGAGTACGTAAAGTAATATCGCTCCATAAATTCATATCCCAAACGTTTTCCTCTTCAGTATTTTGTTACAAGAAAGCACCAGTACTGCAATATTTGGTGATGCTCAGTCCCTTCCCCTTTCTAAAAGTTATTGGTAAACCTGTACGATTAAGTATCATTTCCCCTCATTTCCTAGAACCACCAGCTACTCCACGTTCTCCTCTGTAACTTGTTTTTGCGAGGGGAAGGGGTGTATGTAGTTGCGTGTTCAGTCGAAAGTAGTCTTATTATGGCTTTAAAAGTGTAAACTATACAATTGAATATAAAATGCAATACAGCTTCGGTACTCTTTATTGTTTCGTTGTCGTGTGCGGTAAATGAAATTCATATTATTAGAATTTTATATACTTGGCAAGCTCGTTAAAGTGAATAGTGTATTGTGCATTTTCTTGACTGTCTCTGTGAAGTGCACTGTGATTGAAGCATAATGGCGCTGATCTTCACCATAAGAATTTTCGATGTTTTGAGGTAAGTCATTGGTAATGTAAAGATATCCATGGAGACATACAAATATATAGTTTTCATGACAGAATTTACATCTTTACTGTCTGAAGAGCCTTGCTGCGGATATAAAATGAAAAATAATTATTATTATTTTGCATTAATTTGAATCGTTTATTATTTTTTTGTATGGACATTATGAATATCATTCATCTTAGAAGACAGGAATAGTAATCCTTACATGAAAAATATAAAGAACCATGTAAGTATATAATTTTTACTTTATCAGCTGGTTATGTGGATATGCTTATCGGGAGCCAGGTAATTATTTACATTAACTACCTCGCCAATTCCTGGCCGAAAAATTCGAAAAAAAAAAAACCTCTCGAATTTTCGCCCGGATTTTAAAATACTCATAAATCCTTGCCAAAAAGTGCGCATTTTCATTCTCGGCCCAATTTCAAGTAGCATATAACAATATCCTGACACAAATTATTTGTTGAAATTATTATAATTTCTCTATACGAACTTCAAATATATCACACTCTACATAAAATAATAAAAAAACATAAAAGCAAATTTATGCTAACCTAGTTTACCTAAACTAAACTAACCTAACCTAACCTAACCTAAGCTAATTTTAGAAAAATACATTAAGGTGAAACTAGCGCTGAGTTGCTTTTGTAAATTTCGGAAGTAAAAATCCGCCATTACACTACCTTGTTACAGACAACATTAGAAAACAAAAATCAGCAGCCTTTGACTAGCGTATACGCAAGGCAAAATAAAAGCCTAAACTAACATAATGTAACCTGTCACAGATTCGTATGTGCAATGTATAGTGTGATTGTACTGTATATTAGCGTGAAACATTCATAATGTCACCAAAGTTATTTTGGTATGATAGGAGAAAGCTCCAACAGTTGATAGTGCATAAGCAAAGTACGAGGAAGACACTCAGGGCTAGTTTACCCGTGATTTTTGTTTATAGGCCT
This sequence comes from Periplaneta americana, assembly GCF_040183065.1. NCBI lineage: Eukaryota > Metazoa > Arthropoda > Insecta > Blattodea > Blattidae > Periplaneta > Periplaneta americana. The sequence continues at coordinate 102,685,520 of NC_091120.1, forward strand.
ATTAGAAAATATTCCACAAGATTTTCATAGCGATATGCCTATAGGGTGGAAGTGAAATAAGCCTTCAGCTTTGCAGAGCGAATTGTTAATATTGAATACAATAAAAATTATAATACCATGTGGGTGGGAAATTTATAGTTTTGGAAATAAAAAATGTTTTTTTCTAAAAGTTTAACGTCGTCGTTGTGGGATAATCACTATACATAGGATATTGATTTCTCTCAATACCAATAGAGAATGTAATAAAGAATACATTTTCCCTTTGTCGTATTTCGATAGAATGGACAGTTTTCGTGTAAATTAAATAAGTATTGCTAATTTGTTTCTTGAGTGACAAAACTAGACGCCGCAATCCTGATCATCTGTTTTCGTTCCATATGATATGAGTTGGTAGTCAAGATCGTTGTGTCCCAGTGCCTTTTTTACGCTTGGTTTCCGACAGGATATTAAATATTGTAGATAGTAAATTCGGATTCTTTTATTATAGGATATCGCTTAATTTTAGTCAAGTTTGACAAACGATTCTGTGAAAATGCCAATTAAGATATTATAAATAGTGAAGTCAGTGTTTGTCAAAGTACCAGATAAAATACTGTAAATAGTAAAGATAGTGTTCATGGAAGTGCTAGTTAAAATTACTACGTTTTCATGGAGTATTCAGATCGATTTGAATACGATCCCCGATCTCTATTTTCATGCAATTTTCAATACGTATTAAAAACTGTCTGAATTCGGAAGTGAACGAATATGGAAGCTGAAGTTTCGAAAGTAGTTATCTTTCATCGACATGTTAGCACGTTGGTCAGTCTGTAGTTCTTAGCTATAAACATTAATGAGTCTCTTAATAAGGCTCATGAAAACTTAATATTCTGGCTGTTAATAAAAATGGTGATAATGACTTCCAGCAAAACACAAAATATTATGTGTTACAATACGCCTTTTCAACATAAGTATAATTGAGCTCGCTGGTTATAAAACAGCTGACACATCAAACAATGACGATCGATCACACGCTTAGCGTATTGAGATCGATTTGAATACGATACGCGTTTTCATGCAAACGTGAATACGATCCAGTCGATCCGATCCCACTTTTTAGATATATCGACCTTTAGACTCATATCGTTTTGGATCCCTGTTTTCATGGAATTTTCGGTATGGTAATCATAGCTGTCTGTCAGCTGATGCGTGACATGGGCAGCGTAATTCCAACATTTCGCAAACGGAGTCGATAACGACTGACAAAATTTTTTACAAGGAAGAGGGAATTTTAAATTTGGTCGAGAAAATATGCTTAATAGTCTATAATATTAGCATTACCTACGTAATTCTAAAAGAAAAAAATAGTATTCCTTAGGTCTAGTTCTGTAGAATTACGAAAACATTATGTACCTATCCTATTGTCCTTATCTCCTAAAAGTTATTTGAATCTAATTGAATAACGTACTCTGTTCTATTCTTAGTTATTTAATGATATAGATAAATCGAATGATCTATTAACCTGATGAATCATCCAATCACTTGGTTTGATAATATTGTAAGGTTACCTGCTAACGGGAAGTGTAGAAATAACTCATATCAAAGGAGATTGCGTCAACATATAAGATTCGTTTAGTTAAATGTGACATAATCACATTATCTTAAATATTATTTTATCGTCTCCTAGCTGTAACAAATTATGACACGAATGAATTAATACTTAATAGACGTATTAAGCAATTTTTAAGCTGCCACAAGATATAGCAGGTAGGCCTACTGTAAATAATACGTGAAGAATGTATTGATATAAATTTTGCATAAAAAGCCTCGCATTCAAACTCTTCTTAGTTTTTATCGTACCAAGAACGATTTTCTTTTAAAGTGGACTATTGGCTCTTTGGAGACCAAAAAAACTGTAGGATGTCGTCCAAATATCGTGGGAAGAGGTCTATTTAATCCGAACCTATTCTAGTTACGACGAAGAAAAATATAAATAGACTGGAAACGTCGCTTCAAAGGATAACACACTGTATATAGTAAATTGTGACGAGACAGGTTTCTTTCAAGGACTAGCCAATATCACAAGATATGTCGCACCAAAAGTTTCCCGAACCAAGTGCAGAAAGCCTGTGCTCATTGTGTGGGAAAGACTGGAAAATACCATGCACTAGGCTGCACCAACAGTCTAGAATCCTGAACAAAGTTTTGCAACAGCGAAAATGAACACTGAACTATTATGCACATTGTGCGCTTTTCTCTATTATAATTATTATTAATATTTTATATTTTGTACATTGTTGTTTAGTCAACTGCCCGAAGACAGGACTGAAACTCAGAAGCAGTATTGCCAACTCCAATTTGCGAGAAACCACTGTACGCTTACAAAAACTCGCCAAATATGTCATAAAACCCACTAGATTTTCGTTCCTATAGGTTTTTTTTTGCACTTAATTGTTAAATAATTCGAAGATTAAGATGTAATAGTACCAATAATCATTAACATTGCAACAACATATGTCATTCCGTCTCAGTGCAGCCCTAATTTGAAAATTTACTGAAATTTCCATCCTATTTCTAGTTTTTGTTTAATAATACTTTGAATCCACTTCTGAATTTCACTGAGCAAGACACAGATCCTAACATTGATGGCACAAGCTCGGTAATTCTTTTAACGGGTTTTTATTTGATACCTCTTTTTAGTGGAAAACTTTACAAGTAGTAGTAATACTGAATTTTTTTCGTTTCATTAAGTTCATCACGCGCCATTATACTTAAATGTTTTCAAAAACTTTTTGTGTTGTATTGTATTAAGAAAATCTTGATTTGTCGTAGAACATTGTAGAAACTTAGTCTAGCAACATTTTTCAGTGTTTGCATACATTCATAAAGTCTTTTCAGCAGTTGCTTGATTGGAGGAACAACGAAAGAAACGCGCCGTCATCGAATTAATTTCTCACTTTGTGTATTAAGACTGTTCTGTTTTCAGTTCCAGCCATTGGGTTGTTATATGGTAACTGCAGAGTATGTGGTGTGTCTAAAATGTTCGGTGAATGGTGTCATATCTGAACGGCAACTTGGCGCATGTGCTTGCGCATGCGCATGGTTCTTCAGAGACTTGGGGAGAATCGATACACAGCATGCAATGCATGTGTCTGGCAGTGTAAACAGACTGCGACCAGTTGAACGTGGTCAGTGTGAGAGGAAGTGTCACAGCGCAATGGAGCAACGTGTAAACATCAAGTTCTGCTACAAATTGGGGAAGACTGCAACGGAGACACATGGAATGTTGGTGCAGGTGTACGGGAGGGAAGCCGCGAGCAGAAAATGTGTTTATGAATGGTTTAAATGCTTCCGTGAAGGGAAGGAAACAATTGAGAATGAGCCACGTTCAGGTCGGCCATCGACAAGCAGAACCCCAGAAATGATCGAGAAAGTGCGACAAATGCTGGCACAAGATCGGCGACTGACTCTAAGATTCATTGCAGAGGAATTGGACATTAGCAAGGACACGGCGCACACCATCGTCCGCGATGATTTGGGTAAGCGGAAGATCTGGCTCCTGCGGACTTCTTCCTGTTTCCCCGCTTGAAGGCGGCCAGATCAGGGGAGTACGGAGGGTGTTCAAGAACAGTTACCATCTTCTGAGCCAGGAATTGGCGCACACGGATCGCACAGTGTGCAGGGACATTGTCATGGAGCAGCATCCATTTTCCAGTCCTGTGCAACTCTGGCCGAACCCGCCGGATACGCTGTAGCAATCGGTTCAAAACGGACTGGTAAAATGCAGCATTAAAGGTTTGACCTGCAGGAACAAATTCCTTGTGGATGATGCCGTTGTTGTCGAAGAAAGCGATCAACAGTGTTTTCACCTTGGATTTTTGCAGACGGTTTTTTTTTTTTTTGGTCGCGGTGTAGTCGGTGAACACCATGACATCGATTGCCGTTTTGATTCCGGATCGAACTGGTAGCACCAGGTCTCATCTCCCGTGACGATGGTTTTCAGAAGCAATGGATCCTGGTCACACATGGAAATGAAACCACCAGAAGTTTCCATCCGTTTTGCTTTCTGCTCGTCTGTGAGTTTGTGAGGCACAAATCGGAAGCAGATCTTCCGCTTACCCAAATCATCGCGGATGATGGTGTGCACCGTGTCCTTGCTAATGTCCATTTCCTCCGCAATCAATCTTAGAGTCAGTCGCCGATCTTGTGCCAGCATTTGTCGCACTTTCTCGATCATTTCTGGGGTTCTGCTTGTCGATGGCCGACCTGAACGTGGCTCATTCTCAATTGTTTCCTTCCCTTCACGGAAGTATTTAAACCATTCGTAAACACATTTTCTGCTCGCGGCTTCCCTCCCGTACACCTGCACCAACATTCCATGTGTCTCCGTTGCAGTCTTCCCCAATTTGTAGCAGAACTTGATGTTTACACGTTGCTCCATTGCGCTGTGACACTTCCTCTCACACTGACTACGTTCAACTGGTCGCAGTCTGTTTACACTGCCAGTCACATGCATTGCATGCTGTGTATCGATTTTCCCCAAGTCTCTGAAGAACCATGCGCGTGCGCAAGCACATGCGCCAAGTTGCCGTTCAGATATGACACCATTCACCGAACTTTTTAGACACACCACGTACACTGATAGACAACTAATATTGCAAGACAAGTATTTTGAAAATACAATGACCATCGTCGAAAGAGTCGTAAGTGTTTCATATGCAATCTGCCTTACAGATGTGTTTGAGAATTATTGCAAAATCACTAAAAAAAATTTACACTGACATTAAAATAAACTAGATTTCCCACTGCCCACCGTTTAATAACTATTAGTCACTGAACAGAGGACCAAAAAAACTAAATTTAGTGGGTAAACCACCTTTTTGGCAGCAGTGTACACAAGTGACATCAAGGTACGGTGGCCAGTTCCTTTCTCCTTTCATTGCATACATCGCCGACTAGCTACATATTACACTAATCAGACTTCAGATGTATACAAACAATTGAGGACTACACGGCAAGAAGGATGAATAAGCATTTGAGTGCATGATGTTCCTTGTGCATTTCTTGCGCGGAGGAAGGAGCGGCAACCAAGGAGTTTCTTGTTTCGCCCCTGCCCTATTAGTAACCCTCAGTAAAGAGTTCGCAATGCATTAGTAGACTACTTTGTTATGATGCAGTCATAGGATTTGTGTTATTTAATGCACACAATTTACGATATTAATTAACTCAATAATTATAGTAGAGTAATGAAGTATTGTATATAAGAGAAGAGAATAAATGATCAGGTTAAAGAAGAAAAGCAAATAAATTGTTATAATATAGCCTAATAGCTACATAAATAGGAACTTTGCTAATCTATAGATTGTAGACTTAAAAATATTAATAATCCTACTTCTCTCATTTTCTGCAATAACTTTGAAACATTGAAATATCTTACCAGGATGGATCTGTTTCATGTGATGATCGCCGTAATTTTTTCATTACGTCAGTCAATTTCCCATACACTTTTCTTTTTTTTACTTTCAATTTTCACTTCAAGTATAGATTCACCACTGTCAGATATCACTGTAGTTTTTCTTCCTGTATGTAAACGTATACTATACACTCGTATATTCGTAGAATGACACTGTATTCGCTTTGTTTCTGTGTTTACGGCTAGGTCCGGTCTTCCTTCTAAGTTTCATACAACAATGATATATGGCGCTTAATGTTCCGGCAACTCTATTCATCCTTTTTGCCATGTACAGTTCAATGGTTCTTACTCTGACACATACCGCCAAGTGAGATGTGCTGCCTGATAATAATAGATATACGTATCAGACAGAATCTCAATTAGAGTTATAGTCGCGTCGCTCTTATTTCCGGCTGCCAATCACGTCGCAGGTCGGCTACATTCAAACGTGTGCCTCTTGTCATTCGCTGCTGATGACGTTATGCATTTTCTAAGGCTCGATAAATACTGAATATAATCGCCCGCCATTTTGGTTTTTTCATTGGCGTTCGCAGAAAGCACCTGAGGACCCTGTTTGCCGCACCCTTAAACATTGTCATGTCATAGCTCCTATGAGAGTCAATCAATTGCGCTGTAACTTTCAGCATTAATAGATAAATGTCTAAGGAAATCATAAAAAAATTCTAAATCAATATCTTTTTTGGAAAGTGAGAAATAAAAATATCTTCGAAGTCAGCCGTCCAAAATAAACATTGATATGATAAGCGACAATTTTATTTATTTATTTTCTTTTTTCACGTTAGATAGGGGGGTCAAAGCGAAAGAAATGTTTAGAAAGAATGGAAATTACTTTTAAAAGTGGTTACTATTCAAAATATTTACTGATGACTTTCGTATGCAGAGTGACAACTTTTGTCAGTTAGAACTTCGGATTCTCATAGAAATCATCGCTCTGATTTCAAATTTGTTTTCAAAATATTTTCGTTGCTTAAGATTTTCGAGTTAACCATGAGTTTCTGAAATGTTATTATTGCCATCATCACCATCACCATCATCATCATTATTATGATTACTTCATGGAATGAAGCTCTATTGTCTTTCAATTTCCTGCCCTAGCAGAAGAGCTAATCCACTCCAAACCGATCAAGATTTGACATTGCTATTTCCGACTTTCTCTTTAAAATTTTCGGATACATTTAATACTTTACTGGGACTTTGCATGAGAAGAAAGGTAAAAATATATTTATTAATATGGGAATTTATATGCAATAAAAATATGGGAATATGAACGCATTTATTCAGCAGCGTTAAGTACTTGTCTTCTCTTCAACTCAACCAGATCTACAAAAAATAGAAGTACAAAAGTTATAATAATAATAATAATAATAATAATAATAATAATAATAATAATAATAATAATAGCGTAATAGTTTCGGTGGAAGAGAAGGCAAGAAGCACATAATTTATTTTATTTTATCTGGCAGCATTATTATTATTATTATTATTATATTATATTATATTATATTATATTATATTATATTATATTATATTATATTATATTATATTATATTATATTATATTATAACTTTTGTATCTGTATTTATTGTAGACCTGGTTGAATGGAAGTGAAGGTCACTAGCACTTAACGCCGCCAAAGAAACTGTATACATATTTCCATATTTTTATTGCATATAAATCCCCATATTAATAAATACATGTTTACCTCTCTTCTCAACTCAAGACTCAGTTAACCAAGTAAAGTGTTCAATGTATTCGAAAAAGTTAAAAAAAAAAAAGAAGAAGACTGAGATAGCAATGCCAGATCTTATCGGTTTGGAGTGGATTAGCTCTTCTGCTAGGGTAGGAATGTGAAACAAGAGAGCTTCATTCGAAAAAAAATCATGATGATGAAATGATGATGATGATGATGATGATGATGATGATGATGATGATGATGATGATAATAATAATAGTAATACCCACAATAAATTTAAAGATTACTATGACGTTTTTTCATGTTTCTCAATTTCAAAGTAGGATACCTATGTCATGCTAGTGTTTAATCAGCGTGTATATTATTTATGTACTAGAAAGATTTTAGTTACATTTCAGAAGCCGTTCTGCTTCACTGACACCGACAGACGCTCTATTACTTTTCATTCGGTAGAGATATAGTCCAAGCTCACACAACTTAACAGTTTTGGTACCAACTTCCTAGCTCTAGTAATAAGTAAAAATTGCTCTTTAAACGTTTCTTCTAATAGAACAAACGTTTTTGCATTTAGAGGATCGGAAACAATAAGAACTAAACTTATATTAGAAGGAAAACCTATTGAACAAGTCAACTGCTTTCATTACCTCTGTTGCAACATATCATATTCGAAAAACGAAGATTTTGCAAATAAAATAAATAAATTCAATTACATATGTGGTACTATAAGAAGATATTTAATGACTACACGGAAAGACACCAAACTTAAATTTTACAAAGTGGTAGCAGTTCCTATTTTGATGTATGGTGCAGAATTTTGGGTTCTAAATAAGAAAGAAGAACACAGAATAGAAGCTGCAGAAATGAGATTTTTGAGAGATATGGCTGGATATACTTTATGGAATAGAAAAAGAAATGATGACACTCGAAAAGAACTCAAAATATTCAAATTAACAGAAAAAATATCTCGATATATGAATTATTGGATGAGCATCTACAACGGATGGAAGAAGACCACATTCCAAAATTAATCTTAAATTATAAACCGAAACGTGTAAGGGATGTTGGCAGACCGAGGAGGAGATGGATAAAGCAGTTGTAATTCATGAGACTGGAACGAGCCAGTTAGGGCTTAAGCCAGATGATGATGATGATGATGATGATGATGATGATGATGATGATGATGGTGGTGGATCCGAGGTCCAACGCCGAAAGTTACCGGTACTCAGCAGAGTGGTTATGGAAAAAAACTCAGAAAAACTCCAACCAGGTAACTTGTCCCAACCAGGATTTGAACCCGTGCCCGCTCGTTGTCACGGCTAAGAAGGCTAACTGTTACTCCACAGCAATGGACTACAAAAGTGTTAAGAGAGAGAACGTAACGGGTAGATTTTTAGACTTGGAAATGCTGCAGAAATAGACTTGAACATTTCCTAATGGTCATCAAACAGTGACCAACCCGGTTCTGGAATTGAGTCTCTTAGACATACTCAAGCTGGCATCTATTCCACAAAGGTATGGTGTTGTACATTACAAGTCAATTCTCTATTAAGTAGTAAAAATACTAGAGTTTCTGTTCCACAAAAGACTTTCCTATAGTAGTACTTTACCACTCCATACTTACAAATTACCAATGAAGCTTCATGATTGTGTTCCACAAAAGTACTAGTATTTGTAACTTACTAGTGAATTGCCAAGTATTCTCTACCAATGAAAGGAGATTAATACGTTCATCTACTAATGCTATTTAAATATATTTATTTTTATAATATTAAGATTTATTTTGATAAATATGTGCAATAGAATATCTTTTCTTGCTTCTATTTCATTCAAAAGAAACAATTTCATTTCTTTTTACATTATTTCAATAATTTTGCAGTGTTGTAATTTCGTAACAATTAAATTTGGGGGTGAAATCGTTATTAGTGGCATCTGTTGGCTAATATGGGAAACTATTAATCAGCATTAAGCGAGGATCACGGAAGAATACAATAATAAGGAAGTATATTTTTCATTAATATAGAAATAAACCAAAATAAATAATATTGCAAGGTTGCAAATTCATAGAATCTACTCATCTTTGCTGTATAACCTATGGTAAAATACATTACGATTAAAGCGACAAACATAACCTAATTCGATTAATGGAATACGAAGATAACCAGCTGCTTCATTTTATGATGTATCGTAGTATGTTTTTTGATATGATGTCACTAGTAGCGATTCATAGGTAATGTACAACACACTTTAATTCTTTTGTGGAACAGAAAGACTCAACTCCATACTTTACAACATCTTTCACCGGTAATTTACAATGTACAATACCATACCTTTGTGGAATAGGCCCCAATTCACCTATTCACGGTATTAAAAAGAAGTAGTCAATATGGCTGAACATGTTCGTTTGGGATCACAACAATTTTTGCACCAATATAAGTTATGCCATATTTTTGTGAAAAATAATGTTAGGCAATGAAAGGGAAAATGTAATATAGAGTCTAATTTAAGTCAGTTACAGCTATAGAACAAATAATCCGCAAAATAATGAAATAGAGTTCTTGCTCTGAGCTTCTAAAAGGACATTCCTAGTCATATGTCGGCATGACATAAGGATATTTCGTGATGACAAATGAGAAATGCAAAACAGTTGACAGAACCTTAGTTTTTACGAGAAAGGGGATATTTCACGCTCTTTGCGTAAGTTTAGAGTCATTCTCCACATTTCGATAGCCAGCTATAAAACATTAAAATCGCAAATCCTGTCTGTATACTTACGAAAACAATACCATCCGTTGTCAAATGCGCTTCGCTTGAACTCTCTGGAACTTGTTTCTGATATAGGTTGTACTGAAGAGCTACGAAACGTGATGTTGTTTATTTTGTTGGCGCCTACATCATATTCATGGCAGGATATAATAAATGAAGACATTACAAGGATTATTATCCTCGTGGGAATGTAATAAAGTATTATGACTTACTGCTAAGCAATTCAGTGTCCATTTCTTCATATACAAAAATATGTGACTAGAGAACGTGAACAATATCTCATTATACATGTTAAAACAGCAGCTTTGAGATCGAACGTTGAAGCCATGATCATGAGTTCAAATCCTGCCTCTCCCATATACGTACAATGAATTTTGGATCACCCGTATCAGCCTTTTACTCAAACACTATGGTTGTTCATGAAAAAAAATTTGATAACCAAAACCAATGTAAAGAATCGATTGGTGGTAGTACCATTTCACGTAACAAACCGAAAGTAGGGGTACCTGTGGTCAACTTCGAAATTTCAAATTAAAACATACTAGGTTATTGAAGGTACTATTGGAAACTACTTTTAAAAAGGAACAACTTTTACTGAAACATTTATTTTCTATTTGGAAAATTACATTCACAAATGAAGAAGCATTCGACATGTTGATGATATGATGATACTTGGAGAAAGCCATCGGAATTGCAGAGAAAAGAGTGATATCCATTGCGTGTCCATCATTCGTACAATGTTTTCCAGCGTCTTGGAAAGCGTGTGCGTACAAACGGCGTGGTGCAACCGAAACACTACAAGGGTGAGCGTATCAGACGACCTGTGAGGATTGATAAAGAAGCTGCCGATGTCCTCGTTGCGGTGAAAGTTAATCCTCATGACTACACAAGAAGGATTGCTCGTGACTTAGGATTGTACTATAGTACAGTGTTTAGAATTCTCAAAGACAACAAATTTCATCTATACCATATTCATCTCCATCAGGAACTTAGGGGACATGACTTCCAGACTCGTGTTGATTTCTGCAACTGGTTTCTAAACACGGACAGTGATTTCGAGTTCAGTATTCGGTGGACTGATGAGGCAAATTTCAAAGTAATGGTCAGCTGAATCTTCACAATGCCCATTACTGGTCTCTGGTTAATCCACACTGGCTACGTCAAGTGTAGAGCATAAGCACATGGTGTGTCCTCTCCAGATACAGAGTCATAGGACCATACTTTTTTGAGAACTTGAATGTTAGAACGTACGCACGCTTCCTCTGAAACATTTTGAACCTATTGCTTCATTATGTTCCCCTTACACTTCGGTTAACAATGTGGCTTCAGCAGGACGGCTGTCCGGCTCACTTTTTACGTAGGACTCGGAGAGTTGTTAACCGGTTATTTCTCCTACGGTGGATTGGACGAGGAGGACCAGTAGCTCGGCCGTCCCGATCTCCTGACTTCGTTTGAAATTATTATTTTTGTGGGGGATAATTAAAGACATGGTCTACCAAGTGCATTCAACAATTAGAGAACGTACGAAACAAAGTATTAGAGAAACTTGTGGGGTCTCTCAGCTGTGCTGAAGAGCTCCGTGCAATCACGGATGTTAGAAGGAGATCAGGACGTTGCTTAGCACAGGGTAGCGGACATTTTTACTATGAAGAGTGTACGTACATAAACAACGTACAGCTTTTCTCAGAAGATACCGTTTTTATTGCTTTGTGAGTAAACAGTAAAAGTTTTTAAAAAGTTCCAGTAAAAGTCGTTTTTTTTAAGTAGTTTCTAATGGTATCTTGAATGACCTATGTTCTAATTTGAAATTTCGAAGTTGACCACAGGTACCCCTACTTACGGTTTGTTACGGGAAATGGTACTACCACCAAGCGATTCTTTACGTAGGTTCCGGTTATTAAAATTATTTTATTAACAGTCAGTATCATATAATTTTAGAGAAAAATGGCTGATTCGGGGTCTGAAACGCCCGGTATATTATATACTACTTGGAGATGATTCTCTAGCGTCACTTGACTGCTATTGTCAGAATAAAACTCAATTCTAAAATAATGTAGGATAAACTCTTGACTGGAGAATTAAAATACTGTATTTAGAGTGAGCAGGACATAACGGTGGGAATTAGCGAAAGGGTGGGAGGATTCAATGGAATGAGAATGGAAATGACAGTACTGTATAACTTCGGATTTACCCGTATACATTGGGTGAGATAGGCTTATATAAAAAGAGGAAAATACTGAATTGAACTTTCTCATGAGTAAACAAGAGATTCCTCATTTGAGCAACTACTCCCTTTCAGAAACATAAAAACGAATCTCTTGAACTGATTAATTACTCTCGTCGGAGAGTAATACTGCAGTTGTAGACGACAGCGACCATCGTCATATATGAAGTAGGTACTGATTACAAATAAATTTGGTAACAAACATGTAGGTAATCGTCTTTGTTCCTCTAAAAAACCTTAAAACTAGTGACTGTTACAGAGAAATCAATCTTCGCGAGTAGAATCTGCTGTAGTAGGAAATTTGATGGAGTAATTTGCTTTATTTTCAATTACAGCTAACACTTTAGAACATGTTATTGACACTGTGCTTTGATTTACAACGAGATTTTCTCCCACTCCAGTCAGAAAACCTGGATATCTTTGATATAGAAAAAAGATTCTCGTCCTCTGTGCTACATTGCAAGTTTTATTGGTTTCTCCTACAAATGTCCTGCCATTCATTCCAGGTGATATTTCTGAAACCTATATGTAGAGCTCCATAATCACGTCTAAATAAATCTCTTTGAATTTTATAAATCTTCCTTTGCCTTGACACACCTATACATTCCTCCTTAACCACAAATGTTACATTTACTCGCAAAATGAGCAACCTATTAGAGTAACTTCAAAATGTGTAAGTAGTTACTCTCTTCTGATTAATTACGTGTGCTTTTATTCATTCGAAAAATCAAGAGATTAATCTCGTCGGAGCAACTACTCCCATTGTGAGCAACTACTCGTAAACAAGTAGAGAGTAAAAAAATATTTATTCGTATGGAATTGGAGTAATTTCTCCAAAATTTCGAGAAAAAAAATCTTACTTACTTTATGCATTTTACTGTTTCCGATCCCAGTGCACGTAATGAGTAAGGCGCATATGTCACGAGTTTGAATTTCGCCTAAAAGAGTAAAAAATATTACAGATAAAGAATGAACTATTCAGGAGTATAATTTCTTTAATTGGCTAGAATTCTAAATTATTTCAATGTACCGAAGTACATATGATATTTCCATGCAGATATTCTGCGTCATCATACGATGAAAGAGTAATGGAACGGAGAAAAATTCCCTCCGGCGCCGGGATTTGAACCCGGGTTTTCAGCTCTACGTGCTGATGCTTTATCCACTAAGCCACACCGGATACAACCCCGAAGTCGGACAGAATTGTCTCTGATTGAGTTCCAACTCTTGGGTTCCCTCGTATGTACTTAGGTATTAAGTAAGTAAGTAGTAAGTAAACGGGAAGATATTTACAAACTATTTTTGTTGTATTGTATTCCCCACACTTCAATTACTTCTCAATATAATCTCCACCATTATTTATTTTTTACCCTTAAAACTAAAGAATAATGCTATTTTACAAACGAAGACTATACGAGAAGAATGAGGTAAGTAACATGTTTTGCGAAATTGAGATATTATTTTCATTTCGTTCCCCAAGGCCTAATTTATCATTCCATAACAAGTACATGTTGAAAATGAGGTTAGTCACTTGTAAAATTAACATTAAGAAAATAGCGTAAAGGAAAAGAATGGAGTAAGTCATCTCAAAACCTAACAAGAATGAGGTAAGTCAATGCAATGGATTCTGTATTGACGTGTTATTAGTTACTGCGTGTGTACCTGCAACAATGAACTAGTAGCATTGTTCGCAGTTCTGTTAACAGAATATCGTTGTTGATAATGCTAAAATTATGTGGGACTCGTCAGGTTAATTTAGTTTTAAGCATTAGTTCATCAGATTCAGAAGGCTTAATACCGACACAACTAAGAAAGAAAGTGTAAATCATACGGAAGAATTGAGATTGTAAACAAGAAATTAAGAGTACAGAGTCACCAATCACATGAAGATTGCAGGTGTAAAAGGTACAAATGTTACAGAGTGATTACTAAAGATGAAAGATTTGCTTCAATAAAGAATTTCAACATTTGTGATCATGGGATGAACAAAGTTCTTATCTTACTGGGTTATTAACTATGTTGCCCATAAAAAAGAGGTGTGAAGATGACGCTAAGTTGCGTGACTCTTCTTTCCACAATAAAGTTCGCACAAAAAGGGATGACCTAACTGAAGAAATTCCAATGTAATCAGCGTAAGAAGTAATCACAGCAGATGATTATTTAAAATAATAAGATTACCAACACTATTATTAATTTTATAAACGAATCTAATTTTATGTCCTTTTTTAATCTCAGATCTGCTATCTACAGTATCTACTCAAATATAAGCCGAACTTTTTTTTTTTGCTAGACCGATGAAATATACCTGCGGATTAAAATCAGATACCAGTAATATGCAGGCATGAACGATGTAAATATCCAACAAGATTTCAAGAAGTGCTGTATAAGATGGGTGTGAAGATGATATTCTTTGGGACAATGACAATGTTTCAGACTCATGAGAAGAGGAAAATGACAGTGAATGAGTGAATATGTGTGTACACATTTTGATTCTCTGTTCTTTACAGTCAACTTATAATGAATAATAAAAATTAATTTTGGATTAAATCATTGGTTGGGTGTGATTTAGTCTCTTCATTTAATCCATTTGATATCTATTTCACTGTCATATCAATACAACATTGAGGGTTAAGTAGGGGGCTGAAATTTCCTTTTCTTCCCAAAAATTAAACTAAAAATGTAAGTGTGGCTTAAATTCAGGGGCGGCTTATGTTTGGGTAAATACGGTATTTCGAAAGAGAAATATAATGATCAACAACTCAAGAAATTTGTAAGACTTGAGGCTCAACAGTATTAGTCTCTCCTTCCAAGGAAGACATAAATTAATATGTTTGAAGTAGGCAACATCAGGTTGAAAAATAATAATGTTTTCTTATCCAAATTTCGTGTATATTGAAGTCACGAATTCACATGCCTGAAGGTTATCAAGTTCAAAACGTAATAAGACTTTCTTAAACTAATTTTATGTTTAAGCCTACTGGTAATTTCAGAAAACTTCATTAATGTTGCATTTATAGAAAAGGGCACCAACATAGCAAATCTCGCTTTCAGGTGTAGCTCCCTGTGAAGCTGATTTGAATAATTTCAAGGGAAAAATTGTTACGAGGTAGAATATCGAACCCGGGAACTTTGTCTAAACTCACCAAGGCTCTACCAACTGAGCTACCCGGGATCTCTACCAGGCCCCGACTCAATTTCTCTCTTTATATCCATAGACCTCAAAGTGGGTTGACAATCACCAAGTAACCAACACTGAGTACAGACAAAATTACTCGGAACCAACATTGTTAAAAAATAAATAATGAAAGATATTGAGTTGTAACAGTAAGATATAACATATAATTTAAGATTTATAGAAAGGATACTGAATTTTATTATGTATTTACTTCATTCTTCCTGAGTACAAAACCACAACAATGTTCATAATTTTATTTCTCAACAATGGTGCAATGTTGTAAGACTTGAAATTTTCAAGTTTATTTCATTTATAATTCACGAAAACAGATTTAAATTTTCACAAATGTATCATTAAAAGATTTTGAGTTATTGAGTTTCAAACTTTAAAATTGCTCTCCTGAAATTTTTAATAAAAGTGACTTATCTCGTTCTTTCCGTGTGGTCTTCATTACAATCTGTCGCACAATTTACAAACAAGTAGGCCTACCAGCTGCAGTGGAAAAACCATGTCCAATGAATGAATCGTAATAGACTTCCAAAACCCATGCTTCAATAACTTACCCAAGGGAAGAGATCTTTAGCCGTCCAAAATAAATAAATAAATAAATAAAAATGGAGGACCGAGAATGACTCGCTGAGACCGTAATGGGCCTTGGGCCTTATACTTGTTATGATGATGATGATGATGATGATGATGATGATGATGATGATGATGATGATGATGATGATGATATCAACTGTGGATTTTTGTTAAGCGTCAGAAGGGAGATAAATGACAACGAAAGTATTACGTACTAGGTTTTTAAGAGAGGTTATATCATTAAGCTAACTTCCTATCATGTAACTTACAGATATTTTTGTTGTTTAGGGCTAAAGTTAATCTTTTCATTCTATTGGAAGAGTTGTAAAACCAACTTCACAGAGAATTTGACTGGATTACTGAAGGTTAAGGATGGGGCAAGTCTATACTTGTTTAGGCCAGTCACATGGGTCCAGTGTGCTACTTCCTTAGTAGCTCCTTGATCAGTCCTATCATATTCAAGCCATCCAAGACGTTGTACGAACTTCATGATGCTCAAAATAAGTATGACGCTGAGGTGACCGTCAGGAAAAAATTGTCCCAGTAAAGTTCATTTTAATTTTTTATGAGCAGGACAGCCAGTATTAACGGGTAAACCCATTGTGTACAAATAGTACTTTGAGATACTTAATCTGTAACTGCAATGAGGAAGAATTTTACAGTTAAATGTAGGGAACAACTTGTCATTGAAATGGATTCTGATTTACGATACTCTTTTAACCGCAGCCGACATTGTTTACCCATCGTTCGGCAAATTTTGTTTAGGCCGGTGTAATGTCTATCTATGTATCTATCTATCTATCTATCTATCTATCTATCTATCTATCTATCTATCTATCTATCTATCTATCTATCTATCTATCTATCTATCTGTCTGTCTGTCTGTCTGTCTGTCTGTCTGTCTGTCTGTCTGTCTGTCTGTCTGTCTGTCTGTCTGTCTGTCTGTCTGTCTGTAACTACCTGCAAGTGGAAGTGTAGCGAGGGAAGCAAGCTTCTCAGTCCACTTCTCCTTTCCCCTTATGTGCAAGTAGGTTTCACGAGGTACAGGGCAGTTACTTTATGGTGACAGCTCTGGGCTGGCGACGCAGTGGTTTGGGCGAGTTCACTGTTTGTTCGAAGGGGTGTTACTTTTAGTCTTCCCCTGGCTGCGCTAGCGGTCACATCTCGGGAACGTTAGTGTGGGCGTACAGTCGCGCTAAGGACGTACTACACCACCACTGTCTTGTATATTGCAATTTAGTGTGTTTGTTACGTACATTTCATTTAGTTGACTTAAATAGTTGTAGTGTTTCTGTTTTGTATTATTTAGTATGTAGTATTTATTGTCTAGATTCACTGCTATGTTCTGTTTGTGAAAATGCTGCCTGTTAGAAGCAAACTGAAAGGTCGGGTATTGCATTCGCAGTCGCGAGACGTCGTGAGCAACGTGTAGCGCTTTATGAAGATAGCGTCGGAAGAAAAAACGTAACAAATGTTGGAAAACTTGTAGCAGAGTTTACCGCTGTATCTGAGAGCTGTGTCAGCCAAATAATAAGGGAGACTAAAGACATTGATAATCGGCGCCAAAATCAACTGTGGACAACTTTAATGAAGCTGTCATAAGACCAACCAAAGCACGAGTTCTATATTTCACAGAAATAGCGGCCCACACTTAATATATATATAATTGAAATTGAAAGACTGTCGACTTTCAGGGAGGTATCTCGTCTTTGGGGAAAGTTATTTTGAAATTAGGATTTCATTGAAAAAAAAACACAAAATAATCGCCAAATTCTGGTCGAGCATCACAGCATTGGGGCCAAAAGTTTGCAGTATTTGAGGATAATAAAGAAGTACAGAGAAGAAGGCCGCTCCATCTTTTACATGGATGATGATGATGATGATGGTGGTGGTGGTGGTGGTGGTGGTGGTGGTGGGAAAGGTAACAGTGAAGCACTGACGAACATTACCGATATTTCCGCATGAGTATATTTCATTGTTAATTAGTGATTAACTGTTAAATACAGTGATTCGATTGCTGCACAGTGTATTTCCACATTAGTGTTTATTAGTGATTATTGTTCCGAACTGCTGCTCATTGTATTTCCACATTAGTTTACTTCTTTATTGTTTATTATTGTTCCGAACTCCTGCTAATTGTATTTCCATTAGTTTACTACTTTAGTGTTTATTAGTGATTATTGTTCCAAACTGCTGCTCATTGTATTTCCACATTAATTTACTTCTTCAGTGTTTATTATTGCTCCGAACTCCTGCTCATTGTTTTTCCATGTTAGTTTACTTCTTTAGTCTTTATTATTGTTCCGAACTGCTGCTCATTATATTTCATGTTAGTTTACTTCTTTAGTGTTTATTAGTGACTACTGTTCCGGAGTATGAAGTGAACACAGTGACAGAAGCCCAAAATTATGCAGACGTTGCAACGTGAGACTTCATTTCTAATATGACTGTATTTCCCTCCCTCCATTCGCTCCGTCTCGGGTCGGTCTCCATCCCACAGTCGACCCTTCTCCTCTCTCGCGTCGACGAGCTGTCACCATAAAGTAACTGGGCTGTACCGATTGGCTTATAAGTGAGAATATACGTATTAGTTCTGTTGACCTCTTCTTGAGCCATAGGTTTCCTGAAGTAGTCTAAATTTATTTTTACTTGGTGCAAACAGTGTTGCTGTATTCTGGCTAAAGGTATTAATAGGTTATTCACAAATGTATTGTTGAAGGACTGCACGTGTAAAGCGGTATGGCATAGTTGTGCCCCAGTCAATTGGGAGACCTAGGCATGGCATAGTTGCGCCCCGAAGAAATCAGGTAGCGGAATGGACATGGCATAGTTCCGCCCCGAGGGGCATAGTACACACTAAATTGATTGTCACGAAATAAATAAATTAGGCCTACTTAAAATATTATAGTAGTAGCTGCACTGAAATCGGGTAGCATATGATCAATTTTACTATTTAAAATAACTCTATTATATCGATCACACACAATAAATGAACTGCATTTTTTGTCTGTACACCGATATCTTAACCCTACGGTACAGGGTTTCGCAAATCGAAACCTAGAATCATTGTGAATTATTAACTCTTTACCCTTTTCACTAAACTTAACATTCATTTTAAATTAACCTCACTACACGCCACAGACTAAGTGAAAATCACTAATAAAACGTCAAGATTGCTAAGGTCCCTTATTCCAACGACTCACTCATTTGAATATGTCAGCTAATAAAGTAGCCTACTGCCAACCTCATGGTATTCATTTTAACGGTAGGCTATCGATAATTACTGCATAAACAGTAGAAAAACAGTTAATAAAGTACTGCCAACTTCATGGTGTTCATTTTAACGGCATCGATAATGAATATTAAGTCGAATAAGAAATCAATAAAGTTGGTTGATTACGAGTCTCGAGTTCTCGTCTTTTTCTCTACTTATTTCATCGGGGCGCGACTATGCCCACAAAACAGGGACCCTTTTTTATCTGCTGCAACTTACCCGACTGTGGGGCGCAACCATGCCCTGCCCGTGTAAAGCGCATTATTTCCACTGTATCTCAGAGAAGAAATTAATCTCATTTTGAATAGAAATACTTATGTACGAAATTTAATATATATTACTTACATCGAATGTAGCCTATGGCTACAAGTTTGTTTGGTTGAGAAAAACTAGAGCTATGTAGAAAAATCCTAAAAAAATGTTGTACGGAATACTTTTAAAACCTCGCAACGAATACAAATATGGCCATATACTATAAAATCGTATCATCCAGTGAGTAATACAAGTCATGTGAAATGAAATAATTAGGTTTTAATTTTTTTATTATTTTTAAATAGCTTTGTACATCGAAGACTTCTTCGGTCAAATCGTATAGTAGTATAACATGTTGTGTTTACATACTGCTAAAGATGGCTTCCAACCATACCCGTAAATATGATTTCCTGAAAGAAAAGGAAAGAGTAATTAAAAACAAAGTTATATAAAAATTATAAATAAACACGTCGATACGTAAAGGAAATAACATCGTCATCTTCACAAATGACGCGTATTACGTATTGCGACTCTGAAATTAGTAACTCCACCTCTTTCTAGGCTTTCCAGTTGTTTTTTTTCCGTATTCAAAATCTACCATTCATACCTATTTTCTGTATTTATGCTGTTTTCTTATTTTGTACAGCATAAGTACCGATTCACAGCTATTAAATTCACATTTAAGTTGTTCCAGTCGTTTAACACTGCTTATTTAAATATAAATTTAAATATAGTAATTATTAATAGCCTGCTTAATATAATTTAAAACTATTGATTCATCCATTTATACACTTATTTATTTACTTATTTGTAGATCTACAGTAGAGTTAAACCTGTAGTACAGAATAAATATAGGAGTAAATGAATGAATACTGGTTGAGTGGAAGAGAAGATTTTATGGCCTTAACTCTGCCAGTAGAAATAAACCTATTAAATGAATGAATAAATAAATAAATAAAGTAAGTAAATAAGTAAATGAATGAGTAAATAAATAAATAAATAAATAAATAAATAAATAAATAAATAAATAAATAAATCAATGAATAAGCAACAAAATGTTTCTTTAATGTACCATATAAGAAAATACAGACTGTATATGTTTGTTTTATAAATTTCGTTTCATAATTGCTGACATCCTAGACAATTATTATAACCGGCCATGAGTCTTGTAATAAGCTATGTGCTGAATGATAATTAGTATTTCGATAATCTGTGCTCTACCTAAGAGAGACATTATTTTAGTTTCCATTATTGAAACCTTACTAAAACATTAAACTTTATTAAAGAAGTTTCAGATATGGATCTTCAGACTTGTACTCTGGATTGTACTCTAGACCAACAAATAAATAAGTAAATGAATAAGTATAAGTGGTTGAATAAATGGATGAATAAAAGTATTAATAAATGTATGAATAAACAAGAACACTAAATGTATAAGTATAAATAAATAAAACTTATTAGGAAGTATATTTTCATCTTCTTACACTTCAAAGGTCTATTATTCCTCTAATGCATAATGTCCAATTGTAACTCGTACGAGGTAACACCTGGCTTAAGCAACCTGCAGTGCATATTCTTTAAGGTCGTTTTTCCTATTTTGTACATGGAAAGTTACTGACTTTAGCAGAGCATGCTTGATGTGCAATATCTTGGTTCTATAGGCTTTTGGACACCCATGCTCTAATGAAACCATGGCAAACTGAGTTCGCATAGTTTATTTCTCACAACTCCAAATTCCCTTGCAAGGACGCGCGTGGGTATAGTTTTAAGGTATTTTCCTTCAATTATCGATTTCATTCGATTCCATCACCGGGCTTGCGAATGTAAACAACCTTATATCTACTTCCTTGGAATTCGACTTGATAATGAACATAGAAAACAAAAAGGTAATACAGTAGCACATTAGCAATATGATTTATGAAGAACATCAATTTAATATTGAAGTTAACAGAAAAACACGAAACGGTGTACAATTCGCATTAAAGTTTAAATCTATTGCTATTCTATAGGGACAAGACAGATTGGCGATCCAGCGGTAGGGTATTATTAAGTCCTGCCTCGAGTAACGAGTAAATCTTGTGTTAAACAAGATTTACTTTGAAACACGACACTGCGTCAATCCCACAGACATCCGGAAAGTCTGAAGTAGACGAGGAAGTAATTGAATTGGGGGAGAAAAATCTCGAGCTAGACACAGGCTATCCGGGTTGGTTCAGTGTGCAGCTAAGAGCAACTCTGTTACCAAAATACCCTTTCACGCATCAGTGGATTTAATTTTTACCTTCTGAGAATGACAAGTAGTCATATATTGTTCTATTTTCAGGCTATTTCCACAAATTCGCAAGAGACATTTCACATTTTAGAATTTAAAACAGAAAGTGTGTATATAAACAAGCCACACTCTCTTGAAGAGCTGGAGAAATATGTAGGCGAGTGCTGCATTAAATAAAGATTTGCAAAAGTTGTTCAGAATTTTTTACATCGGTAAGAAAAGTAGACATAATTTTTAACAATGCTTTCATAAAAAGTAAGATTACAGTTTTTTACTACCTCTTACCAGCGCATTGTTTGTATCGGGACTACAGGCAAAATCACCGCCGATTTGTTTACCTAATTCATTCACTCATTCACTCATTCATTCATTCATAATTTTATTTATTTTATCTGGTGGAATTAAGGCCATTAGACCTTTTTCACACCACCAGAAATACGTACATACACAAAAATTTGAAATCAATAGTTTTGAAACTAATTTATTATGAACGGGTAATTACACAAAAACTTACAAATATACGGAACAACATTTACAATTATTACTGTAAGACGAAACTAAAAAACACGAACAACAACATTAAAAGGTTAAATTTGTATACTGTTAAACAAAGCTTAAGATCGAAATTAATATTATGAATGTAATAAGTAAAAGAAATACAGCAACTACAAAAATATTATCTGGAATCAATAATTTTTCCTCTTACGCTACATAATTCTGTGCAGCCACCGGTTCAGTGTAGTTTATTTCACTTTATTTATTTATTTATTTTTTATTTATTTATTTATTTATTTTTCTAATAATTGTAACATAAAATATAATATATACAGAAAAACTTTAACTCGCCCCTGAAAGAGCAGAACTCGTGCTCAGGGGCGAATTCCTGAATTGAAATTAACAAATATATAATACACTTTGTCTTATGTCAAGTGCGCAAAATTTAAATTTTCAATTTTTCAATTTTTATAAAATCCATACATAACTTTTCAAAGTTAATACTAGAACTATTAGAATTGACAAGATTAGGGTATTTAAATATAAATTTATTTCATATTCTTGGGCCTAAATTACTACTATGATCAAATATTGTAGTAGTGTTGCATTTTTGTTCAAACAATCTTAAAGTATTCATACCTTTTGTTTCGTAACTATGAGAACACAATTCAAAATTATTTCGATTTTTCTGTATATAGGCTATAATAAATTTGTCTTATTTTAAGAACAATAAAGTCTAAAAACAATTTTTGAGATGGAAAATCAGTAGGTTTATGAAGACATATTTTTATTATTTTCTTCTGTAATAAATAAAGTGGATTAAAATTGGATTTAAATAAGCTACTCTATCCTATAATTCCATACATAATTACCGATTGAAATAAAGTTAAGTGTATTGTGCGTAATAAACTTATTGACAAGTAATTCCTCAATAAAACAAAATAATATAATATTTTATACAATTTAATACAAAGGTAATTAATATGTGGTTCCATTTTAAATGATTGTCTAAAATTATGCCTAAACACTTAACTTCAGAGGACTCATTAATTAGCGGACATTTACACTGTATAAGGCAACAATAAGAATTATGTAATTTAATACTTAATATAGATGTAGGAGGTTTGTTACATTTTTTCAGATAGTGAGAATGGAATAATTATGGTTTTATTTTCGTTGATAGAAAGATAATGTTATGTGAAACCATTTTTTATTAATTTATTTGTATTATTATATGCATCATACCACACGTAAAACTGTGTCATCTGCATAAGAATAATGAACACCATTGTATTTTTGTAAGTCAATTTTTAATTGCAACATAACAGGAGAATTTATTGAATCTCTTTTAACACAAACTAAGCCAATAAGCGTCTCGCACGATATTAAGTCCAAGTCAGCTTACCTCAGAGCAGCTGCTTTCCGCACGGCCAGGGGCATCCCCACCAGGTCGCTCCACTCTAGCTCGTCGCCTCCTTTGAGCGCTCGAACTTCGTTCACACTTGGAATGGCCTGCTCTTCAAAAGCAGTCTGTTGGGATAACAGTTCACAAATATTTAGTCGCTAATACTAACATTCTTTACGAACATAAAGAGTTTATTTTCAATAGGACACGTGCAAATATGTTGTCGGCAAGTGGGGATCTGGTAGAGTAGTTGACAATAAAAGTTAACGTGTAATAATATTCCTACTTTACCATTTCCTACAGATATTGAAAAAGAAGCTCAAAAGTTTCAGAAAACTTCAAATCCAATTTACAAATTTATCATTGCTATATTTATAAATAATGCTGTAGTGATGCTCAAGTCTTGCAGCATTGAGCAGGTAATAAACAAAATCGCCGTTTCATGTGCAATCTCTAGACAAGTTCCTTTTAACATACCTCATTTTCAAAAACTTCCGAATAATACGCAGATTTATGCAAAGATTTTCTTTCATCAGATATTTCTTTGTATACATACAACAGCGTTACAATAATTCTAACATATTTTCTGGGTTGATCATAGATCATAGTTTAATACAGAACGTGGTACAGGGTAGTTATATCCTGGGAAACAACGTATTGAATATTTGAACATTTACAAGTGTTTATTACAAGATTACCAACTATTCAGTATTTCTATGAAAATGTAGTATATCGGCTTGTCACAAAAATCAAAATCTAAGATCATTTGAAATAGATATTTCAATGCTAAAAATTGAGGAAGTTTACAAAAATTAATGCTCAAATTTTATTATCTGCACGTTCCGTGTAACTAAACCATTAGTATTGTACGTGGCATTAATTTGTGAATAAACGGTTCACATTATGCAAGAAAGACAGACATAGATTGTTTACCTATTTAATATCTATCGCAACATTCATAGTAAACCTTAAAATTTTGAAGAGGGATGAAAACATCGGCAACGAAACTTTACATACAATTTATTTTTTATTGGTTAAACTATCGTCATTTCACATAACTGTGGTCCTGAAACACAACTACTATGGCGCACGATACAATCATTCAAATTTTATACTCCATAACGTAGTAGTACCTAGTTTACCTACATTTTTGCTGTACTGTAGTTTGAAGTCAAGTCACTGCAGCTATCTACGGGAGGTCTATGTTGTTTGTACAATGTTCTTTGAATGGTTGTATCGTGGGCCATAGTTATGGCAAATGACAGTATGCGTTGTAGAATAATATTTCATTAGAAGTATTGGTTCTATTTCATACGAGTACAAAGAATCATGTGTTGAAATTTGTGCACTCATACCCCTAATAAACTCTATAGAATATCAAGGGAATATATTCCACGAAATTTCAACCTTTAATAAAGACGATGAATGTAACCAATTACTGGAGATTATTTTAAACTGAATCGGTCATTAGTAATACCACATGAGTCCAAATTTTTACGAACATGAGTTACGGGTAATATAACAATCTTGAGGAGTGGACATATCATTTCCTTTGAAAAGAACTTGAGTTCAATCATTACTAAGCAGTTTTTTAAATCTTAAAATATTGAATTCCTTTCAAAACCACATCAGTCTCGGACTCATGTGGTTTTAATGCTGAACAGTTGTTAGATTTTAGCTGCACTAACTGTTACAAAAATTTTCAATAAAATAGTTCATTACTTATCTATACGAGGACACTCGTATCTTCCCTGCTACGGGGAATTCGGTATAACTAAACGACTGAGTCGACACACTGACAGGATCTATGATCATTTTGAGTACACGGAACTAATAGTAAAATCAAGTGAAAGCAATAAATTCACAGCGGCAGAAGTAAAACATGACGATATAATAGATCTCAAACACTGATGATCTCAATACTTCAAGAAAAACACATTATCCATTGTGTCTTAGGGTAAAGACATACGTAAAGACTAGAAGGTTTCGTTTGGTATTACAAACTATGCAATGGCGGGCATTTCTCCGGCATTGCCGCAATGATGTCAGACCTCAGAGAAGCATCAAACTTACCCCCTACCTTCCCTTTCCCCCACTCCATGAAAATACTGCGCGTGTACGTAGTGGATTATACTGGATTGCTGTACTTCGGAGCTTCATTAGTGATACAATGTCTTTCGCAGAATCGTATCAATCGAGAGTGTATCACACTTACAAGAAAGGCGGTTCTTTCATTTCTCATGTTTAGGATCAGTTACAAATATTCAGGACGCGAACTTAAATATATACATTCTTAAAATATATCACCTGTTATACGAGTTCAAAGAACACAGATTCAGTGATTTTCAAAGGATGGAGAAAGATTTCAATATTTTTGCCACTCCTTTTCATGTTTAAATTGAAAATATTATCCCAGAATTGCAGTTAGAGGTACTGGATTTGCAGAATGATAGCCTCTTGAAAGCAGAATGTGAAGGTCTACTGGAGGCTAAAATTTTTTAAAAGATGTCCAGTACTACAAATCCACTGCTTAGACAGTTTGCTTCAAAAATAATGAGTACCGCCATTTCCCATAACTATGGTCCTGGAACATAACTATTGTCCATGATTCAACTATTCAAATTTTGTACTCCATAACGTAGTACCTCGTTTATCTATATTCTTGCTGTACTGTAGTTTGAATTCAAGTCACTGCAGCTATCTACGAACGGTCTATGTTACTTCTACAGTGATCTTTGAATGGTTGTATCGTGAACCACAGATGTGTTCCAGACCATAGTTATGGGAAATGACGGTATGTATTCATCAACCTACCAGAGCGAACAGCCGTTTTCTAAAATGAAATTTATAAAGTCCAGCCACAGATCCCGCTTAAGCGATGCTCATCTCCTTGCGCAACTGAAAATAGCATGCACAGATACAAATCCCAATTTCAAAGAAATTGGTTTGAGAAATGATTAATTAAATATCACGTGAATGAACTCTTCTAATTACATACGGTAGGTAGGAGTGTAGTGGCGCAACTGTCTGTAAATCCGTCACTGCACTGTACAGTGCAACCCCTCCCACAGTATGTAGTTGCCATTTAAATCCTGTCTTGTGGGTTGCGTTCATTTTGCCCACCACTGAACTATAGGAAGTTTATATACGATGCTAGCAACGTCAACCTATATTAACGGACTAGAGACGCATTTATTTAGTCTTGGAAGGGCAATCAAGATACCACCATGCCTACAGAAAAAGCATACATTTCACTGGTGACGATTCATGAAAAAAAGATGCAAGACCTAGGGAAGATCATTCAGTATATCCTCATCAACATGTTGATTTTTACAACAACATATTGTAATGGCCGACTCTCTAAAGCCTTGGAGACAGAGACAGATGATTAAGTAAAAGACCAATCTGAAAATGAAGATATAAATAACATTGTGTGTTTTGTATGGATTTCTTCTTGTCTTTGTAGAGGAAAACATGAAATTTATGTTATTTACTTAATGTTAACTGAGGATATGTGTGTGATTTACATTAAACATGTGGGATATTGGTTTGTTTACTGTGAAATAACTGTTAAAGTCGGCTGTGATATTTAGAATTTTATTTTGTGAAATGAACTGTTCTGAATCTGAAATAAAAATAATAATATAAATTGGTTAAAACTGTATACTAATGTATTTCATGCTGCAACTACATAACATTGTATTAAGGTACTAGTGTTTTTTATACTTGTTAAAACAACATGAGTCCAAGAAGCTAATTTTTTTTACGATGATATGAAATGAGATGATTATAATACCATGCTTTTGAAATAAAACAAATTACTTTATGAGCCCCCTATAAAAATTTCACAGAGGTAACTTAAAATTCATTAACTGTAGACAGGTTTTTTCTATTTTCCTGAGAACGTACTTTCTGTGACTCAAGTGGAATTAAAAATGACCGATTCAATTCCTGATGGAGTGTGTTTTAGTACTAATTTTAAGTTGAATAGCTTGAATATTGTAATTTATAAAGAACGATGTAATTAATTTTGACGCATCGCTCGCTGGGTAAATATTTTAACTATACTGTACATCTCTGCTTAAAGTAGCATAAGTACAACAATATTGATACCATTTAGCTCTTTACTAGAAAAATAAGCCCTAAACTTGTCTCCAAAGCCAAATGATTCATCAGAATTATTGCCTCCAAACTTAGTGCTATCTAATTTTCTGACTGCATAATATTTTCAACAGGAAAGACGACGATGTTCGCTCTCTGAAGGAAACAGCTCCGTTGACGTTCGCTCGATGATATCGCCAACGTTGTACGCTCGGCGAAACCATAGCTTAAGACGAAACGCATATTATTTCGTTATCTTGTTATATTTTGCTGAGGTAGGAGTACAGTTATTTTTAATTTCTATATATTGTGGAGGTGGTACGATCATCCACTCCTCCTCTTTATCTTTCTTATATTGGCTGCTTTCGCCAGGTGGACGGCACATTGGAAGGATTGGATGTGCGCAGTGGAAGACTTTTAGAAATGAATAGTGTGAATTTGTAAAACAAATATAATTAATAATAAGTAACAATGTACATAAATGGAAAATGAAATAACAATAAATATGAAAAAGGTGAGTGAAAATAGGACAAACTAATCTGAAATGATATCCCCAGGATATGTAAATCATGTACGTATCACAAGGCTGAGGCCAACACACTTATAAGTGATGAAACCATCAAATGTGGCCGTCTCTCAACAATCAGTGACTAACCTATTAACCATATGTTCATGAACCACTCTCTAAATAA
This sequence comes from Periplaneta americana, assembly GCF_040183065.1. NCBI lineage: Eukaryota > Metazoa > Arthropoda > Insecta > Blattodea > Blattidae > Periplaneta > Periplaneta americana. The sequence goes on from NC_091120.1 coordinate 102,713,900, forward strand.
ATATATATATATATATATATATATATATATATAAACTATCTGAATATGAATCTGAACACAACACCCAGCCAGCACATTAACTTAATACATGATCCATTCGACCATAGATACCACTCAGTCTAACTAACCAAACTATAAATACACGTACACTCAATAAGAGAGAAACTCTACCCAGCATAAGGCATTACATGACTGATCACTATACATTACCCATTGCACATATTGATCACATAAACTGTGCAAATTGCACTAACACAAATCTCTGCACTTTACAAAATGAACACCCAACGGAGAGAGAGAGAGAGATGGAGACAGATACACGTAACAAGTAACGGACGATAATTCAAATCTCAAGGATCGTTTAAATAACAACAAACTCGACGCATATGATAACAAAATAGCGGCGAAGGAAACCAATAATCAAATGGAGCAGGGAAAACACTAAAAACAATATGTGAGACCGTAACCGCTGCTCTATCACTCTAACCGTCTCGGAACATAAACTCACGTTTCAAATCAAATCTCATTACATAATTCCCAAATACAATTTACCTCAAACACATATATCTCACAAATATGTTACTCGATGCAAATACTAAAACTTGCCCCCAAGACGTCTCACTAGCAAGCGATGTTTCAAACTACGATCCACTAAAATCCCAAAGACACACGACGCAATATAACTACTCCACTGATCTATCTCCAACACGTACTAAGCCCGAGTCACGTTGTCTATATCTGCCGAGTACCAAAATCCTAAGTCTTGTTAAATGTTTCTGCCGCGTACGAGAGCTTGAATCTGAGCCAACTGTTTCCGTATATCTCCCGCGTACGAGAGCCTAAGTCTTGTTAAGTGTATCTGCCGCGTACCGGAACCCGAGTGACGCTCCGTGTATCTCCATTAAAACAGGTAAACTCTCTCCCCCTCTATCCTCGTGAGACGTAATGAACCGGCGAATAGGTTTATTTGGAAAGAACAAATGAAGGGATTGATAGCGCTATCTATACTGTGACGTCTGAGAGCGCTCTGACGGATGAAGTGACGTACTAGGTGAACGGCCGTGGTAGTGGGCACGGCTCAATGTATATATATATATATATATATATATATATATATATATATATAAATTAAAAATAATATATATATATATATTTTTTTTGTGAATGTAGTTCGCTGAATGCTCGGGCTACTATCCAACATTATTGCCTTTCTTACCTTCAAGCTCGCGAAGGTGCGACGCTTCAAATAGTCTAACAAATTTGAAGTGTCACCACTTTTAGAGTAAACTCGCCCACAGTATCGAGGCTTCTTTCTTGGAGTGTCGTATAGCCTTATATTTTTTGAACTGAAATCCTATCGATTCTATTATTCTTAATGTTTCTTTACAAGCTTCAAATCTAACATTTTTTTTTTTTACAGAATTGCGGTTATTTATGTGAAGTAAACGTTTCTTTGTGAAGAGAATGATAGCACTGAAACATCTGCCTAATCGTGCACTTATTCATGTCTTATGAATCAATTTAAGTAGCTTTCCTATTTCTTGATCTTGGAGTACTCGTGTTCGTTCATTCCGTATAAACTTGTCCTTTTTCCGTGTTCTGTAATTCTCTATACTATCTTTTTATTTACTCTGCACGGTTTGTACACATCTCGCGAGGTGAACACTGATTTCTACACTTCAGCTACAACACAGCAATTGTATGAGAAGTGTCTAGTTTGCCGTATACGAGCAAACTAAAGTTCTGATATCTACTAACACCACCCAACTATCAATATACACTACGGAATGTGTAATTTGTTTTAAAGAAATATAACTGTTATACTTTTCTCTTTTCCTTATTCGTCACAATATTTAATTACATTATAAACCAAGCGTCTAGCTTGACTATGGAAAGTAGATCGTTTACTAGAAGATATTTGTAGACCACATATTTATTAATAGCCTACTTGTTAACAGACCAGTGAAATCATTTAAGACTGATAGCTGAAACACGGTAATCAGTGTTACCATGACTCAACGCAGACTGTCCCTGTATCTACGATGTAGCTGCATCAAATTCAAATTTCCACCGATACTGATGTTCGCTTTGTCGACCAGTACAATGTCAATATAGAGAATTTTCTTGTTGTGATTTTTCTGTACAAAATGAAAATTATATATTATGTAAAAGTTTTTCCAGAGTTAAAGGTAACGAAGACTAAATTATTTTAACAGTAAATCTTAACACATTCGTACTACACGTTTCATTAGTTCTATTCTTAAATTTCATTTAATATATTTTACGTTAAACTAAATCGATTAGACCAATTGGAAGTAAATATTTTTGAATAAACGAACGTTTCTAGGACAAATATGATTGTTTACATTATCTACAGAAAAAAATTACTTTTGCTGTAGATTTCGCAATTGAATTTAATGACATTAATTTGACCGATAAATAAAACTAATACGCCCTTCCACAAATACTACGAATATCAAATGTAGAAAAAAATCTGTCTAATAAGGGAGCACTTTAAACAAAAAGAGAGAGAGAGAGCGAGAGAGAATAAACAAAAACTACACACTTATTTAAAAAATACTCGGATTTTAGCAGATGCGAAGGAATGCTCAACGGAAAGGTACAGTTACCCTTAAAAAGAATGAGACGATTCTTGGTCTTCGGAAGTTAAAGTTCTACAGCGTGGTTCACTCGATATCGACGTAACGATACATAACATGAGAAATAGTACAAGAATTGTTACAAGGACCACAACAAGGACAAGGACCAGAATAAGGATCACGAAGAAGACTGCCATTTAAGGCCAGGATTTCACAACATAGCTCGAGTCACAAAATATCATTGCTTCACTGTACCGAATGGCAAATGCCTGCTAAGTGATCTACATTCTGGACTGCTGCTGTCACTGTCTTGTCTCGGTAGCTCATATAGTAGCGTGTTGGTTCCGCTGTATAATCGAAACGTCTCGTGTACGATCCCGGGTAAAACTTTTTTTTATTGAGGTGTAATTAATTTGTTCAGAGTTACTCGACTGTCTAATTTGTCGAAAAATATGAATAATTTATGCCCAATTTCTGGGTTTTACAAGTTGGCTGAACCTCGTCAAAAAAAATAAATAAATAAAACTTACTTGGAAGTTAAAAGTATTCTTCCTCAAACAAAAATCATAAGAAACAAAAAGAGACCTGTTAACTTAAAATCTTGTCCACATGCCATCAGCTTCTATTACAGATCTAAGTAGATCCGGCATGGATGTCACGAGATTGTGAAATAAGTTCTGATCCCCGGCGAAATCTTCCCAGGTGTCAACAACTTGATCCCACAATTCGTCTCGATTTCGAGGGCGTCGGTGGGCATAGGGACTATCCTTCTCTTTTTCAATTCCACCCATAAATTTTCGATGACATTCAAATCTGTTGACTTCGGAGGCCAATTAATGATTTCGATCTCGGGTCTCCTTTGAAACCATCTTTGAATGCTTGCAGCATAGTGCACGGGATGGCTATCCTGCTGGAAGAACAATGTTCCTTCGGGAAAACGTTCTCGGGCGGAGGGAAGGAATATATTTTCCAGAATGTGCTCGTAAGTTCCCTCATTAAACCGGCCATAGATGCTTCTATAACGCCAGGTCCATCGTAAGACATCCACCCCCAACACGATATGCTAAAGCGCCCCGATCTTTCACGTCGGTGCACATAGCGCTGGTCATGTCGGAGACCATCCTCACGATAGACACGGACAGGACCTTCGTAATCACTCGAGAATGTTGTTTCGTCGGAGAAAATTACATTTCTCCAATCGAAATCCACTCGATTGGTAGCGAAGGCAAGACGGTCGACAGCTTGTGCTTCCCCCAATATTTCCATTTGCGCAGCCCTCCGGCTCCTAATACCGTGGTTCCTCAACCTGCTGATCACAGTCTGTGAAGAGCCGGGAAAGTTAGATACTGCTCTTATTTCGTTAGCAGTCAGAAAGGGGTCCTGTCGAACTGTCTCGAATAAGAGAGCATCCTCTTCCAATGAAGAAATCCGCGGACGCCCAGGAATAGGGCGATTTTCGACCTCCCCTAAATTTTGGTAACGATAACACATCTCGCGGCTGTACTTCCAGGAACACCGACCAAACGGCCAGCAGATCTAGCCCCATATCCAGCCTCAACTAGAGCTATAACTCGCTGTCTCATGTCACGTCGGTTCGCCATTACGATGAGAAATGAGGGATGACGATAATACTTTAGTGTAGACAATGACTATTTAACGTGATATAGAATTATTGAAATAAGTGGCATCTTGCATAGTAAGAGTTAATAAATCAACCCTAAATTAAATATCTAAATAACAGGATATAACAGGAAGTCTAACTGTTGCGAAACTAATCAAATTAAATCTAAGCTGAAGTAGCACAGCCATTGATAAATGTTTTGTACACAGAATTAGACTGAATTCCTATTCGACAAAACCTATAATCAATGGCTTGCCTGAACATGATAAACAAATCCTAAGTGTTTCCAATATCACTGAACAATTTCAAAATATTAATTTAGAAACTAAGAAAGGATCGCAAATGTTGTATCTAATGATTATTTACATTTATGTCTACAAAATGAATCTTGGAAAAACGTATATGATACTGGTACTACTGATATTAAGAGTTAATGTATTGCATTTTTCACTTAATTTCATAATCACTTCAGTGGATTTTCTCCACTCAATGTTGTGAAAAAATTCAAAAGTAAAAACATGTAGATAACGCAGGGACTTCAAAATCTCATGTATTAAAAAGAAGAATCTATATGTAATGAGTTGCAATGTAATGATCCTCATGTTCTTAAATACTGCAAGCAGTACAGTGTAATTTATCAAAAATTATGAAAGAGGGAAATAGAATATATTTGAATAGAAAACTACAAAATTCATATAATGCAATTAAATCTATTCGGAATATTATTAAATTTAAATTTGTAGATATCCTAAGAAAGAAAATATTTTTTCACTAAAACCAATGATTATAAAGTAGAGGATCCCAAATCTATTGCAAATTCTTTTAACGTATTATAGTATATAGTACAGAAATATTATTGACAACTTAAACATTCAAGATTTTGCAAAAGGTACTGCAATTGGTTACTTAACAGATGCATTTAATAATTAGTATTAATATATTTAATTAGTCAATAACTGCAACAGTGCTTTTCCATTCAATCATAACATGAATAAAATTGAATGCACACTAAATTAAACACTATTGCAAACACGTAGATAAAATAGTTAAAATTAACTGAAGGTGTGAGAATGAAATAATCTAAAGCCATACTTTTAACAAAAATTGTTTTGTGCGAGTGCATTTCTTACACATATGGGAAAGCTATTAATAAAATATTGTAATAATTACTCAACAAATTACATAGCCTAAGGACTCTAAACCTTTGTAAAAGTTTGTCTATTATTATATATATTTTTATAATTTCATTTTAATTGTTAGTTTTTAATATATATGCATTTACATTGTATATGTGTGTGTATAAATGCATTCATTAGATTAACGTTTATAATATTATAACTTGTAATTTTGTATTGTTTGCGATCATTAACACTTAATCTCAGGACTTTGTAAAACTCTATTTCAAAGTTATTTAGACAAAAAAAAATCGTTGTATAGACTAAGAATCGAACTCGCACTCTTCTACACAACACGCAGAAGTCTTACCGTCTGAGCTATTGAAACGACATGAAAGCTTTCCTTTCTGTGTGGAGTGTCGATCTAGTCATGAAGGTCCATTGTCGATTTAACTACACGATTTATGTATATATTTATCTTTCATTTACGTAATATTATCATATTTTTTGCAGTTTTTGAAGTGAATTTCGGAACGATGCTAGTAACAAACCAAATAGTCTGAATTTAAGTAACTCAATATTCGTTATCTTGTGTATCAGTGCTCTGGTCTCCGATCATGCGCAGTGTCTCACATCTGAGACTTAGGAATATTCAATCGTCTCATCCTTTTTCAGGGAAACTGTACTGTACGTTTACGCCACAGCACATATACAACTGCTGTCTTATTCAAAGGAAAGTTGTTGCGGCATCAATCGGAGGTGACCGGAGGTCTCCGATTGAAAGCGAGCGAAAAACCTCTCCGGAGACTACGTAATAATACGCAGCAAAATGCTACTCCAACCACACTATGGCCCTTTGATGTACTCAGGCTCTAACAGAATTGAGTACGAGGAGTATTTCCTTGGTGGTAAACGCGGCTGACACGTAGAACTGACATCTCTACTGTCATTAAATGCCGATTGTCTGTGAAGATGGAAGCCTTAACTCAAACGGGTTTAGGTGTTTTTGTCACACTTTTTTCGACATAGGTACGTTTTGTCACACTTTACACTTTCGTCACATCGTCTTTTGTCACGCATTACACTTTTGTCACAGGCCTACGATGTCACACATTAGTTTCTGACACACTTCATTTTAAGTTTCTTTACTTGAAGCCTATAATTGCAATAATTGCCTATAATTACGATATATTGTTATAAGTTACCAATGTTATGGAATAAATTTTTAGGTGATAATCAAAATTTTTCCACTTATGTCTGATAACATACGTTTCGGGAAAACTAAACTTGGGAAGGAGAAATTAATTCACGGAGGATTTATGTATTCATTGCACAGAGTACAATCTTATGTATTTATTTTGAATACGCTTAAAGAGGAGGTAAATAACAGATTATAAAACAGTTGCTGCCGCACTTTATATCGACTGATTACGAGGCAACCGTAATGGGCGTAGTTTCAAATACGTTTCCACAAGCGAAGCTGGCCGGTTGTTTATTTCATCTCGGGCAGTGTTTCTGGAGAAGACTTCAGTTTGATGGACTCGTTGAAGAGTACAACCGTGAAGAAAATATAAATTTACGATCCACGTTCCATTCGCTAATTACAATAGCATTTGTTCCCGAGGAGGACGTCGTCTCCGCTTTCGAGATGCCATACCAGACAACCTTGTTAATCTCTTAGATTATGTCGAACACAACTATGCAAGAGGACGAAGGCGTGGCAGAGGAAGGCAGGTGACTATATTTATTCCATCCACCTGGAATTGCTACGTTCGAACGCTAGAATATCTTCGAAAGATCACTAACACTAGTGAGGCGTGGCACCGACGCCTTAACATACTAATCGGAAAGTTTCAGCCATCCTTTTACAATGTTCTCCAGTAGCTGCAGGTTGAAATTGCAAAAATTCACAATGATATTGAAGAATTGGAAGGTGGACAGTCGCCACCACGTAAAGAGAAAAAATGTATAGATCTCGGTAGAAGATTATCACGAATTGTAGAAAGATATTAGGAATATAAAGCCGATGAGAATGTCATAGGTTACCTTCGAGCAATTGGACGTGGTGTCGCTGGAGGCTTTGAATATATGCACTAACTTCGGGTAAAAATTTGTATGAAAATTGATGAGTATTCAACAAATAATAGTGAAAGTAATATTTTGTAGCTAGTACATTCAATATTGTGACGAAACATAGCCACTGTGGCGCAAAGGTACTTATGACAAAATGCACTCTGTGGCAAAACATGCCCATACGAAAAAATCCGTGACGTAATGGCCGTGAGGTAACATACCGTTCGCGAAAGCACAGGTTACTATAACCTGGTAAGGTTTATCTAGTTTCAGTAGCAATAAAACAAAGTTCCTTCAAATGAGGGTGGAGATTATAGGAGGGTTGTAAATTTTCAGGACTCCTTTCAAAATCTTGTTATTGTAGAGGCTGCCGGAACTCAGTTTCTTGAAAGACAAGCTCAGTGTCTGAATTACACAGTACGAAGAGAGATATTTTTTTTATTTTATTTTGCGCTACAGAATGTATCAACTAGTCCCTTCCGCCACTGGATGGATGAACGGCACCGCTCCACTCCCCCATCGCCATAACAACACAGACGACGTGAGACATATCTCCTTTCTCTCTCTTTTCACAGTGAGACAAGATACATCACACAGTCTTTAATACGTCGGATCCCGACTCAAACATCGGCAAAGATAGTAGGCCTACGAGTCGAACTCGTCGAACGCAAGTAAGTTAACCCCCACCCTCTACTACTCAAAGTCAAAGCGCGGTTGTTGTCCAGCTCATTCTTGTTATTACCAGCGGCT